>NC_090646.1:456936355-457283958 GCF_040937935.1 Hyperolius riggenbachi
GGAAGTTATGTAACATGTTCCTCTTCAAATGAGCAGGATAATGGCAGTCCTGAATCTTGCTCCTCCCACCCTGAGAACATTCACAACATAGATATCAGCCTGAATGGAGACGAGGAACAGACTCTAAGAGAGCATGCTCCATCACGACGGCATACATATCTGGTCAAGATAGCTGAGAGTAGCAATGAGTGGGACAATACTGAGAGTTACACTGTAAAAGATAGCAGAAATTCAGATGTCGCTACACAGCTGTGTGACAACAGAGATCTAGAGAATCAGTTACAAAGAACCACCAGCATCTCAGACTGGACCTTAACACTGGACTCCAATCCATCAGGCAGCAGCTGTAAACTGGTACAGATGGTGTTATATGTCCATAATGTGAATGGCTTAGTTTTGGCTTTGATAGCAGAAAATGATTTCAGATACATCAAGGAATCCATTCAAGATGTGGTAAGTAGCATTATATCTACATCTCTCTTTCAGATTACATGACTCACAAATGTAATTTTCAGCATAATTTATGAGGTCTTACAAGTGTAATCTGGCTGTTTTCATTCTGGGAGGCAATAGAAAATGACATGGATGGCTCTGGGGGATGTGTGCATGTCTACACTGTATGGCTAGGATGAAGACCTCAATCTTTCTGTACATTTGCTTACTGTAATTAGCATGCAAAGGGATTTGGATAGAGAGGGAGGGCCATAACTGTGCCATTAGCGCAAGGTATGAAAAGGGTCCTTTCACACGTTGTGTAGTGTGATTTGCGCAGGGCATAAGAGCCTTCCGCACCGCATTGCACTGCACCATTACGTACATTTAGTAACGTGGTGGACTACATCGATAAGCAAACCAGAGTGACCCCACCCCAACAGGTCTTGTCCCTCAGTCGTGTGCACACTGCTGGACAGGAAATACATCACCCGAATATCCCCATATGCTCACCGCACCGGTACTGCAGAAAACAATTAAAAATGTTAGCATTGCCATTCACTTGCATTGCTTCCTGTACCAAGCGCACCAAGTGGTAACGCACTTCAGCCGGACCACTTCCGGGACATTGCAGGAGCTGTAACATGTTCCATTGACTTACATGACCCCTGCAGCAAGCTGCGGCAGGGAGAGTATTGCTACATCAATTTGTTAGTGTGAAAGGAGCCTCAAGGACTGCTATTGTGAAAAAAATGTAAACAAAATATATATATATATATATATATATATATATATATATATATATATTATATACACACAGTATATGCTCCCTGGCCCCATCCTGTATATGCTCCCTGGCCGTTTTGGACCAGTCCATCCCCTCATGAGGGATTCTCAGTGTTTTCTTTGCTTTTAAAACCACTTGAGTGGCAGCTGCTCAGTCCAGCTGCCACAATAACATGGAAGTGAGTAGGAAGGCTGGACAGCAGCATAGCAGAAAGATAATTAATAGCTCATTTTACTCTGGAAGAAATGTGCATCTTATATGTACAGTATGTGTACACCTGTATTTTTTTTTTCCCCGCAATGGTGGTCCTTTAACTCTGTCTAGGGCCTGTGAGAGCAAAAATGCAAGTGAACTTATTCAGAGGGAAGAGCATTGATGTTGTTAGTGTGGTAAAGGTCTTATTTTCATTATTATTATTTAATTAACAGGTTTTGGGAGCAGGTCAGCCATTTACCTGTATATTTCAGTTGTAGTAGGCAAGAGGTCACTGACCGGGCAGTGGGGTCTGTCATGGATTGCTCAATCACCGGACTGAATGTAGAAAAGAACAGATATTTTACAATTAGGAGTTTATTATTCAGCCTTAAGTGATCAAGAACAAACTCTTCAAGGTAGCAAATGCCTACCACATTGGCAGCAATGTTATTCTGGCATACTTAAAGACCACCTCCAGCCAAAAAAAGGCCTGAATGGCAATACATATATGTAATCTTGACACTGTGTACAGTTTAATGAGCATATAAAGTTTACATCTGGTGCATCATATTTATTTATTGTATTTATAAAGCGCCAACATATTGGATAGAACAGACTCACATTTATATCTGTAAGTAGCACTTCCTTATTCCTCCTGAAGCTGAAAGCATTGTGCCCACCTCTTCAGCCTGGTTAACTCCCCTGCCCCTCCCTCCCCTGCTGTATGCCTGCCTGGATCAAATTACTTCTCTTTTCACCATATGTAATAGAGAGGAGACACAGGAGAACTTCTGTAGCCTGTGTTAGCATGCTGTTTCAGATGGCTCTCTGCCTAGATCAGATCACATGAACATGAGGGGTGGAGTTATGACATCAATTCTTTGCACCTGTGATTTGGGAAGAAAAAAAAAGGGCCCAGGGCTCAAATTAGCACTGAGGGCGGGGATTTCAGGACCATATGTGGAATACGGACCCTAGGAATGAGAAAATCACACTAAGGCTCCCTGCACACTACAATCGATTCTGCATGCTGCATTTTTCTTTTGATAGCATCCAGTGAAAATCGCAAATCTGATTTGCAGTGTGCAGGGGGCCTTTATAGTGTGTGAGTTTTTATATACAGTGGCTTGCAAAAGTATTCGGCCCCCTTGATGTTTTCCACATTTTGTCACATTACTGCCACAAACCTGAATCAATTTTATTGGAACTCCACGTGAAAGACCAATACAAAGTGGTGTACACGTGAGAAGTGGAACGAAAATCATACATCATTCCAAACATTTTTTACAAATCGATAACTGCAAAGTGGGGTGTGCGTAATTATTCAGTCAATACTTTGTAGAACCACCTTTTTTGCTGCAATTACAGCTGCCAGTCTTTTAGGGTATGTCTCTACCAGCTTTGCACATCTAGAGACTGAAATCCTTGCCCATTCTTCTTTGCAAAACTGTTCCAGCTCAGTCAGATTAGATAGACAGTGTTTGTGAACAGCAGTTTTCAGATCTTGCCACCAATTTTTGATTGGATTTAGATCTGGACTTTGACTGGGCCATTCTAACACATAAATATGTTTTGTTTTAATCCATTCCATTGTTGCCCTGGCTTTAAGTTTAGGGTCATTGTCCTGCTGGAAGGTGAACCTCCACCCCAGTCTCAAGTCTTTTGTACACTCCAAGAGGTTTTCTTCCAAGATTGCCCTGTATTTGGTTCCATCCATCTTCCCATCAACTCTGACCAGCTTCCCTGTCCCTGCTGAAGAGATGCACCCCCCGAGCATGATGCTGCCATCACCATATTGGACAGTGGGGACAGTGTGTTCAGAGTAATGTGCAGTGTTAGTTTTCTGCCACACATTGTGTTTTGCATTTTGGGCAAAAAATTCCATTTTGGTCTCATCTGACCAGAGCAACTTCTTCCACATGTTTGCTGTGTCCCCCACATGGCTTGTGGCAAACTGCAAACGGGACTTCTTATGCTTGTCTGTTAACAATGGCTTTCTTCTTGCCACTCTTCCATAAAGGCCAACTTTGTGCAGTGCACGACTAATAGTTGTCCTATGGACAGAGTCTTCCTGCTGAGCTGTAGATCTCTACAGCTCGTCCAGAGTCACCATGGGCCTCTTGACTGCATTTTTGATCAGCGCTCTCCTTGTTTGGCCTGTGAGTTTAGGTGGACGGCCTTGTCTTGGTAGGTTTACAGTTGTGCCATACTCCTTCCATGTCTGAATGATCGCTTGAACAGTGCTCCGTGGGATGTTCAAGGCTTTGGAAATCTTTTTGTAGCCTAAGCCTGCTTTAAATTTTTCAATAACTTTATCCCTGACCTCTCTGGTGTGTTCTTTAGACTTCACGGTGTTGTTGCTCCCAATATTCTCTTAGACAACCTCTGAGGCCGTCACAGAGCAGCTGTATTTGTACTGACATTAGATTACACACAGGTGCACTCTATTTAGTCATTAGCATTCATCAGGCAATGTCTACTGGCAACTGACTACTCAGACCAACGGGGGCTGAATAATTACGCACACCCCACTTTGCAGTTACAGTGGAGGAAATAATTATTTGACCCCTCACTGATTTTGTAAGTTTGTCCAATGACAAAGAAATGAAAAGTCTCAGAACAGTATCATTTCAATGGTAGGTTTATTTTAACAGTGGCAGATAGCACATCAAAAGGAAAATCGAAAAAATAACCTTAAATAAAAGATAGCAACTGATTTGCATTTCATTGAGTGAAATAAGTTTTTGAACCCCTACCAACCATTATAGAGTTCTGGCTCCCACAGAGTGGTTAGACACTTCTACTCAATTAGTCACCCTCATTAAGGACACCTGTCTTAACTAGTCACCTGTATAAAAGACACCTGTCCACAGAATCAATCAATCAAGCAGACTCCAAACTCTCCAACATGGGAAAGACCAAAGAGCTGTCCAAGGATGTCAGAGCCAAAATTGTAGACCTGCACAAGGCTGGAATGGGCTACAAAACCATTAGCAAGAAGCTGGGAGAGAAGGTGACAACTGGTGGTGCGATTGTTTGAAAATGGAAGGAGCACAAAATGACCATCAATCGACCTCGCTCTGGGGCTCCACGCAAGATCTCACCTCATGGGGTGTCAGTGGTTCTGAGAAAGGTGAAAAAGCATCCTAGAACTACACGGGAGTTAGTGAATGACCTCAAATTAGCAGGGATCACAGTCACCAAGAAAACCATTGGAAACACATTACACCGCAATGGATTAAATCCTGCAGGGCTCGCAAGGTTCCCCTGCTCAAGAAGGCACATGTGCAGGCCCGTCTGAAGTTTGCCAATGAACACCTGAATGATTCTGTGAGTGACTGGGAGAAGGTGCTGTGGTCTGATGAGACCAAAATAGAGCTCTTTGGCATTAACTCAACTCGCTGTGTTTGGAGGAAGAAAAATGCTGCCTATGACCCCCAAAACACCGTCCCCACCGTCAAGCATGGGGGTGGAAACATTTTGCTTTGGGGGTGTTTTTCTGCTAAGGGCACAGGACAACTTAATTGCATTAACGGGAAAATGGACGGAGCCATGTATCGTGAAATCCTGAACGACAACCTCCTTCCCTCTGCCAGGAAACTGAAAATGGGCCGTGGATGGGTGTTCCAGCACGACAATGACCCAAAACATACAGCAAAGGCAACAATGGAGTGACTCAAGAAGAAGCACATTAAGGTCATGGAGTGGCCTAGTCAGTCTCCGGACCTTAATCCAATAGAAAACCTATGGAGGGAGCTCAAGCTCAGAGTTGCACAGAGACAGCCTCGAAACCTTAGGGATTTAGAGATGATCTGCAAAGAGGAGTGGACCAACATTCCTCCTAAAATGTGTGCAAACTTGGTCATCAATTACAAGAAAAGTTTGAACTCTGTGCTTGCAAACAAGGGTTTTTCCACTAAGTATTAAGTCTTTTATTGTTAGAGGGTTCAAAAACTTATTTCACTCAATGAAATGCAAATCGGTTGCTATCTTATTTAAGGTTATTTTTTCGATTTTCCTTTTGATGTGCTATCTGCCACTGTTAAAATAAACCTACCATTGAAATGATACTGTTCTGAGACTTTTCATTTCTTTGTCATTGGACAAACTTACAAAATCAGTGAGGGGTCAAATAATTATTTCCACCACTGTATTTATTTGTAAAAAATGTTTGGAATCCTGTATGATTTTCGTTCCACTTCTCACGTGTACACCACTTTGTATTGGTCTTTCACGTGGAATTCCAATAAAATTGATTCATGTTTGTGGCAGTAATGTGACAAAATGTGTCAAGGGGGCCGAATAGTTTTGCAAGCCACTGTATCTTGGCAACTTATTAGGTTTAAAACAAACTGTAATGCATAATTTAGGTACTCTTTAATTACCTCACCCAGCCACCAGTGATATGGGGATCAGAATGGATGCATATGAAATTATGAATTGGCTTAACATGTTAGAGCACTAACTTTGTATACTGTATGTTTTATTTTCAGCAGAGTGTGTCATCTGTAATCTTACGATAATATTCTAGCCTTTTACTGTTTGTTTGCAGTGAGCTAGGTTTTAGCATCCGGTGACATTTAGCAAGGCTGCAGGATGAAAGGTTTGGCCATATTAACATCATGGTGGTTTTTTGTTTTTTTTTCTTGCCCTGCAGTATGACAGCACTTTGGCTTCACTGAATGGCTTAGAAGTTCATCTGAAGGAGACCTTGCCTCAGGACAACAACAATGTAACAAAAACCACGTACAATTTTACACACTATGATTCCATTCAGAACATTCTCACAGGTACATCAAGTCTTTAACATAAGCCTTGTCTTTCTTCTGTGGGCTAAGCTAAAATGTCTATCCAATGTAATTTAAAGCAAATCTAATGTGAAAAATTCACTTCAGTTTTCATACGTAGTAGAGGGAAGGCTAAAGATACGATAGAGCGTTCCCATTCCTCGGTCTGTCCTGTTGTTCCCATGTTGAGCTCGCTTGTTCTCCTATATTTTCGCACTCCTCAAGCAGCCTTCGAACCTACTTGGGTAACCGAGTAGTTCTGAAGACAAGTGCATTCATACTGCTCATGCATGAGCCTGGACTTGGGTGTGTGCAGTATGTATGCGCTCATCTTCAGAACTGCTTGGGGAAGGGAGTAGTTCCAAAGTCTGCCTAAGGAGTTCCGAAGAGTTATTTGACCTAGCAGTTTGAATAACTTCAACTGGGGACAAAGTAGGAACAATAGGATGGAACAAGAACCTCTACATAGGTATGTAAGTGAATTTTCCCCTCAGATTCCCTTTAAAGCAATTCTGAACTGAAAACAAACATATATACGTATCTGTAGTACTAAAAGTAAATAGAACAGTCTCAGAGTCTCAAATCCCTATTTTCAATTTAAGGGCGGCATTCCCAAAAGCAACAATACCAGTGTGTTTTAAAATATGCTTCATTATATTGTAAGCCTTGTGTGTCTTTGGTGCAAGGGTGTATTCACCCCCAATTATTATGTCCTCCTTGTAACTTATGTCCCCCCTTTTGCATCCTCCTTGTGTCCCCTTTGTGTCCTCCTCTGTCCCTCTTGCTCCCCTCTCCTGTGCTCCCCTATGCATGGAAATCCGCAGCTCACTTACTCTGCGTCCGCCTGCATCAATCAGCAACACCTTCTCTTTCACTGCTTCCCCTAGTGCAAGTCACGTGTAATGACACAAGCAAAAGAAGCCAGTGATAGAGGGAAGTCATTAGACTAGAGAGAAGATGCCGTTGATTGCTGCAGGCACCTGCGTAATAAGTGAGCTGCTGCTTCTGTTGTGAATTACTCTGCAAAGGGAAACACAGTACAGGGAGTCTCAAAGATTGTGACAGGTCATTCATTTCAGTGGGCGTTACTAAGTCAGTGATATTTTGTCCATAAGACACAGTACTTTCCCCCCCCCCCCCACTTTTGAGGGAGAAAAAGTGTGTCTTAAGGTGCTTACACACGTCTGATTTTATGCCCGATTGTCGTTCAAACCGGATGTTTGAACGACTTGTCATTCAAACAAAAAGTCGTTCAGACTCCTTGTACACAGACGACAAAACGTTTGAAATGCTAATTACAGCTAATTTACATGTTGTTTGAATGGTCAATGGACTGGATAGCACAAGGGACCAGATCAAATGACTGATCAAACTACTTGTTTGAATGTCTTTTAAGGTGCGTACACACGCACTACGGCTGCCAACGACTGGTCCGCCAGACCCTCCCGCTGGGTGGACTTTCAGGCGACAGTAGCACGTGTGTGCGCACTGTCGGCGGACTGATAAGGCTGTTCCTGAATGATCCGCTGAGCAGGCGCAGTACTTCTACGCTCCCAGGCATGGGTGAGCGGCAAGGCCACGTGCTTACGCATGAACAGAGGCCACAGATTTGGCTGGGTCCGCGGTTGGTACGGAGGGGACCACGGGAGACCAGCGTGGAGCGGAGCTGTAGGGAGGACACATGGGCTTCCAGGGGCTGATTTTTGTATATTTCCTAGATGTATCCTTTAAGCCCTAACCTGAGAACCCAGCACTGGAATTTCCTTTGTCCTAGTACAATGGTCACCATTTGAAATCACATTTTTATAACCAAATGGTTTCTACTTTAACTTCCTTTCCTTCTGAGGTTTGTATTTCCATTCCATTATTTACCAAAAGGTTTAAATTATTTAAAATGCCAATGATTCTTTTAGAGTACATAAAATTTTCTATACAACTACATTTTCTATAAAATTAAATGTATTCTAAGATTCACGTCACCAATAGCATATGGTGTCCTCCCAGAAGGTTTTTTTTTTTTTTTTTGTAAGTCAAATTTGTTTGTACGTTATCCATTATACATATCTGTATGTGTGGATGAATGATATACTTTCCGAGAGGTCTGGCTTTAGACATATATTATAAACTATGGTTTTTGTTATTTGCAATGTGTTAAACAACCTATGGTACAACATTTTATACAATACTGTAACATTTTATAACAGATAACAAATGTAATAAAAATAGGACAGTGCATTGAATACACGAGGACAACTTGTATGTACGAGACGTTTGTTACTCAAGTGTTTGTAAGTAGAGGACTATCTGTAATTTCATTTGACAGTTTGTTTGCACTTACTAAATATATTGATACATTGTTTAGTGTATTATGCGCAAATGTGAATGTGACTGTCTCTAAGAATATGGTGGTAAGCTAGTTCTCTGTTCTCCTATAGGAAATAATGATAAGCATCTTTAGTAGTGCATAATATAGTGCTTCTTATTGCTCTTCTGTACAGCTAATATCCCATCATCATCAAACACCCTAGATCGCCACTTCCTACGTGCTGCCAACCTCATCCATGCTGACTTTAGTGCTCACTCTTCTCTATTGGAGGTCACTGTAAGGTAATAGTATGGATTATTACTGAAGCCATTCTAGATGACTGGAATACTGATGTGCTTTTCTGAAGTTGAGCTCTTGCCAGTTCTTAATAATGTAGATTGGTGGGAATTTGTTCTCCTGGATATCTCTCCCATCCCCACCTAAGGAAGGCATCAACCTCTACTCAAGCCCATGGGAATATCACATAGTTACATCAAATTACATCTTGTTGCTTGGGCTTTGAACACTAGGGGAGAAGGACCATCAAGGTGACTGCACCTTCAAGGGTTTGGGGGGGGGGGGGGCATTCTGACTGCAGAAATCAGGTTAGTGCAAAGAGCGGGAAGGTGGTTTGCTTTAAGGAATAGTCCTATGAAAACGAATGTTCAAGAAACTGGAAGGTGATTGTAAGTAGGCTT
This sequence comes from Hyperolius riggenbachi, assembly GCF_040937935.1. Taxonomy (NCBI): domain Eukaryota; kingdom Metazoa; phylum Chordata; class Amphibia; order Anura; family Hyperoliidae; genus Hyperolius; species Hyperolius riggenbachi. Next base: position 456,945,560 of record NC_090646.1, read on the forward strand.
TTGAGGGTCTGGTCTTCTCTACTGGTTGGGGCCACTGGCTAGAAATAGGGAAAAAAATAGTCCAGATTCTTGGAAAATTAGGCTTTAACTGAGCAATAAGGTTGTAGTTGCAACTAGAGATTGTCAATGATTGGCTATTCCAACTTGCATGGAAACTCTCAGCAGCTTGAATGATGACCAGAAAGCATTTGAAAACTGGAATTATTTCCATCTCATTGACCATTTCTAGGCATAAACTAAGAAGATCATATACTGTACATGTTATGGGACCAGTTCAGTAATATAATTAATGCTTTAGTCTGGAAGAGTTAAATGTGCCATGCTGCTTTAACCACCCCTGCTTTGTAAGAATGGTATATGTAATTTGAAAGAGGACGGAAGGCAAAGGGCAGTAGCACAAGGCTTTCATTATATGTATTGCCACATAGAAAGGGGGGGGGGGGGGGCATGCATATTAGATTACTGGTAAGTCTTTAAATGAACTCAGAAGCAGAGCGCAAGTTTTCTGTAAAGGGGCAATATGTGTATAGAGAATAATACAATAGTGCAAGGGTGGTAGATAATAGTACAAAGACCATAAAAATATCACTGCATAGGCCTTTCAGCAACTAGACCCCTGCTAGGATTATATATAAACAGAATGTCTCTAATAAAGGCGATTGTCCTGATATCATAGGCACTAAAGTAAAGGACAAAGTCAAACTGTGCATTATTTACACAGAGGGGAGAGCGATAGAGAGGCAGCCCCTCCTTTGCGTAGTGGTGGTGAGAGGGAGGGGGACTTTGCAGCAATCTGCCTTTTTTAGCATTGAGGAAGGGGGGGGAGGGGGTCCCTTTGCATGGTGGTGGGAGGGAAAGGGCTTTGCAGCAAGCTGCTTGCTTTAGGGAGACAGATGCTGGCTGCTGCGTTTTACACATCCAGTGGGAGACGGGGGCCACAAAGCTAGAGCATCCACACAGCCAGGGGGACACAGGGACCATGCAGCCAGGGGGACACGGGCCACACAGATAGAGGTGAGTGCTTTAATTACAGCACAGGAAGATTTGGGCGCAGCCGCCGCTGCCACCATAGGCTGTAATAGGAATTACAGCTATAGCAGTGCACACAGAGTAATTCTGGCGCCGTCAGAAGACTGAGCTGAAGCTGCATTTAAAACACTGTAATTCAGCCCCCAGCAATAGCTGGAAGCCAAATTACATAATTCCCCACTATCCTCATCGACCTAGAGGGGGAATAGTATTTAGCGCTGCCGGGACTTGTGCAGCAGCAAGATAAGCCATACCGGCTGTATCCTGCGCCCATGTCTCCCGGCGCCGATTTTATATGCATCTCCTAGAGAGGCCATAGTGACCACACTGAAAGGTGACATGGGGGGACACATAGTTGCCACAGTGAAGGGGGAGCTGGAGGACACATTCTGGCCACACTGAAAAGGGGATACATACTGGCCACACTGAAAAGGGAAGCAGGGGACACAGAGACTGATCACATCGATAGGGGAGCATTGGGCCAGATTACAGGGTTAATGGCTGCATGTGGGGTCCTGGAGGAGTTATTGGCTGCACTTGGGGGCCAGGAGGCAATAAAGGCTTAAGTACTTTATGCAGTGCAGACATTAACCCATCCGGGTCCAGCCGTTAACTCCTTCTGGTCCCCAAGTGCCGCCCTTACCTTTGCAGGATATACTTATACTTGAGTAATTAAAAAATTCCATCTTAAGTGGGTAAAATATTGGGGTCGACTTATACACGAGGTCGACTTGTATCCGAATATATATGATGGCTTCTTACTTATTTTGGATTACAAATAAATCATTTTTTATACAATTTGTTACCTTTCTGATTTGATGGTTTAGTGTCTGAGATACTCCCTGTCCTTTCTCTTTTTTATTTATTTATTTATTTTTAATTCAAGAATTCTATTGCCATGGGCAGGAATAAATGTTTGAAAAAATCAGTGCATATAGCCAAAGACAATTTGAGACAAAAATGGAACAGTTACTTCTGGTTCCAACTGGCAAATGTAAGAAGGATTTGACTGATTACTCTGGCCAGCAGCAAAACTTTGGCTTTATGTTTCATGCCACTTGCCTCGATAAGTCAGGAGTGTGAAAGCAAATACTGCAGACTTGACAGGTTCATAATATACATGTAAGTTAGCTGATCTCTACTGGGGAGACCTGCGCAACCTATAGATCAGAATGTCTTACTTATGGCTGATTGCCTTTTCCCCACCAATCTGTCAAGGATATCTGCTGATCCCCAGAGATTGTGGTCAGATTCGCATGCCAGTACTTGAGGGCCAGTGTACCCAGCAGGGAAGCACCTTAGCTGTAATACAATCATTTATGCCAGTGCAAGTTTAGGGAGTACAGGAAGCTTAGTTTATGTTCTGTCTCATATTTGTAATATTTTATTAGGAAAAAATTAATAAAGACGTTATTTGTAAATGATCTATTAAATAATGTAATCTCTTTTCCCTGCTACCGATGTGTGCAGAAATGGCTCGTCTGCTGTCTATGGCTGCCAAAGCATCGTCCATGAGACCTACTTCCAGCAAGTGACCCCTCCACTCAGGAACTGTGGAGCCCCGGATCCTCAGGACACTGCCTTCATGCTGCACAGCAAAGCCAAGCAGAAGCTGCTGAAACATGGCCTCAATCTTCTGTAACACTTCATTCTAGAGGAACTTCAGGCTCCTAAAAACAAATTGCAGATTCTTGTGTACCTGAAGTGGCCCCCAAAATAACTATATTTGTCTCCAGTATAGCTGATTGATGTAATTGCATGTTGATAATGGCATCCAGGCTTTGCACATAGCTCAACCTGGGAGCCATTACTCTCCTCCCTCCTCAGGTATTCCAATAGTAACATAAAACCCACCCACCCCCGGCTGCTCTACTAGTTATGCTCACTGGCTGGTTTACCTGTGAGGCTGGGGATGGACAGTGTGTGACATCACTATTGGGCAATAGGGATGATTCATGATAAGCAAATGATTCCAAATGTATACAAATGTATGTACATGTTTATGCAAATATATGCAGCTTGAAATTGGACCAATCAATTTAAACCTGCATGGGACTTGATTGGTCCATTTTCATGTTGCATATATTTGCATAAAAAATTACCTACATTTGCATACACTCGGAAGTATTTGCATCTCATTGAACTTCCCTATTGGGCATACCTGGGAAAAGGTAAGGAATGGCTTCTGGGTCATGTGTGACTGCAAGAGCCGTCGGCTTTGCACAGACTTGACTACATGCACTCAATGCCATCTGCTAAGCTGGAGATATAACGGCACATAAAATGGGGAAGTTGATGTTTTAGTATTTTGGATCCCACTTCAGGTTTACTTGAAAGTATAAGTATAGCTGTACTTATGTACATTAACACAGTTATGTGTTAAGGTGGCCACACACCATACAATTATATATCTGTTCATTTCAAGAATTGCAATTAATTTTTCTGACTGATTGGTCATATTTGTGACATGTTACAATGTACCACACACATATGTTCAATTTTTTTCCCCAATTCTGATAAAAAATGGTTGGAAACTCCTGAGAAAATTGCTAGGGTGTGTATATTACAAGCTTTAGAAAAATTGAAGAAAAATTTCCAGCATTCCGGATCGATAAATGTCGAATGGAAAAAAAGCTTTTGATTTTTTTCGGGAGATACGATCGTATTTATCGGATTGCCGTAAAATTGGATAATTTTATTGTATCGTGTGTAGCCACCTTTAGCCTAGCAAAGCACAAAACAGATCTTTTTATATGTGATGTCCAGATACAGAGATCTGGCCACTACAACCTAGTGCCCCTCTAACCCATCCATACCAGACGTTCTAAACAAAAGTGATGTCATCTCATGCCTGTCAGAGGAGCTTCAGATATTAGAGGGCAGGGCACTGGTGATCTGTGGCTGTAATCATTGGCATGGCTAAGGAGCTGCGGGCCCCGATGCAAGATTTACAATGGGGCCTCCCAAGCACTCTATATGTAACACTTGATATGGCGCACCAAAACCTGCCAAGGACAACCACAGTGTCAGAGGACCAAGAAGGGGATGGGGAACAGTTTGTTAGTGATCACTACTATTCAAAGTATCTATAGAAGTGATTATCACCAGCACAGGACCAATAGAGAACTTATACTGTAGTTGATGGAGGGCACTTCGGGGCCCCAATGCGGTGGCTACCTCTGCACCTCCTATTGCTACACCACTGGCTGTAATGTGGGAGGCCCCTTCTAGCCTTCTGAACCCCACCTCCCCCCCCCCTTTTTTGGGGGGGGGAGGGGTTATACAGAAGATATCACTATTGATTACAGCAGCTGATCTACTGATGTTGATTGAAGGGAAACCGGGGAAGCAGTGGCCAGATATCTTTACAGCCTAGATATGGAGTTTATTTGTTATGCCCTTTAGAAGGATAACTGATGACTGTACTTTCAAGTACAGTTGTCCTTTCCTGATGACATAATCATTCTAGGTTCAGTGCCTTTTCTCAGTAGCAGGGCTTTTGGGATGGATTGATGCGGCTTTCTGCACCAACTGCCTGGACTATATACTTCCAGTGATCCCTTACAGTGACTACTAACTGCTAAAACCTAGCTGACAACACTCAACGCTGAGTTTATAGTTGAGAGTTGATGGAGGAAGACCACAGCAGCTAATTACGGGTGTTCTCCAAAAATGAAAAAAAAAAAGCCTATTAATAACAATGTAAATTCTGTGTGTTTGTTTTATACATTGCCTGCTGTTCTATTTTAAAACAAACCTGTGAGAATTCTCAGCATTTATAGTTACACTACTGCCTGACTAGATACCACAACATGGCAGCGACTACACTTCCTGTGTATTCAGGGAGTCCTCTCATCACCCATGTAAAACTGAATACAGACCTATCGTTTTCATAAAGCCATGGCAGCGACTACACTTCCCACTTCCTGTGTATACAGGGAGTCCTCTTATCGCCCGTATAAAGCTTATCGTTTTCATAGAGCCTTATCCCACCTCTTTTTGCTGTCTACAGACCGATAACAGCATGGTTACTGGTTTCAGACTGTACCATTTTGTAGTGAAGATAGGGTAAGAATAAATTATTTAATCTGCCCCTCAGTAAGTTCAATGCAGGTAGTCCCTGGTTAACAAACAAGATAGGGACTGTAGGTTTGTTCTTAACCTGAATCTGTTCTTAAGTCGGAACATTGTGCCACCTATGTCCCCTGTACCTCCTGTGTGCCTCCAGTGTCCCCCTCTGTGTCACCTCTGCCTTCTGTACCTGCTTATACAAGTTTAAAAGACATTTTGTCTTTGAATTTTTTAAAATCGATTTTCTCAAAAAATACAAGTCCAATTTTGAAAAAAAAAAGTTTGACTTGTTACCATGGAAAAACACAGAATCCATGCCGTTCGTATAGGCGGGTCATTCATAAGTCGGGGACTACCTGTACTATGTAACTGTAGTAAACTTGGAATATTGCTGTGGGTGGCCAGGTTATGATTTCTCATCAGTTGTCTAGAATCGGCGCTGCATAACTTAAATGTTTGAGGTTTGTTATTTGTGAACAAGCTGTTTGTTATGCTGTACTAAGCCCTGTGTAGCTCCTGTGAAAACTTAAGAGAAAATGCATACGGTTAACAGAAGCCACGAGGCAGCTATGGAATGTAGAAAGGTGCACCTCCATCTTAGCATGTATGGTACAGCCTGTCGCCAATAACAAGAATACTCAATATAGTATATACATTTAGAACTGAAGAGGTTAAAAGAAAAAAAAAAAAAAAAGTAACCTGATGAAATTTTTACTAGCACATGCAAGTCTTATTCCACTGGCTGCATACTTGTTTGCAGGTGTGTGACTCAAAAATAACTAAAGCCAAAGGCTCATCATAACAGCCAGGCAACTTGCATTGTTCATTAAAGTGTACCAGAGATCTTGCTATGCAAAGATTTTCTGTTTTACTTACCTGGGGCTTCTTCCAGCCCCATAAGCACAGATGGATCCCTCCATCTCCTCCCGCAGTCCTCCATTTAGTGTCAATCATCCCTGGTAACTGGCTCAGTTGCACCAGTCCGGGTCTACTGCGCATGCATGGGAGGTCCGCGCACGCGCAAAAGACCCATAGTGGACCCGACTGAGCCAGTTACTGGGGATGATTGCGGACGAACGGAGGACGGCTAGGGATGCATCCATGCTTATGGGGCTGGAGGAAGCCCCAGGTAAGTAAGTAAAAAAAAAAAAATTAAAAAATTGCATAGGAAGGTCTCAGGTTTACTTTAAAGGAAAGGTTCAGGGAGGGGATTAAAAAAATAAAAATTTCCACTTACCTGGGGCTTCCTCCAGCCCGTGGCAGGCAGGAGGTGCCCTCGCCGCCGCTCCGCAGGCTCCTGGGGGTCTCCGGTGCCCGACCCGACCTGGCCAGGCCGGCTGCCAGGTCGGGCTCTTTTGCGCTCCATTTCCTGGGACTTCTGCGTCCCACGCCGGCGCGCTGACGTCATCGGACGTCCACCGGGCTGTACTGCGCATGCGCAGAACTACTGCGCATGCGCAGTACAGCCCGGTGGACGTCCGATGACGTCAGCGCGCCGGCGTGGGACGCAGAAGTCCCAGGAAATGGAGCGCAGAAGAGCCCGACCTGGCAGCCGGCCTGGCCAGGTCGGGTCGGGCACCGGAGACCCCCGGGAGCCTGCGGAGCGGCGGCGAGGGCACCTCCTGCCTGCCACGGGCTGGAGGAAGCCCCAGGTAAGTGGAAATTTATTTTTATTTTTTTAATCCCCTCCCTGAACCTTCCCTTTAAGAAATGAATGCCACTCACTTTACATTCTCTTTAATCAGAAGTGTAGGTATGCCACTACTGAGAGCTCTAACAGGTCTGCTTTATAGCATGTCTAGTCACTTCACTGTGTTTCTATTTGGGATGCTGGTGACCAAAGAATTGTGCATATGCTGCTTTCAGACTTAGTGGACCCCACACTCAATCATACATTCTGTGTAATTCTTGCATTGATTAACTGTTTTCCGACTGGAACACTCATTATTTGTTTCTTTCTTGTGCTGCAAATTAAAGTAATTATTCAACTCAGTATACGTCCTGCTGGTTTGTTAATGTCAGTGAATGATTGGCAATACAGTCAGTGTGAAATCAATGATCTTTGCTAAGTAGCAGAAATGCTCTTTTATGATAAAATTCATGTTTCTTGTTCAACATTTACTTTTCATGGTATACTCACCCACTCTCTCCCTTCTCAAAGCTGTGCATTCACAAAGGAGGGCTTTTTTTCGTCTCTTAGTCCCCTATACTTTCCTGGTAGTTTTGGCTCACCCTAAGCTTCTTGGGTATTCTAATGAGCATGTGATGACACTTCAGAGTTTCACAAATTATTTATGCTGCATGCAATGGCTCCAGTGATTTGCCAGCAAATAGCAATAGTAACGCTGTTTTTAAAACTACTTCAGGAACACCCTTAGTAAAATAACTGACCTTATATTAACGCTGGTTCCTGACACATAGTAGATTCTTACTCCAGCATTCTTGGCGCTTTGTCAGCTGACACCTTCTGGATTGAATAACGAGTGATTCTGGTTACTAAGATCGCATAAATACGATTTTCTGCCTCTTTTTAGTGCCTCTGCAGTGTACCTAAAAAATAATCTACATCATTTTGACATTTCTGCATAGAAAACCTGTGGAACTATACATTTTAAAAGTTTCACTTCTGCAGTTTCAGATATTTACATATTTTGGTTAAAAAATTCAGAAAATTCAGTTTTAATTATATATTTTAAAAAACAAGCATATTACACATTTATTACGATTAAATGGTATCAAAAGAAAGCCCTCTTTGTTCTGAAAAAACAAGACTAAATGTGTTTGGGTAGACTAAAAATTGCCAGAGATCTGTGAACTTAAAGGATACCAGAGCCCAAATGAATATGAGAAACAGGGGAGCAGGCATGTATGGTGAGCTGTCCTGATGCGCACCGCTCCCCTGTAATTGCCCTCTGGCCTCTTCCGGTCGGCTATCTGTGCGCCTGCGCTGGCCCGGCCGCATGTGTTCTAAAATACACAACCGTGTCTGGGAGCGCTCTGCGCATACGCATGATGTTACAATGACGCCATGCACAGAGTGCTCCTGGCCGCGTACTTTAGAATGCGTGCAGCCAGGCCAGCGCAAGCATACTGATGGCCGACCCGAAGAGGGTGCCCGAAGGGCAATTACAGGCAATGGAGGGGGCAGCATGGAGAACGGGGGAGCAGTACGCATCAGGACAGCTCACCATGCATGCCTGCTCCCTGTTTCTTATATTCATTTGGGCTCTGGTATCCTTTAAAGGGAACCTTAACTGAGAGGAATATGGATGTTTCCTTTTAAACCATACCAGTTGCCTGGCAGTCCTGCTGATCTCTTTGGCTGCAGTAGTGGCTGAATCACACACCTGAATCAAGCATGCAGCTAATCCAGTCTGAGGCCTGGGGCAAACCAGAGGAGTTTTTCTGAGCGTTTTGAGTTTTTAAATCTGCTGCTAATGTTATCCTATGTGTCTGTGCACACTGGAGCGATGAGGTTTTGTAAAAAAAAAACCATATTACATTGGGAAGAGCTTTTAGAGGTTTCAAAAGCTCTTCCCAATGTAATGCTATGGGTTTTGTTTTTTTTTACAAAACCTCATTGCTCCAGTGTGCACAGACACATAGGATAACATTAGCAGCAGATTTAAAAACTCAAAACGCTCAGAAAAACTCCTCTGGAGTCAGAGCACCTGATCTGCATGCTTGTTCAGGGGCTGTGGCTAAAAGTATTAGAGACACAGGATCAGCAGGAGAGTCAGGCAACTGGTATTTATTTAAAAGGAAAAATCCATATCCTTCTCAGTTTAGGTTCCCTTTAAAGAGAACCTGAAGTGAAAATTAAAAGTCAAAAGAAATTTACGTCATACTTACCTCCTGTGTAGTTTACTCATCAATCTTTCTCCTCTCCTGCGTCCTGTTTGTCCACTGTGATGAATGGAATTCTCCATCCTCCATTTTGAAAATGCTATTACCCCATAACTACTTCCTGGTGAGCACACTGTTTAACTGTAATATCGCCCACATGAGCCATAGGGAAACTTGGACATTACCTTGCCCATCTATTGTCCTTTCAGTTATAACTGAGAGCAACTGATATATATATATATCAGTTCTGACAAGATCTTGTCAGAAATGGAAAGAATAGTTAGAAGAAAATGGTGAGCTTCTGAGATGAACTGATGGCAAGGTAAGCATGTAATATTCATTTGCAGGTACATCATGTGTTTATTTTAAATTATTTTACTTGGTTCAGGTTTACTTAAACAAAAAAAAAGACACAGCAGAACTTTGAAAATTGATTTGGTACTTAACACGGATTTGGTTGAGACTTCAAAGCTGCCTCACCAATCGAGTTTGCAGGTTCTGTGGCCATGATAGAGGACCTAGTGAATACAAGACGGCACAGCCATGCCAGTAGCAACCCCAGGGGTTGACCGCAAGCAACTCTTTGGAAAAAAACATTTGAAAAAACCAAGGGAAAAACAAAAACATGAAATGAAATTTGCCTGATTTGAAAGTGTATTGCAATCCAGCATTGGGATCAATGTCCGTTTTCCAAATATTTTATAGTTTCTTTTCTTCATCTATGTTCTTCTGTACTTCTTTTGTATAATTTTGGATTGACAGTCGCGCTCCATTCCTGCCACAGTCACGTTACAGACCACTGGAATTTCCTCCTAAAGCTTCATACAAAGTATGCTTCACAACAATTGTTAACGTGCCTGTCATGAGGTAGCGCAGTGCATGCATTCTCTTATGGAAAAGGATTACAGCACTGCTGAGGGCCCGTTTCCACTATCGCGAATCCGCATGCGCTGTCTGCATGCAGATTCGCATAGCCAATACAAGTGGATGGCCCTGTTTCCACTTGTCGGTAATCATGAGCGTTTTTCTGTGCGGGAGAAATCTGCACGGAAGAGCCCTCAGAATCCGCACACCACTATGTGAATCGCCGCTAATGTATTTAATAGGGAAATCACACGTGATTTTGGCATGCGGTTTTTCCACGATTTTGCATGCGATTTCGCATTGAAACTAATGTTAAATCACAGGCAGTAACCTGGTTAAAATCGCATAAATACTAACCTATGCGAAATGGCACCCGCATGCGATTTCGTCAGCGGGGAATCAGCGGCGATTCCGCACCGCACAAGTGGAGACGGGCCGTGAGGCATCAATGTGAATGTACCATTACAATGCATATGTATTGTCCAACATACCACAACACCCCTCTGGGAATGTAACCTTATGAAAAGAATGAGATTAACCACTTAACACCAGCCCATCGTCTGCGTTACGCGGGCGCATGTGTGTGGGCCCCCCTGCAGGCATATTGCAATCGTCTTCTAATGCAAAATGATAATTTTAAAACATCTCTTTTGCATGAGCTAGTTAAGTTGTCTGATGCAACACCCCGCTATAAACGTGGAGAAATCTTTTGCAAGTCAGACTACGCATCTATTTCTTTCTGAGCAATCCAGACATGAGTTAATAATTTTTTTCTCTAATGAAACCACTTTTGCCAGTAGAATTATGACTGTGCCTGACTGTAGACAGTTGTCACCCCATAGACATCTGATGATGTGCAGGCATAATCTGATATGTGCTCCAGCTGTTAAGATGCACGAAAACCATAGCAATGTGACAATCTATACTTGTCCAGTCTCTCCCTGGCAACTGTCATGTTTCTGTTGGAGCCTTTACCTACATAACTGTAACAGAGTTAAATGTCCGCACCTGCAAATGCTGACAAAGAGGTAATGTAGTCTATGGGAAGAGTAGATTTTTTTTTTTCCCTCCCCCTTTTCATTTTCCATTCCTTTGATATTCCTGTGAAGAATGATTGCATGAAAGTGGAGAGCCATGAAAGGCAGTTTCAGTTGACACCAGTGTAATAACATTTGACACTTGCATGTGCCCCCCTGATTGTGTGTGATTCAAGGCAGACTACAAAGCCCTATTACACCTATTGTTTTATGAGGAGGATCCCTCTGCTTAATGAGTGTGAGAAACAGTCAGCTGAGAGATATGCAGATGCTTCTGTCAGGTGATAAATGTGCCAATTCCAGCTGCAGTGTTTTCTATATTGACACCCAAGGCCTTTACAGTTAATTGCTATGCGCAAGTTGTACATGTCTGTGCTCTGTATTCCCTTTATTAATATAAATGAGCTCTCCTGGTGATTTCAGTACTTTGTATGCTGGAGCTGAAAGGAGTAATCAGGCATGTGATACATCATGTAAATTACATTAATAATCAGTGACTTCTGAACTGAGCTTCTCTGGTTGTGATTTCTTCACCTTCCTCAAATACATTGCACACGTTTTGCATATAAAATACAGGGATTCCAGTAGACAACAATCGTACTGACAAGCATATCACTAAAGCTGAATATTCGCCACCCGACGGAGATAGATGGATCCAGCGATGTCCCCCTCGCAACGAGCATTCCACAATCCTTCCAGCCGGCGGGTACATATGACGGGCGCGAACGGGAAGTCAAGCGATTGCGGTATTTTGCGCAGAGTCATCGGGATCTTAAAGATCTGGCGTGCCGTTTGTTACAACCGTGCAGTGCTAAATAAAATTTGTGTGATTGCGTGCATGTACCCATGTCACAAAATCACAGATGATCCTTCGTCGCTGAAAGTATCGCCGGTCGTCAGGAAAATCGCTTTGTGGGTACGGGCCGTAGGCCTCTTGCACACTGCAAGTGATTCCGATTCAGATTCCGCTTTTTAATCAGTTTTTTAATCATTGCACAGACCCAGACTCCATGGTCCTGATGTACAACCATGCAGTGTCAAGAAGTGCGCAGACTAGAAAGGAAGTGGCGAAAATCCCAGAATTCAAAAGATAAACACACCCTTGTCTCTCACCTGGAAAACTACCAAAATGCGATCACCAAGAAAAAATCCTTCTACCTATCACAGGAGATCGCAAAGGCCGCCAACAGACCAGCCCAACTATTCCGCACAGTTGATAGACTATGTAATCCATCCTGTCTAAAACCTACTATAACTCCCTCAAAGGAGCTATGTGAGAAATTTGTGTGCTACTTTGCTGACAAAGTATCCTCCATTCGGTCTCTCATTCAATCCACAGCACCCAAGACTCATGCAACTCCTGGAAATAGCTGCAAAAACAACCTAACACCCTGGACTGACTTCAAAAGTATTAGTGAGGAAGAGATCTCAGACATCCTCCGTCGCCTCCGCCAGACAACCTGCGACCTGGACCCTGGACCAACTAAACATATGCTGAAATGCCCTGACCTGCTTGGTCCAGCATTTCACAAAATAGTGTATTGCTCTCTACAAGCAGGGAGGTTTCCTACCTCTCTAAAAGAAGGAATCATCAAGCCCCTTCTTAAAAAACCTTCCATGGATCCAGATGCTATGAGCAGCTACAGACCTGTCTCCAACCTCCCCTTCTTAGGTAAAGTTATTGAAAAGGCTGTCTATCTGCAACTTGAAACCTGGCTGTCAGTAAACAACATCCTGGACCCTCTACAATCTGGCTTTAAGAAACACCACAGCTGTGAAACAGCCCTCATCCAAGTCTGCAACGATCTGCTCATGGCAAGGGACAGAGGGGAATGCTCCATCCTAATCCTGTTGGATCTCTCAGCGGCTTTTGATACAGTTGACCATGAAATCCTGCTTAACAGACTGCAGGAGTACTGTGGCATCAGTGGATCAGTCCTCCAGTGGTTCAGATCATTCCTGACTGACAGAACACAGAGAGTATCCCTAGGACCCATAATGTCCAAACCTGCACCTCTACAATTCGGAGTGCCACAAGGATCAATCCTATCCCCTCTGCTGTTTGCAATCTACATGTTGCCACTCGGCACACTTATCCAACGACATGGCCTGACGTACCACTGCTACGCCGATGACACACAGCTATACCTGTCCTTCAAACCTGGTGGAACAGACCCTACCCCAAAAATAAACTCTTGCTTAGCTGAGCTACAGGCATGGATGAATGATAACTGGTTGAAACTGAATGCTGACAAAACTGAGGTCCTGTTTGTCCAAAGCCAGTGCCCGCCATCAAAACAGCTCTATCCTAAAGCAACACCAATCAGGATTGGGAATTCAGACATAAACAGCTCCAACTTTGTGCGCAGCCTTGGCGTACTAATCGATGGGGAATTGAGTTTCAGAAACCAAATTTCATCTGTAGTTAAATCCTCCTTCTTTCATCTGAAGAACATTGCAAAGATTAAACATCTGATTCCCCCAGAGGATCTTCCAACCCTAGTCCACGCCTTCATCACATCACGTCTGGACTACTGCAATGCCCTTTATGTTGGCCTCCCCAAAAAGGACCTGCGTCGCCTGCAATTAGTGCAGAATTCTGCTGCCAGATTGCTAACAAACCAGCCTCGCCACTGTCACATTACACCGATCCTTCGCTCACTGCACTGGCTACCAGTAGAATGGAGAATACTCTTTGAAGATTGGACTGCTGACATTCAAATCCCTGCACAGTCTAGGCCCTGGATACATGAAGGACTTGCTGAAGCTGCACCACACCTCTCACAACCTCAGATCAGCAAGTTCTGTAAACTTGGTCACTCCCAGAGTGCACCTCAAAAAATCTGGAGATAGAGCCTTCTGCCATGCTGCCCCTACTCTCTGGAACTCCCTACCACACGCAGTAAAGACAGCACCATCCCTGGAGCTATTCAAATCCAGACTGAAAAGCCACCTGTTTAGCCTGGCATTTCCAGATTTATAAAATGTCTTCCTCTGTACTACGATGGTCTGAGCCATGCTTATGCGCTTTGAGTCCCACGGGAGAAAAGCGCTTTACAAATGTTATTTGTTGTTGTTGTTGTTATTTGTTTTACATCCGATTCAGATTCCGATTTGCAGTGTGCAGGGAGCAAACTGCAAATTGGAATCTGAATCGGATCTAAAAACTGATTAAAAGCGGAATCCGAATCACTTGCAGTGTGCAAGAGGCCTTAAGGCTAGGTTCACAGTGGCGACAACGTTCCCTGTAACTGCAGGAATGCAATGGATCGGGAAAATGGCGTTGCAACATTATCAATGCATTGTCGCATACAGTTAATGAAAATGATGCTTCACCGTCACTGTTGATGCACATGATTGCAGTAACATGCACCAGCTGCACTGGATGTTGCATAGGTGTTGCAATGCAGTGACACCATTTCACATTTACAATGTGGCTGTTACAGTGCAATGCGCCACTGTGAACGTAGCCTAAAGGTGGCCATACATTTTTTTTATTTAATTGCTCAATCGGCCATTCGATTCGATAGTTGAATTGAATCTTTGGCGAATTGAACAAAAATCAAAGCCCTTGATGGACTCAAAGCGATTGGCATCTGCCAGATATTTGAAAATACTTTGATGGAATAGCAAATAACATTTCTGTTGATTCTACAAGAATTGAGTGCAGTCCAGCTCTGCAGCTCTGATCGGAATGTGCCACAATGCTGCAGCCAGTTTCTTGCTCCATATACATCTTTCTGCTCTTTTTTTTTTTTTTTCTTTAATCCTTCCATAAAAAATACACCACCAACCATGTTTCTGCTTTCCAACCATGAGCAACAGGAGAAACTTATTCCACTCTCTTCAACCAAAGGCAGAATGAAACAAGATGAAGACCACTGATACATTTAAAGGGGAACTGAAGTGAGAAGAATATGAGAGGCTGCCATATTTATTTCCTTTTATACATTACACATTGCCTTGCAGCCCTGCTGATCTATTTGGCTGTTGAAGTGTCTGAATCAAACCAGAACAGGCATGCAGCTAATCTTGTCAGATCTGACGAAAATGCTAGAAACACTGATCTGCTGCATGCTTGTTCAGGGTCTATGGCTGAAAGTATTATAGGCAGAGGCTTAGCAGGGCTGCCGGGTAACTGGTATTGCTTAAAATGAAATCAAGATGGCAGCCTCCTTATACCTCTCACTACAGTTGTCCTTTAGTGAATAAAAATTAGATTGGCGTACCTGGGGTATTTGACCACCCAGTGCTGATTATTTACAGACTACCCCCGCCCTCCCTCCCCCGCAATTTTTTTTTTATTTTTTTTTGGGTTGGCACGCTAGTGGCACCCTCCATGCGATAGCCCAGGGGTCTAGTGGTACCTCCCCCATGTGACATCCTTGGTGTTCTGGCGGGACCTCCACTTCCCCATATAGCTTGCATGGTGGACTGTGTTCCCCAGCAGAGTAGGGTTGCAGCGGTGCGGCTTGTAAATGAATCTCACCTGATCCTGATGTGTTTCATGCTGCTCTCTGCTTGCCTGATTCTCTGCGTGTTGCATGTAATTATGCAACTTACAGGAAACAAAGTAGAGTAAGGCGCCAGCTACTGAGGAGCATGGACGCATTGGGATCAGGTGAGATTCATTCGCAAGCCGCACCTCTGCAAACTACTCTGCAGGGGGACACTGGAGGGTGGCCCATAGAGAGGAATAATGTTGGCTGCCCTCCCCTTGTCCCTAGACTCCCCAATGCTAATCGACCACTGGCTGGAGCCTCGATTGCTTTGGCCCAGGAGTGTTCTCTCTCTCTCTCTCTCTCTCTCTCTCTCTCTCTCTCTCTCTCTCTCTCTCTCTCTCTCTCTCTCTCTCTCTCTCTCTCTCCTCTCTCTCTCTCTCTCTCTCTCTCTCTCTCTCTCTCTCTCTCTCTCTCTCTCTCTCTCTCTCTCTCTCTCTCTCTCTCTCTCTCTCTCTCTCTCTCTCTCTCTCTCTCTCTCTCTCTCTTCTCTCTCTCTCTCTCTCTCTCTCTCTCTCTCTCTCTCTCTCTCTCTCTCTCTCTCTCTCTCTCTCTCCTCTCCTCTCTCTCTCTCTCTCGTGTTTACAGTCCTTCTTCTAATATCCTGGTGTGCTACTGCCCTCACAAAATGCAGGGCCAACAGTGAGTAGAGATTCTGAATTACCTCTTCTGCAACCAAGCTCCAGGAGGAAGGAGAAAAGTGCAACCAGACAGGTAAGATAACACTTAAAGGGAACCTTTAAGGGGGGTATGGATGTTTCCTTTCACTCGTCAGTCCTGCTGATCTCTTTGGCTGCAGTAGTGGCTGAATCACACACCTGAAACAAGCATGCAGCTAATCCAGTCCGACTTCAGTCAGAGCACCTGATCTGCATGCTTGGTTCAGGGGCTGTGACAAAAAGTATTAGAGACACAGGAGCAGCAGGAGAGTGAGGCAACTGGTTTTATTTAAAAGAAAAAATCCATATCCTTCTCAGTTTAGGTTCCCTTTAAATCATACTCCGCACACATCCCTGCATATGGGGTAGGGAACTTGTTGCTCACCTCCTCACCACCATTTTTACATCTTGAGCAGTCATCAGGTTCACCTTCCCCTGGAACTGGGCTAAACTGGAATAGAGCCGCAGCTGACAGACTTCAGGCCCCAGGTAAGCGAAAAATCTTTGTATCCTTTACATTTCCGTACACTTAAAGAGACACTGAAGCGAAAAAAAAAAATATGATATAGTGAATTGGTTGTGTACCATGAATAATTACTAGAAGATTAGCAGCAAAGAAAATATTCTCATACTTTTATTTTCAGGTATATAGTGTTTTTTTCTAACATTGCATCATTCTATAATATGTGCAGATTACACAACACTCAGCATTCAAAATGAGTCTTTCAGAGCAGTCTATGAAGTAATGACCTCTCCTCTAGCAGAGAAAAAGTAAACCGTTATCTTACAGTTGAGATAATAAAAGTCAGATAACAGCCCTCTCCACGACTAACTTAGTCGGAGAGCTTCATGGCTTGTTTGCATAGAGATAACAACTGGAGTTTCTCAACTCTTCCTGTACTGGAAACAATTAGACTGCTGTATCTGATCTTAATGTTTTATTTCTTAGCTGTACTACACATACAAATCATAATATCATAATTTTTTTTCCCTTCAGTGTCTCTTTAAAGGACCATTGTAGCAAAAGTAAGCTGACAGAACTGACAGGTTTTGGACCAGTCCATTTCCTTATGGAGGATTCTCAGCGTTTTCTTCTTCGTAAGCATTTCCTGAATGGCAGTTTTAGCTTACTTACCTGGGGCTTCTTCCAGCCCCTAGAAGTCACATGTCCCAATGGGTCGGCATCTCCTGTGATGGGCGTAGGCACACACCCACACTTGCGCAAAAGATACCTATCGTTGGGTCAGCTATCCTTCAGAGGCTGCTAGTGGGACCAGACCCGGGACAAGACCAGAGCTGCGGCAACATACACGCGTGCTGAGCCGGGACAAGGTCCTCCAGCACCCAAGGCGGAGACACCAAAGTGCGCCCCTCCATCCCTCCCACCCCAGCAGTCACACACTGATTGTTATTAGACTAAGAGGCGCCCCAGGACCCCCAACCCTCCCAATACCTTAACCTCTAGTTATCTGGCTTGCAGTCACTGCCACCATGTATCCCCTTTTCTTATTTTGCTCTGCTTCAAACACAATAGGGGAATGAAAGCGTGAGTTTTGCGCCCCCTCCTACACTGCTCCTGAGGCTGGAGCCTCCTCTCGCCTCTACCTCGGCATGGCCCCTGCACACGCAACTTCTAGGGGCTTGAAGTAAAGCTATATATTATTTATCGTCTTGGATATCCTTCAAAGGACTGTAATTGTATTGATCCAAATGAAGAAAACTCTCATAGATAGAATAAAAAATAAAAACAAGGACCACCAAGAGCCCCAATAGTGTAATATGTACTGGTAAATGGTTACTACATAGAGTAAATATTAATACTCACAAACCAGGGTTACGACTAGGCAACCACTGTAAAGGCAGAAAAACAAAAGTTTGCTTTCCTAAAACAGAAAGAATTTGCGATAATTCAGGTTGGAGTGAGCTTGAGATGTCTCCCAGAGCAACACTGCTGAATATATGCAAATTAACCATTGTACCCTTAGAAGCTAAACACACCTCCAGAACTGCCTGGAATGCAATGATCATTGCATCATTGCATTCCAGCGGTTCTGGAGCTGTGTTTAGTTTCTAAGGGTACAATGGTTAATTTGCATATATTCAGCAGTGGTGCTCTGGGAGACATCTCAAGCTCACTCCAACCTGAATTATCGCAAATTCTTTCTGTTTTAGGAAAGCAAACTTTTGTTTTTCTTAACATCTTAGTAAGGGGGCTTTTAGGACCATTGTAGTCCCTTACACACTCCAATGAGTTATGGGTCACCATGAGCTTGCTGGTTAGTCTGTACCTACTGTAAAGGCAGGTGGGGAGATTTTCCTGACCCCATTCAGGAATAAGAAGTCGTTCTCTGTAGATGATATCAAGGGGGTTCAACCCTCCACCCAGGGTGGACTCAATATTATGCAGGAGAACAGAGGCGCCAAAAGGATAAAAGGAAGCTAAATGAGCTTAAAACCAAATTCTTGGTAAATAGAGGAGGTAGTGGTAACTGCTCTGTTGTTATTGCCTGATGAAACGGGATCAAACCTGTGAAACGCGTTGCATATTTGGAGTTCATAAATAAAATATATTGACTGTCTTTACTACAGTCGTTGTGTGTCTACTTGGAGGAGGTAAGTCCACCACTACCTCCTCTATTTACCAAGAATTTGGTTCTAAAGCTCATTTAGCTTCCCTTTATCCTTTTGGCGCCTCTGTTCTCCTGCATAATCTCATCAATAGAAGTACAGCTCATTCTACCTTTGGTTCATCCCTGTAAAACATACAGAATATGTTGCCAGCTTCATCCTCCTCTCAGTCAGAAATCTTTTGTTGAATATGCAGTGAATCTTGGATGACAATTCACTCTTAGGGCTGGTGCACACCGAGCGGGTTTTTGGGCGTTTTTGCAGCCGCTTGCGGCTGCGGATATGCTTGTTTAATGTATCTCAATGGGGTGGTTCACACCAGAGCGGGAGGCGTTTTGCTGAAACGCATACTCCCAGGGTGAAGCATTTTTTGGATTGCGGAGGCGTTTCTGCCTCCAATGTAAAGTATAGGAAAAACGCAAACCGCTCTGAAAAATGGCAGATCAGAGCGGTTTTGCAGGCGGTTTTGTTACAGAAGCTGTTCAGTAACAGCTTTACTGTAACAATACATGAAATCTACTACACCAAAAACGCTTCCCAAAACCGCAAAATGCTAGGTGAAACGATACAGAAAAATAAGAAAAAGCTTTTAAAAATCTGCTAGCATTTTGCAGAACTGCTAGCGGGTTTTGGTGTGCACCGGGCCACAGTCATCATTTAATCAGCTAAAAATAGCATAGTTTAATTATCCCAGTTTTACAGATGTTAAGATTTTTTCTCTTGATTGGGTGAAAGATGGAAGTTAATTAATCTTTTAATTACAATAAAGAGGACTGGAGCGATTCTTTTTAAAACTCACAACAGCCAGTTGTACTAATCATTAGTGGTTGACCTTTAGATCATATATGGTTATATGCAAAAGATTGCGTGCCTATGGTTAATTTACATATTTATTGAAAAGCAGCGCAACTACTGCAGGAAAGTGTTGTTGTTTTTTAAATCAATATATTTGCAAATAGGAATACACGTTTATTCTTTCATGAGTTTTGTTAGTGTGCTTAGCATGCTTAGAATAACTTGAAATGGAATCCTGATCAAAACTGCAATATACGTGCGTTAGTTTCCATCAAGCAGCACATGGTGTTGATAATTTTCCCATAGCCTAGGCAATCCTTTATGCAGAGCCACAAGACCCTTGGGAGGGAAAATAACACATTGGGCAGAATTTTGATATTCTTTACTTAGGGGCGTACTCACTTTTGTTACCATCGATTTAGATATTAATGGATGTGTGTTGAAACTTTACACTGTTAGGCAAGTTGTACACTGAAATCAGTATTTTACATTGTATCAAAGTGTCCTTCAGTGTTGTCTCATGAAAAAATATAGTAAAATATTTACAAAAATGTGAGAGCTGTACTTTACTCAGTTTTGTGAGATACTGTATTCTCTTTTTCCTCTCTCAACGTTTCCTGTGTTGCAGCCATAAAACCTGATGGTTATCTGAAGCAGGGCCTTTTGACGCCTGTGGCGTAGCGCCGAAGTTTGGAGTGGCTCTAGCAGTAATGCTATAAGTGTGTGCCCCACGCACGGATAATTCAGGGATCCAGCAATTGCCGAACCCCGCATTACTCCTCCCTCCGAGTTGCTACGACTCGGAGAGGAAATAGTATTTAACGCCACCCCGAATTTGTTCGGCAGCAGAGTGAGCTGTCATTTGGCTCAACCTGCCCCAAAAAGCCCTGCGCCCAATTGCCATGTACGTGTTGTTGTTTTTTTTCTTCTTCAAATCTTTGGTGATTGTTGCCAATACTCTCCCTGAAAACGTAATTGTTTTTTCAGATCTTGCTTTGACTTCTACAGTTCCCCAAAACTGCTATTTATTTGAATGCAACAGGGGCGTTTCTAGCCTTTTGTGTCGCTGTGGGTAAGAAGTCCTTTGTCAACCCCCCCCCTCCCCCCCAAAAAAAAAAAACACACACTAGAGAATATAAACCATGTGCTGTATAGGGTGGATGCATAATACAGGGAGTCTCTGAGATACAAATAACTCAATGATCCTGTCGCGTTTTGTTGCACACCCCCTTCCTGCACTACCCCAGTTTAGTGTGTACCCTCATGTAGAATGATTACATGCTACATGAGGAGAGTGAGGTGCCACAGCACTAGAGGGAGCAGAAAACAGACAGGATGGTCGCACGCAGGGTCGGACTGGGACTCTGGGGGCCCACCAGAAACATTTCAACCTGGGGCCCACACATCCCATGATTGTGGTGAAAAAAAGGGGGTGACCATGCACCGGAAGGTGGGCATGGTCATGATATATTATGGACAGGGCCAAATGTACATGATCTTAGCAGCATTGTAATTCAGAGACACTGCTGCCAAGCAAAACTTTGCATAGAGTCCCCTCCTTCAATATAAAGTAATGTCCTAATTACCATACATATGACATTGATTAGACTGTGAGCTACTCTGGGGACAGTCAGTGACATGACTATGTACTCTATACAGTGCTGCAGAAGATGTCAGTGCTATATAAATACACAATAATAATAATATGGTAGGACATAAGACGATGAGTATGGTAGGATCAGAGTGTGAGCTCCTCTTGGGACAGTCAGTGACATGACTATGTACTCTGTAAAGTGCTGCAGAAGATGTCAGTGCTATATAAATACATAATACAAATATAGCACACTAGGCTAGATATGGTGGGAATCATTTGATTGTGAGCAATGACAAGTATTGTCAAATGCCAGCAATTGTAAGGCCCACCGAGGGGAAAAAAACTGTACTACTGTGGCCCAGTCCGACCCTGCACACAGGCATAGCACTGGACTCCAGAGGAGAGATGAGAGGACAGCTTCTGCTGTGCTATACTCTGCCTTTACACACTGGACTGGTGGTCGGGGAGCGCAGGCGGGGGATGGGAACAGATAGTGGGACAAAGGGAGAAACTAAGGGGAACAGAAAGAGGCAGAGTTGAACAGAGGGACACACACAGTGCCGGTTCATCCACAAGGTACCTTAGGCAGGTGCCTGGGGCCTGGAGAGAGTCTAGGGCCCGGTTTATGCCAACCCCCAACAAATCTTGCCAAAAAAGCTAGGTGGCCATCAAGAGTGGGGCCAAAGTTGTTGCTTGCCTAGGGCACCATTTCACTTTAATCCATCTCTGGATGCACGGGTGGGTGGGCAGAGGTGGCACAGGAAGACTGAAGGTGGCACACAAGTAGAAAGGAGGCACAAAGGGAGACAGAAGGTGGCACAGAGGGACACACTGGGCAGAGGTGGCACAGGAGGCAGAAGGAGGTACAAACACCCGCAGGGGCATAGCTTTGTTTGGGAGGCATGGCTTAGTTTGGGGCGAGGCTAAGTTCAGGGGGTGGGGTTTAATCAGGGGCATGGAGCCCCCAGGACCAATGACACTCCAGGAAGTGGCCTGTAATGCCTATGCCTAAAAACGCCCCTGGATTGGCAAACAGTGGAAATTGGAATCTAGTATTATGTTGAAATCTTTCACCATTCCCATGCTTTGTAGCCTAAAGGCCCATACACACGCTTAATGGATGTCGCCTAACAGGCATTCCTTGGGCGAAACTGCTGGGCTAAGACTGTACAGACACATAGTTAGCCTGCAGTGATGTCACGGAGCGAGCGTGGAGAACAAAGCTATCCCCCGTCACTCCGTAAAACTGAGCCACCTGGCAGATCGCTAGCTGGGCAGCAGTTGGGGACCGCTGTACACACACCAGTTTATTGGCAGTGGTGGTTGCTTTCAGCCACCTCAGCTCAGTGTGTGCACAGTCCTTAACAGAAACTCTCTCATGAGAGCATGGAGTGACAGAGAATTTTTGTCTTGCAGGACAAACAGACAACAGACTTATTATGTGACAAAAGACAGAGGCCTGGAAAAAAAAGTTTTTATTGGAAAAATGGAAGGTTGCTCATATTTTTGTGCATGTCACAATTACTAATAGATTTGCTTCAAGTCTTAAAGTTCTTGTAATAAAAAGTAACTGCATTAACATTTGGTAAGTAGGGGTTAAATTGTGGGTTCCTTTGTAGGACAATTGACAATGGAATGAAAAGCTATGTAGAATATTGCTGCACTATATATTAGATCAGGGCCGGGCAGAGGCGAGAGAGACTCCAGCCTCAGGGTGCAATTTAGGAGGGGGTGCACAGGGGCGTAACTAAACTTAATAGGGCCCCCCTGCAAAAATGATACCATGGGGCCACCTTGGTCTCCGAATCATATGCAGGTCACGTGATCGGGAGTCGGAGAATGGCAGCAGAGAGTGTTTTGCTGTAATGCAGCATCTGGAAGCAGGAAAAAAATACACATGCTCCTGCACACAGTTTTTGTGAGCAAACAGAGGTTTTTGTTTTTTTTTGCTAACTGGCTGCACTTGTGGTTGGGTTGAGGGAGGAGGAAGGGCCCCCAAAGCCTCTGGGGCCCCTGCGATGGCAGGGGTCGCAGGGGTGATTGCTACGCCCATGGGGGTGCACAACTCACTCAGCTATCATACCCCTATTGTGTTTGAAGCAGAGAGAAATAAGAAAAGGGGATACATGGGAGTGAGTGCAAGCCTGATAACTAGTGATTAATGTGTTGGGGGTCCTGGGCAGGGCCGGGCCGAGACATAGGCTGGAGAGGCTCCAGCCTCAGGGCGCAGTGTAGGAGGGGGCGCAGAATTTATTCAGCTGTCATTCCTAATTGTGTATGAAGCAGAAAGAAATAAGAAAAGGGGATAAATGGTAGTGACTGCAAGCCAGATAACTAGATATTAAGGTGTTGGGGAGGTTGTGGGCCCTGTGGCGCCTCTTAGTCTAATAGCAATCAGTGTGTGACGGCTGGGGTGACAGGGATGGAGGGGGCACTTTGGTGTCTCAGCCTTGGGTGCTGGAGGACCTTGTCCCAGCTCTGGTCCTGGGGCACATCTTAGTCTAATAGCAATTAGTGTGTGATGGCCAGGATGGAGGGGCACACTTTGGTGTCTCAGACAGTCTCAGGTACTGGAGGACTTTGTCCCTACATTACAAAAATGATAATTATAATGTTCCAATCCCACAGAAGGATTACTGCAGAACAAGCTGCTGAGGAATTGAATGCTGACCTTAGAGAGAGGTCTCACAATGGATAGCTGCTTAAAATTAGACTGCCTAGCAGTAGACCAGTCAGAGTGCCAATGCTGAACCCTCTCCTCTGTGATATGTGCCTATAATGAGCATGTGAGCATAAGAACTGGACCATGGAGCAATAGCAGAAGGTGGCCTGGTCTCTTAAATCACATTTCTTTTTAGATCGTGTAGATGTGACCTTGACACATACACATCTACCTGAAGGTTGTTGTAGCAGACCATGGAAACACTACAGTATTCCCTGTTTTTTGAGGACTTAAAGAGGAACTCCAGTGAAAATAATGTAATAAAAAAGTGCTTCATTTTTACAATAATTATGTATGAATGATTTAGTCAGTGTTTGCCCATTGTAAAATCTTTTAAATCCCTGATTTACAGTCTGACATTTATTACGTGGTGACATTTTTACTGCTGGCAGGTGATGTAGCTGCTGCTTGCTTTTTTGGCAGTTGGAAACAGCTGTAAACAGCTATTTCCCACAATGTAACAAGGTTCACAGACAGGAAACTGCCAGGAGTACGTACTCAGAGTTTCTTGTGGGAGGGGTTTCACCACAATATCAGTCATACAGCACCCCCTGATGGTCTGTTAATCGGAATAGATTTCTCAAGTAAAAGGGGGTATCAGATACTGATTGGGATAAAGTTTAATTCTTGGTCTGAGTTTCTCTTTGAGGTGCGTACACATCTGTGTCAGGTGCCTTCCGCTGAGGATCGGTACCCGATCACCTTGGCGACACTGCTTGGCCAGGCTGTACAGATGCGAAGTCAGCTGTAAATCTGCTGATATTATCTGATGCTTTTTGTGGGAGAATGACGGCGTGGCAGGTACATGACATCACGCAGCAGGCAGAGGAGTGGTGTGCGTAATGGAGTTAGATGTTGCTCAGCCAAGATGGGAGGATTGCTTGATGGGTGGCGGTCGAGGGCTACTGTACACACGCCTGATTATTGGCTGAGGTGGTCATTATGGGCCGTCTCAGCAGACTTTAATTGTGTGTGTACTTAGCTTTAAAGGATCTGCTACTGACCTTTTAAAGCCAGATATACTAAAGCTATGTACACACGTACAAGGCATGTTGCCCATCAGGTATTGGTACCCAATTCCTTGTGGGGCATGGCTGGGCCGAGGCTGACAGAGGAACTGACAGTAGCATTGTTAGCCTGCAGGCTAACAACATGTTCCATTCCT
Organism: Hyperolius riggenbachi; assembly: GCF_040937935.1. Classification (NCBI taxonomy): domain Eukaryota; kingdom Metazoa; phylum Chordata; class Amphibia; order Anura; family Hyperoliidae; genus Hyperolius; species Hyperolius riggenbachi. The sequence continues at coordinate 456,970,469 of NC_090646.1, forward strand.
ATTGGAAAGGTGGAGCAGCATGGGTGTGACACCACACAGTGGGTTGCGTTAAGTGGAGAGAACACTGCTCTCGGCCATTAGTCAGCCAAAGTGATCTGCTAGGCAGATCGTTGGCTGAGAGGTGTTGGGGGCTGCTGTACACATGCTGGATTGTTGGCAGAGATGGTTGTTAAAGTGAACCTCCGGACTAAAAATCTACTCAGCAGAACTGAAAAGGCTTGGTGTTTCTTTAACAGTTTCACAGCATCAGACCTTTGTTTTTCTTACCAAAGCATCATTTTTAGCTGCATTTTTAACTAAGCTCCACCCATCAAGGGAAAAAAGCCCGGGCTTTTTTTCCCTGATACTGTGCAAAGCATGATGGGATTTTCTATGTTGTTATTCATGTTGCCTAGCAACTGGGAAGGGTGATCAGCACACAGTACAGTTGGAACTGTGTCTCATGCTCCCTGTCACCTCCTTTCAACCAAAAAGATGGCTGCCCTCATGAAATCAAACATTTGCCTGTTCTTTAAAAACAGGGTGGGTAAGAGATTATATTACCTATCTATTTTAATTAACAAAACTAATGTACCTTAATAACAGTATGCTTGGTTAGGCTGAAGTTCCTCTTTAATGACCACCTCGGCCAATTTTTATCTAGCTTGTGTTTGGGGCTTTAGACTTTTTCAGAGGTCTTGTGAAGTCATGCCTTGATCAGAACTATTTTAGGAACACAAGGGGGAACCCACACAATATTAGACAGGTGGTTTTAATGTTTTGGCTAGTCAGTGTACATTGAATTAGTTCCTTAAGATAAGTGAAGAAGGCATTCGACACAAGTTACCACTTCGGTTTATTAGTAAAACTTTTTCTACAAAGTACTGGACCTGCTAGATTAGATGACGGGAGGAAGAGTCCCCAAAAACCATGAAATTGCAAAGCCCTTGCCTGTCATCTAGCTAGACACTGGTATCAAAAAAGGCTATGAGCATTTCTATTTGCCTGATGTACAAAAGATGTGTGGGTCCAAAGAATGTCAGCTCACACAATGTATTTAACATAATGACTGTAGACTACAGATCTGGACTGTAGCCTTGGGATCCTTCCCATGAGCGAACTAGGTGGCCAAACACAGGCTTGGAACACCTGTATGTACATAGCTTAAGTTCCATTATAGTTGTGGAATCTCTTCAGTAGCTCAGTGGCAGGGAGCTTTCTAGTCTACACAATGGTACAGTGCAATGCACCCCTACCAGATTTGAGAAAATGCTTGCTTAAAATGGAAAGCTCTTTTTAAGTTTGTCTTAGTACACACAGTAGGCATTGACAAAGAAACAAGAGCTGACTAAAGAATGATCCTTCAAAGGAAGAATCCACATACAAACATAACAGCATGCTCTACCTCAGCACCGTACCCTGGGAGGAACTTTCTCAAGAGAATACGTCTATGCTATTTTCTGCATTTTCTCTATGAAGAATCCATGGAGTAACTGTAAGATCTTGTATCAGCGTATGATCAGGAACTGAGTCAACTACAATGATCTTCTTATTTGTCATTTGTGTATACTGTAGACATCTGATCAGACTGGAAATCTGATCGAATATCTAGTGGTGCAAGGTGGTAAAGGCCTATACCCACGACATGATTTTCCCGAATAATTTAAACTATGCTGATTGTTCATTTTTGAATGACCGCCGTGCTGGATTAAATCGATGAGGACCGTTCCGATCCTCATTGACTTTGCTAGGTTTTACAGCGATCGTTCGTCTATGGCGGGACAAACAACGCTTGCAAATTCAGCCAGATGGATTGAGGAATGATCGTTTGTCAGCAAACATCCATTTGGCCGCATCTGGCCGTGAGTACTTAGCTTCAGGGAGACATTGATTGTTTTCTTGATCTATTATTATTATTATTATTATTTTTTATTTATATAGCGCCAACATATTCCGCAGCGCTTTACAAAGCACAATAAGACGACAAGGGGAACAGAGATACAACTAACAAATATACAGCAGAGTTCCAAGCAGCACAAATATTGTTACAAAGACAGTAAACATTAGGAGGATGACCCTGCCCTTGCGAGCTTACAATCTAATGGGTAGTGGGGGACACACTAGGTAAGGGGGTGGAGGATGGATGAGGCAGTGAATCTTTGCCTCTGATTACATTGTGACAAATAAGTAAATAAAGGGCTATAGAATGTTATAAGCTTGTCTGAAAAGGTGTGTTTTAAGAGTGCGTTTGAAGATGTCCAGGTTTGGAGCATGACGTACAGGCTGTGGAAGAGAGTTCCAGATAAGGGCTGATGCTCGTGTAAAGTCCTGGATGCGAGCATGAGAGGAGGTGATCAGCTTAGAGGCCAGGAGAATTTCTTGGGAGGAGCGAAGGTTGCGGGAGGGACAATATCTTGAGATTAGTGAGGAGATGTATGGAGGAGACAACTCGTGGAGGGCTTTGTATGTTAGAGTCAGGAGTTTGAACTGGATCCTCTGGGTAATGGGTAACCAGTGGAGAGAACGGCACAGTGGGGCTGCATCGGAAGAGCGTGTGGAAAGGTGAATGAGGCGGGCCGCTGCATTTAGAAGGGATTGGAGAGGAGCTAGCCTGTTTTTTGGTAGGCCACAGAGCAGGGTGTTGCAGTAGTCTAGGCGGGAAATGATTAAGGCATGAACAAGCATTTTGGTGGCCTCTTGTGTGAGGAAGGGACGGATACGGAATATATTTTTGAGCTGGAAATAGCAGGCGGTGGTTAATGAGGCAATGTGAGGTTTAAAGGAGAGCTCTGAGTCAAGTATAACCCCCAAGCAGCGGGCCTTAGTGGTTGAGGTTATTGGGGTGTTGTCTACCGTTATGGTTGCAATTGGTGGGGGTGTAGATAGCAATGGTGGAAAAATCACAATTTCCGTTTTAGTTATGTTGAGTTTGAGGAAGCGGGAGGACATGAATGCAGAAATGGCACGTAGACAGTCGGGGACTCTGGATAGTAGTGAGGACAGGTCAGGAGCTGAAAGATAGATTTGGGTGTCATCCGCATAGAGGTGATACTGGAAGCCAAAAGAGTTAATTAGTTGTCCCAGGCCACGGGTGTAGATTGAGAAAAGAAGTGGCCCAAGAACAGAGCCTTGAGGTACACCAACAGACAGTGGGTGTGGAGAGGACTTGGTGTTAGAGAAGGAGACTGTGTAAGAGCGTCCAGAGAGATAAGAGGAGATCCAGGAATGTGCTTGTCCCTTGATTCCTAAAGATGACAGTGTCTGCAGAAGCAGAGCATGATCAACCGTGTCAAAGGCAGAGGAAAGGTCAAGGAGTATTAGAATGGAGAACTGGCCTTTGGATTTAGCTACCAGTAGGTCATTAGCAACTTTCGTGAGGGCAGTTTCAGTGGAATGGTGTGTGCGGAATCCAGATTGAAAGGGGTCAAGTAAGGAGTTGGTAGAGAGAAAGGCAGACAATTCTGAATGGATGTGACGTTCCAGCAGTTTAGAAGCAAAGGGGAGGAGCGAGACAGGACGGTAGTTGGATAGAGAAGTTGGATCATGAGAGGGTTTTTTGATTAGTGGTGTGATGATAGCTTGTTTGAATAAGGAAGGAAAAGTGCCAGTGGAGATAGAAAGGTTGAATAGAGTTGTTAGAGCGGGATTAAAGGAAGAGGAAAGCTGGGGGATTAGATGAGAGGGAATGGGGTCCAGGGCACAGGTAGTGAGATGCGCTTTGGAGATTAGTGAGGAAAGACACTGTTCAGTGTATGCTTCGCTTTATTGAACTAATACTAACACAGCAGCAGCAGACAGGAAAGCTGATTTAGTTGGAGTGAATACTTTTCCAGATCAATGTCTCAGAAAGTGTAATAACTAGAGAATTGTAATAACAGCCACACCACTAACATTTTAGAAAGTAAGCAATGGCTGGTCCACCATCCTAGGACAATATAGAGGAGGATGCAGAACTCCTGATAAGTGAGGCTAGATTCACAGAAGAACATTATGTTTTGATGCAACATTACAATGCAACGCACCAAAAAAGGCACAATGTACCTTAACGCTGCGTTACCATCGCATACAGTAGAGTATACAGGAAATGAAAAGTATGCTTCCCTGCATTTAATTAGAGGTAATGCACTGCAGCAGTGCATCAGAATAAACGCAACATTTACAACGCGACTTTACCGTAGCACTGAACGTCGCATAGGGTCAGGGCCGGGCCGAGGCAGAGGCTTGAGAGGCTCCAGCCTCAGGGCGCAGTGTAGGAGGGGGCGCACAATTCATTAAGCTGTCATTCCCAATTGTGTTTGAAGCAGAAATAAATAAGAAAAGAGTATACATGACAGTGACTGCAAGCCAGATATCTAGAGATTAAGGTGTTGGGGAGGTTGGGGGCCTTGGGGCACCTATTAGTCTAATAGCAATCAGTGTGTGACGGCTGGGGTGGGGGGGGGGGCGCACTTTGGTGTCTCAGCCTTGGGTGCTGAAGGACCTTGTCCCGCCTCTGCATAGGGTTAACATTGCAGTGCAGTATCCTGCGTTATGCGACTTTATAAACTCAGAACAATAACTTCCCACTGTAAATCTAGCCTCAAAGTACACATACTAAGATTGATTTTTCTTGAGGTTGCTTTATGTGTGAATAGACATTCTAGTGTGAGTTGGACCTGAATAATTGTGTTTCTAATAGCACATCCTTCCTTCAGCATCTAATGCTACTGGATCAGTTATGGATGGGTAGCAATGAGCAGTGAGCCCTGAAAAGATTCTTCACAACAAAAGTAATTTTTAAATGTATAATTTGTGGCTATGGCCAGCATCTGTGTTTAGTCATGATCCTGTGGCTGTAAGGAGGTCTTCATAGAGCTGAAGCTTGTACATCCTAACTTGCATTCAATTGTGTGCTTTCTATGTCAAGGCATGCTCAGAGCATCAGGTTCTGCTCATCCTTGTACTTCCTATTCAGACTACTCTGCCAGCAGCTAAGACCTTAGTACTGTCATTACCATGAAGGTATCTGCTCAATTCATTATCTCAGCATGAGAAACACATTGTCCAGAGATTTGACACCATCACCCAATCTGAAAAGGCATTTTCCATTCAATGACCCCATTAGACACATCCTGAGAAAAGAGGCTTTTGAAGGGAAATTAGGCTTGCTGTATTTAAGCAACATTCACAGACAGCTCTCAAGTTATTTCCAAGGGACATCAACATGTCTACATTATGGCTATGGATCTGTGGCTTGCTTCATACATCCTGGACCTTTTCTATACACGCCAGGAAAACCCCTGGACTTATATCAGCGCACAGCAAAATGGGCAACACAGTGGAGACCAACAACTTTGTCAAGAGGCAACCTCTGGATAATCAGAATAGGGAAAGAATAGACAAGATTATTGAGAAGCTCACTTCGGATAGATGGTCAGTAGATCAAGATAACCTAAGATATCATAGGACACAATGTAACTTTATGAACCAATCTTGGATACACTGGCAAGATTCTGTGGCGCATCAGGACCTGAACTATGTTTACACGTTTAAAGTTTTCACTGGGCCACTCAAACCAACATTTCCTCAGAGGAATCTTTTCCAGTATGTGAGTCGGATCTACAGATGCTGCAAGCTTAGACTCAGCTGTCCTAAGATAAAGGGACTCCAGGGGACATTGGAGGATGGTAGGTAGTTTTCATTCTCGCTCTATACTGTATATATGAGGTGAGGATCAACATAAGTTCAATATGGAAATACTTATGGCATTGCTATTACTATAATCATTGCTGTTATTGTTATTAAGTGATGAAGTTGACATTATGCATGAAATGAAGAAAGTTTTAAAAGCTATGTATTTTGCAATAGAATTAATTGAGTCCGCCAGGAGAAAAGCGCGATATAAGTGTTCTGTGTGTTGTTTGTTTGTTTGTTTGAATAATAAAATTGTCGTTTGTGTATATGACATATTTACACATGTAGAGAAAGTGAAATATGTAAGATTTGCATAGACCTTCAGCATGACCTCTTGTTTTGTGCATCTGCTGTTCTGACAAATAGAAGCAATAAAATGTCCAATAGTTTACAGACTGGGAAACAGTTGTATGTTTATATAATACCCCAAATCCCTTCACAAACCTTGTTTATTGACTAATGCCTGCAATACACGGGTCGACCGGCGGCTCGATTAGCCGCCGGATCGACCCCAGCCGCGTCCGCGCGGATCGATTGCCGCTCGTCCCCGCCGGCGCTTCCTTATCAGTGCTCGATTCCCCGCCATTGTCCGCTGGCGGGGATCGAGCGGGCGTGAGTCGAGAGGTTTGATCGGGCCAGCTGAATATTATCAGCTGGCCGGATCAGCTGGCCGATACACGGTACAGAAACGTACCGTGTATCCCCAGCATTATATACACACCATACAATTTTCCTGTCAGATTGATCAATAATCTCAGATCGAGAAAGAGACAAATTTTGTGCAGTACCGATCTCAAAAACAATTCTTGACTGAAGCAGATCGGACACGTCGGTGATTATTAACTGATCTGTCAAAACAATTGCATGGCATTTATAAGCCTTAAAAGAAAAGGAAAAAAAATGATTGCAGCCAGTGGTGTATCTACAAAGCAGAGCACCCCCCCCCCCCCTCCAATAGAACTTGGATGGTCTCCTCTCCCATTGTTCACTTCTCTTTCCCTGTTTCTCCTTGGTGATACCTACAGCCCTGGAGTCCATCTGCCAGAAATCATATAACAAGTGTGGGCATCATGATATCATCACCCCTAACAAGTATGGCCACAACAACATCTGATCCAGAGGCTGCTGGGGTAAGAGGGGCTTCTACCCTATACTTACACCCTTGTTTGCCTGATAGAATTGTAATGAGTAATAGCTATGGTTTCTCCTGGCTGAAATATGTCACCTAGGAACACAGTTTTTGGGTAAATTAACAAACTATTAAGGCTTGTTCACACTGCAGGCGTTTTCGGGTTTTTTCTACACGCGGGTGATTTTTAAAATCGCCCCCCCAAACACTTGAGCAATGAATGTCTATGAGAAGGTTCATATCAGCGCGGGGCGTGCTCTGTCCGTTGCACCATTTTCGGGGCAATTCTGCCTCAATGGAAAGTATAGGGGAAACGCAAAACGCTCACAAAATTGCTTTGTGTAGCGATTGCATTTGCGTTTTAAAGAATAAATACATTGTATTTATTCTTTTCGGGGTCAAAGAGTTGTCTTCCTGACTTGCGTCAGGGAGTGAATTACAAAACCGTTTAGGAAAAAAAAAACGCTTAGAAAACCGCTAAGCACAAAAAACCAAATTGCCCACCCAAGCACCGGGAATTGGAAAAAAAAGGACGCTTCAAAAACAGCCCAACGCAGACGGACACGCGAACGGAACGCAATTTGAGCAAGGCCTTACTGCATGTGCCAAAATATTACTGAATACTCAAAAGAATGTTTAGTGGTTTTAGTAATTTACTGCATGAAGTAAGTGACTAAACATGAAATTTTTTACCAAACAGGTCTAAGTGCTGTTTCACACGAAATAATTAATTTGTGTAACAAAAGCACAGCATGTAGCATTTTTGGAGTGATTGCCATTCTGTAAGAAGTATAGAAAGGAAAAATTACTAGCACTTTTTGGTGAGAATCAGCCGTTAGTGAATTGAAGCCTAAAGGCCCATACACACGTTGGATTTCCATGAACGACGGGTCGTTTGAACGTCCCGTCGTTCGCCCCTTAAATCGGGAGTGTGTACAGACTATCGTTCGCTTGATAAGAGTGAGTTCAAACTCACTCTTATCAAGCGAACGATAGTCTGTACACACGCCCGATTTAGAGGGCGAACGACGGGGCGTTCAAACGACCCGTCGTTCGCGGAAATCCGACGTGTGTATGGGCCTATAGAGTGAAGCATACAGTACACACAAAGTATGCATCATTGCAACTGTTAACACACACATTTTTCGGTACAACACTGCATGTATTGCACAGAGTCCATTGCACTGCACTGCTAATGCACAAATATAAACGTACCATTATAATATAATTGCATCACATTAGCAATGTGATTATATTGTCTGATGCAACAAACCACAACAACGCCCCAGTGTAAAAGTAGCATAAATCAAGAGAAAATGAAAGTCTTTATTATCAGAGCTCACACACACTGCTAACACTTGAGAATATTGCAAATAAAAAAAAATAATCCAAACTTTAGGCAACTGTTCATGTGGTATAAATATGGATGCATACAGTATAAGTGTGTAGAGTAAGGCCTCTTTCAGATGGGGGGCTGAACTGCACCCTTGTTGGCAGTTCAGTGGGACACCTGTGTCTGCCACAAATGAGCGCCATTCAGGTGCAATTCAAATAGAGACGAATGGCAGTGTTTGTAACACCATGCGTGTCTGAGCTTGACATGTAATGGCATTACCCAGCGGCAGAGAACTGCAACATGTCTGGCCTGAGCATTGCTGCCGCTGCACTCAAATGTGACGCCATGAGGAAGGGGGGGACCACCTGTCTACTGCTGATGCTGGGCTCTAGCAAGGAATTTCAGGGTAGCATTCAAGAATAGGTGCTCTGTGCAAAAAACCAAATCAGATTTTGTCAATTTTAACAGTGAAGTATGTTGCTGATAAGCATGAAGAAAGAGGAGGGGGGATGGAGAAGGGAATTAAAAGTGCTAAACTAGAGTAGTGGATTGTGGGAGTGGGAGAAAAATAGAATTGTTTTGCAGAAGGGGTGGATTTCTAAAGTTGTTTAGAGCTTTTTTTTTGTATAAAATAAAGTCCTAATTAGTGTTGCTTTTTCTCCACAGCTGCTCATCTACTCTAGACTGTATCTTTTTAGTAGTTCAGTTGCTATAAATTTAGTTCCTTAGGGATACCTAGGTGGGAGGGGAATTGCTGGATGTGGGTGCAGGCTAGAACGTGCTGTGATTCATGAGGGGAGCTCAGCAGGGGAAGGTGGGGGGTAAAGGAGGAAATCACTGAATAGGGGCTGCAGTGCAGGGCCTCTTTGATTGTCTTGTGCAGCTGCTGGACACAAGATGTGTGGATACTGATGCCTGAGCACAGGGTTGATGCTTGACTGCTTCTGGAGCTGTCATGCAGGTTTAGTGCTGGTGGAAGGGGACTGAGGGTGGATTTGACATGTCACTTGTCCGTGCAATGTCTGGAAAAGTTGTGCAGGACAGGACCTTGTGTTCTGCTACCACAATGGGGTCAACAGAAACATTGATAATGGACATGTCTCAATGGATCCTATATCATAGTCTGTTTATGTCCTTTGCAAAAAATGGTCCATTTTGCAGTCCAGTGTGAACCTAGCCTAAGGTTCCTTTCACACTATGCCCATTGCAGCACAGCGCAATGGACAATATAATGGCATCAGTGCAATTATATTTTAATGTAACACTTTCCATCTGAAAAACGTACTGCGTTACCCATGCCACTATGTGTCACATCAGATTGAAAACATGCAATGCGACCTTTGCTTATCGCTGCAATCCTATTTTTCTGGATGCGTAATGCAACGGATATAGTGTGAAAGTAGCCTTTTTTTTAATAGATTCTTTATTTGTATAAATATTTTCCCTTATAAACAAGTTAACAGTAAATAAGTATAGAATACAATGTGTGTACATACATAGGTATCATATCAGGGATATTCCATCCACGTCATATCTTCCCTCTTGTTTATACCTTTAATTCCCTTCCCCATTCATGGTACCCTTTATATATTCTTCCTCCCTCCACCCCATCAATCCCCAACCTGGCCTCTCTCTACTGCTCCCAACATCCCCTCCCTTATTCTTCTCTTCCTAAGTATCAACTTATGTCTTTACTATATCTCTAAATATAAATCTTAAATTGGGTCTTATTCATATATGAGTCCGGCCTAGTTGTTCTTCCCTATGTCCATGGGAGTGGATCCCTTCGGGGAGGGAAAGCACACAAGATACCACTGTGATTACCCAAGATAGAGGAATCTTAGGCAAGACAAGCCCCCCCTCGTGTGGAACCAAGAGAAAGATTCACCACCCGGCATTCCTCCTCCTCCCTCCTTCATGTTACTCTTTTGCAGGCTAGCTAGTTTAGTCCTGGTTCTTTTATATTCTTATCTTCTTTTATAGCTCTCCCCCCAGCTGTCCATGGCTCTGATTTTCATAATTCCATCCCCTTATATTCTTCCGTTTTCTTAAATTCTGACCATCTATCCCATCTCTGGTCATCTCTCCCATATATTATATTGGATAATTCTTCCATTCTCTTGGTCTGATCTATTTCATTAAACCATTCCCTTATGGAGGGCACTAACTGCGTTTTCCAATTCTTCGCTATTAGGATTCTGGCCGCATTTAACATATGCATACCCAATGAACCCCTGTACTTCCTTATGTCATTAGAATGTAATAGATATACCGGTTCTGGATGATCCAGGGGTATATCTGCTATTCTCCACAAATATTGTGCCACCGCTAACCAGAAGGGTCTTAGTACTCTACAACAGGGCTTTTCAACCTGTGGTACGTGCACCACCAGTGGTACTTTGCTGTTGGCCAGGTGGTACACACCAGGTTTGCCTGCCACTTGTCCTGGTCCCATCCTGCCTCCTTAACCACTTGCCGACCGCACGCTTATACCGTGCGTCGGCAAAGTGGCAGCTGCAGGACCAGCGACGCAGTACTGCGTCGCCAGCTGCAGGCTGATTAATCAGGAAGCAGCCGCTCGCGCGAGCGGCTGCTTCCTGTCAAATCACGGCGGGGGGCTCCGTGAATAGCCTGCGGGCCGCCGATGGCGGCTCGCAGGCTAAATGTAAACACAAGCGGAAATAATCCGCTTTGTTTACATTTGTATGGCGCTGCTGCCAGGAGGTCGCAATAGCAGAATAGGGGGCGATATACAAGCTGGGAACGCGAACAATCACTCGCGTTCCCATCCCTGTCGGCCGGTGACGGCCAAACCGGAAGTGCTCGCCGGCGGGTCCTGGGACATCGGAGCGGAGCTGCGAGGGCACCGATCGTCTGCAGGGGGCTGAGGGAAGCCCCAGGTGAGTTAATCTCGTTTTTTTTAAGTGACTTTAGGTTCACTTTAAAGTTCAGCTCCCCCTCGCTTGCTCCTCGCTGTGCTGCCCTTTGGCATGTACTTCAGACCTTAGATAAGCGGTGAAGAGACAGCCAGGTGAATGGTGCACAGTAACAGTCGAGTTACTGCTGATCTGAGGTCTGAGCTATTCTGTAGGGCAGCACAGCAAGGACCTCAGGGGCTAAAGAGGCTTCCCCCTTCCACCACAGTAGAGGGGATCCAGTGATAGGACACCCTGAAGATCTCCTTGTCAGCATACCCACATAAGCAGTAGCAGCTCTCAGACTGGATTCTGGTGGAAACAGCTGAGCCTGATCAGGTCCACTCTACTGCACAGGCGCACGGGTGGTACTTGTAAATTTTCAGGTGATGAAAGTGGTACAATTAGTGAAAAGATTGAAAAGCCCTGCTCTACAAGACCAGAACACATGTAGCAGACTACCCTCTTCCTCCATACACCTCCAACAATGGGAGTCTGCCCCATATGCTTTGAGTGTGAAAGTAGCCTTAATCCTCATGTGAGAGCACTGCCCATACAGTTGTATAAGCTTATTTGTATCTCTGTGTGACACAGACATTTTGTGCAGCATTGACATATGAGTATGAATGATGAGTAAACGTTTGTTTTGCTGTAGGGAGAAAGGAAATTGACCTCTACGTTGACTCGAATATTTTTGGCCTTTCCATACGCCGGGCTGAATTACATCTGGAGGTTTTAGCTGATGAACAGCTAACCGTAATTCCAGCATTAAGCATCAACAGCGTCATGCACTCAAGGTATGTTCTACCTTTCCCATCGACTGCTTCTTGTATAAGTATTTTTACTGCAAGGTGTAAATAGATCAGGGTGAAGTACTTATTTTACAGGTATTATAACAATGTCACTCAGTATTGCAGAAGTAACAAACATCATGTGCAATGTTAATTCATGTAGTTTTCTAGCTAATGTAAAAGCAATTGGTATTAACTGGTACACCTATAGGTATTCTGTAAAGGTAGATTGATAGATTGCCACCCAATGGCCTCAATTCTCTAAGCAGTTTAGACTAGTCTACTGATGGTTTGGTCAGTTGCATCAAAGGGGAATTCACCATTACCAAATGTTTTAGACCTGTTTTTAGACCTGGTCTAAAACATTTGGTAATTAGGTTGGTAAAGCAGGTGAAATGATCAAAAGATGCAATTCACTAACAAGTACCATATTTTTCAGACTATAAGACGCTCCAGCATATAAGACGCACCTAGATTTAGAGGGCGAAAATCAGGGAAAAGAAATAAACTAAACCTATGTTCGTCTATGGTGCAGGGGAGTCTTATGGACCTTTAAACCCCCCCCCCCCCCCAAAAAAAAAACTATCTCTAGCTAAGCTACACTGCCCATCTACACTAAATCCTGCAGCACTACACTTCCCTTACCCCTGCTGCCCCCACCAACACTTTACTAACCTCTGCTATCACCACCAACTACACTTCACTGACTCCTGCAGCCAACCCAAACTGCACTACACTTCACTTCACTAACTAATCCCTGCATCAAACCAAAACTACACTACACTTCACTTCACTAACTAACCCCTGCATCCAACCAACACTACACTACACTTCACACCCCTGCTGCATCTCACCTGATCCTGTTGCTGCGATCCTCTCCTTCTCCCTCCGACTGCCATCACCCGAGGGTCCCAGGCTCCCAGCAGCTGTCCTCTGAGGGTCCCAGGCTCCCAGCAGCAGTCATCTGAGGGCCCCATGCTCCTAGCAGCCGTTGTCGAGGGTGATCCAACCGTCCTATCCAGGATCCCCGCTTGTGTGTCCCAGCCACCCTGCCGACATCCTCCATAGTAACTGCGTCCTCTTCTTAGTTACAGTGCCCCCTTCTGTGTGACATGCGCCTGATGTCATGCGTGACCCCGGCGCACATGCTCTGCTTGTCCCACAGAAGGGGGCACTGTAACTAAGAAGAAGACGCCATTACTATGGAGGATGTCGGCGGGGCGGCAGCACAAGTTTACCGCAAGGCTGCAGTCTGCATATAAGACTGCAGCGAAGATGATCCGGCGGTTGGGACACACGAGCGGGGATCCTGGATGGGAAGGCTGGATGACCCTCGACAACAGCTGCTGTGCTGGCAGCTTCGGATGATCCTTGGATGACAGCTGGAAGGGAGGATCGCAGCGGCAGGATCCGGTAAGTATGTTATGGGGCCAAAATACCGTACCTTTAAAATATAAGACGCACCCACCCCCCCTCCCCCCAGTTTTGGGGAAGAAAAAGTGTGTCTTATATTCCGATAAAAATACAGTAGCTATGACAAACATTCTTCTCCTTTGATGTGCTCTCCTCTGCATACAATTAAACTCCAGCATAATGAATTCAAAAGATTCCATCCTCACATTTAAAATACTTTACAGAATTACTTTACTGACAGAAATCAGCTATTTTACTCTGTCAGAAAAAGTGGGCGTGGTTACTCCTTGTTTGCCTTTGTGAATTGTGTAATTACTGAATGTTAGACCAGGTCTAAAAACAGGTCTAAAACATTACACCAAACCATCAGTAGGCTAAAAACCATCTGTAGACTAGTCTAAACAATGAATTGATGTGTCAAAAATATAGATCTATCTCTGATGTGAATCTGAGCAGAGAGGATTGTATTCCTTCTACACATTGCACATGGATGTTCAATAGATTTCTGCATTAAATGTAATGAAAATTTTGTAAGGCCAATTTTATACCTGGCCAGTGTGTTTGCGCAACGGACACGTATCATGATTCGTATGGCCCACGCAGGGGTCGAGTGGTGCGTGGACGCGGGTGAACGGCGTCCACTTACTATTTCCCTGGGGTGGACGCCGTTCACCCTGCCATGTTCGGAGGGGAGCAGCGCAGTGGAAAGAGAGCTGTGAGCAGCGGTGGAGAAGGGGGGCCATTTCCCCCCCTCCCCTCACCTTAGGTGCTCTCTTTCCCTCGCTCTCCCCTCCTGAAGTAAAGTGCGCGCAGCCGGCAGCGGGCGGGACTTACCTCTCCTCGTTCCGGCGTCGGATCTGCGTGCAGCTGCTCTGGTCTGTATCAGACCAGATTTGCGGCACGCAGATCCGGAGTTCCGACGACGAGGAGAGGTAAGTCCCGCCCGCTGCCGGCTGCGCGCACTTTACTTCAGGAGGGGAGAGCGAGGAAAGGAGAGCACCCTAAGGTGCTGCTCACAGCTCTCCTTCCACAGCGCTGCTCCCCTCCTGCTGGGGGACACCTATTCTGGGCACATATACCCCTGGCTACATATACTGGGCACATATACCCCTGGCTACATATGGGCACATATACCCCTGGCTACATATGGGCACATATACCCCTGGCTACATATGGGCACATATACCCCTGCCTACATATACTGGGCATATATACCCCTGGCTACATATACTGGGCATATATACCCCTGGCTACATATACTGGGCACATATACCCCCTGGCTGCATATACTGGGCATATATACCCCTGGCTACATATACTAGGCACATATACCTCTGGCTACATATACTGGGGACTACTATACTCATGGCTACTTATACTGGGGACACCTATAGACCTGGCTACCTATGCTGGGGGTACCTATTTTGGGGGAACTGCTGTCAGATTATCTGCTGTTATGTATTTTGGGGAACAGCTGCCAGATTATGTGTATGTTAGAGGAACAGCTGCTGCCAGATTACGTGTATTTTGGGGAACAGCTGCCAGATTATGTGTATGTTAGAGGAACAGCTGCTGCCAGATTACGTGTATTTTGGGGAACAGCTGCCAGATTATGTGTATGTTAGAGGAACAGCTGCTGCCAGATTACGTGTATTTTGGGGAACAGCTGCCAGATTATGTGTATGTTAGGGGAACGACTGCTGCCAGATTATGCGTATTTTGGGGAACTGCTGCCAGATTGTGTATGTTTGGGGGACCACTGCTGCCAGATTATATGTATTTTGGGTGTTACGTGTATTTTGGGTGATCCGCTGCCAGGTTTCGCGTATTTTGGGGAACTGCTTCCAAATTATGTGTATGTTGGGGGAACTGCTGCTGCCACACTGTCTATTTTGGGGGAACCACTTCCATATTATCTGTATTTTAGAGGAACTTCTACCAGATTATGTGTCTTTTTGGTGAAATGCTGTCAGATTACATCTATTTTGGGGGGATACACTACGGCAGAGCTCAAACTTCCCTGGCAGACCTTTTACATCACTGCTTAGGTCATGTATATTTGGCCCCACCCATGACCACGCCCACATTATGCTTGACCACGCCCATTTTTGGCGCGCGGCGCAGAGGTTTTCCGGGTGAGTCCACTCACTTCTTTTTCCAGGACTAGACCCCTGGGCCCACGGCGCAGTGCGCCAAAAGGGTCATATGCATTGCGCTGCTCCAACGCTGCACCTCGGTCAGTAACACACTCTCTACTGGACAGGGAGTACGCCACTGGGCTTCCTGGATTCCCCTTCGTATTTGCGTTGTTACAAGCATGCCCACCACCGCCACCATTTTTAAAATGTATACGTCGCCAATTGACTTACATTTCTTCCAGCGCTGATGCATCGTCATGGAAGTCCGGTGATAACGCGCTGTTGACTTTGTGACAGCTTGTCAGCGAAAGGGGTTCTACCGGTGCAACGCGATGTGACAGGGTAAATGTACTAGGCCCCATAGACTTTTGTTGCTGTTGTGTTACCCTGCATGCAGAAAGAGCAACACAACGCAATGAAAATAGCCTAACGGACTAGTGATCGATGGGGAAGATCTAGAAGTGTATGGCCAGCTTTAGTTTGTTTTAAGGTGGCCATACACGATCGAAACTCCCCATACACTGCACACAGATTTTCACCGTGAAATCTATTGAAAATCTATCAAGCGGCGGAGTTGCACTGTACCATACAGTGCAACACTATTTGTTACCGATCTACCGCTGCTTCCATGCCATTAATTAAGATTTACTGGCCGATCATAATTTCAATTTATTTTTGCTGCAAATGGATCTAAATTAGGATCAATGTGGCATGTTGCCTCATAGATAACGGACAGGTTAGATCAGAGTGATCAAATCTGCCAGTAAAATCGATGCATGTACAGTATTGCCAACTTTACACTATTGTCGTTTCCTAATTAGATTAAGTATTTCTTATGTTGTTTGCAGGTTCACACAGTTGAGGAGCGGCCATGTTATTGACTTGGCGCTGGATGTCATGTTTTTGATGCAAGCCTTGAAGAACAAAGAGCCAGAGGCCAGGGCAGATGAGGAAGTAACAGAGCTGATCCTGAGTTTGCACTGCATCCACAATGAATTTACTATACCCTGTAATCCACAAATGGTCTCTCTGCTGCACTCACCTTTCATAGCTCTTCAATACTAGTAGTGGAAAAAACTAAGCTCTATAATTGCTTATATTCTGAAAGCGCAAACATTGGCACATACTGACCATGTGCAGTGCTGCATGCGCTTGCTGCATAATGTACTTACACAACCTTATATGCCAATCAGAAGGGCTCAAATGTTGTTGTTTTTCACTCAGTGTTAAAATCTTACAGGACTACTTACACAGTGAGAATTTCATGATGTACAGATGTAACAGCAGCCCAAGGCAAACATTATGTACATGACTTGTTAATTACCAGTGAATGCATGAATTGATTGTTACGTTCAGAAAAATGGGGTCCTAGCAGTGACGTAGCTAATGAGCTGTGGACCCCGATGCAAGTTTTACATAGGGCCCTCCAAGCACTGTATACATAACAATTGATACGTCGAGCCAAAACCTGCCAAGGATTTCCACAGTGTCAGAGGTGCAAGTAGGGGATGGGAAATAGCTTGTTAATGATTACTACTCCATAGATGTGATTATTACCAGCACAGGGCCAATAGAAAGCTAATATTGTGCTTGAGGGAGGGCCCTGATGCGGTCGCTACCTCTGCAACCCCTATTGCTACGCCACTGGGCCCTAGGCAAGTACCAACTAAGCCCACCCTTGTTGGGGGCTGGTGTCAGCCAGGCCCCTAGACTCTCTTCAGGCCCTAGGCACCTGCCTAGATTTGCCTTGTGGATGATCCGGTTCTGGTTACTTTGGTTACCAATACTAAGCCTTCAAAATGTCTGCCACATGAGAGGAAACTGATGGAAACTGTCCCAAAACAAGCCACTGTTTACATATATTGATAACATACTGTGGCATGCTAGCCACTTCAGGAAGATGAAATATGGAAAAAACTTGGTCTAGTCTCTAGTAGTGCATACGTTCTCAAAACCGTTCTAAGGCTTTGTTCACATCATAAATCGCCCCTGCTATCACAAGCGCTGAGCGGTTTGAGAGTTTTTTCTGCGGTTTGCGCTTAGAAAAGTGATTTTCTAAGAGCTTTTGCAGAGCGATTACTTTTTTCACTTCCTGACGTTAGTCAGGAAGTGAACTCTTTCACCCAGAAATTAATATATACAATGTATTTATTCATGAAAGCCCTGGGGAAATTGCTATACAATGCGCTTTGCAATTTCCCTATACCTTTCATTGAGCCAAAGCGCTCAGAAAATGGTAATGGTAAATTGGTAAGCAGATCGTAATCAAACCGCTCAGATGTGAACACTCCCATAAGGAATCATTGCACAAGTACTTTTAGGGAGATTTTGAAAATCGCCGGCCCTTAAAAAAAAAGGCAAAAACGCCCTGGGTGTGAACGAGCCCTTAGTGACCCTATAGTGACAGGAATATGGAGGCTGCCATGAGCACTTTCTTTTAAACAACTCAAAGGGAACTTACTCAAAGTGAGAGGGATTTGGAGGCTGCCATATTTATTTCCTATTAAACAATGCACGTTGTCTGGCTGTCCTGCTGATCCTCTGCCCCTAATACTTTTGAACATAGACCCCGAACAAGCATGCAGGTTAGATGCAAAAAATCTGACCAGATTGGCTGCATGCTTGTTTCAGGTGTGGGATTCAGACACTGGTGATGCCAGAATGATCAGTAGGACACCAGGCAACTGATATGGTTTAAAAGTAAATAAATAAGGCAGCCTCCATTTTCCTCTCCCTTCAGGTTTCCTTTTAAACCGTGGCAGCGGCCTGGCTGAATGGCTTATCTTTTTGTCTTCAGTTGTATTTGAATCACACCAGAAACAAGCATGTGATTAGTTTTGGTGTAAAAAGTCAGATCCTCTGTCGGACTCTTGCATGAGGGATTCTAAACCGGCAAAGCGCAAGCCCCGAACCGCACATGACCAGTAAAAGAAAGCGCATGTGCACGATACAAAGAAAATATGCATGAGTGTTTCATTTCACTGGACATGCATGATTCAGAACTCACATGTCTAGTTCAGTATCTCTTGTTCACCACCTGATGAACATCCAAAGGCTGGAGGGGGGAGGAATGAGGACACTGAGCAACAGGAGGACGGTGAGTGGTGGGTACTCTTGCCCACCATCTTTTTTTTTATTATTATTATTTCACTAAAGTGGAACTTCAAATTATTGTAGACTGTATATTGCGCAGTTTTTTTGAACCCTGGCCACCTCCAGCCTCACCTCCCCCTCCCTTTTCCACTGGCCAATACAGGCTGCGTAGTCAAGGCAACTGTTTCACGAATAGAGATGGGCAATGAGATGCAAATAGCTCTAAATTGCGTGCAAATTGTATGCAGCTTGAAATAAGGCCAATCACAATCAGAAGGAAGTGCCACAAGGATGTATTCACCAGAAGGTACCTACTTAAAGTAAAGTCTGAGGCTGGGTTCACATATGACATAGCGTGAAAACGTAGCGTTTTTGGATGGTACGTTTGCGATTTGCTATTGCTTTTTATTGCGTTTTTGCTTCATAAAACGCAGCGTTTCCCGCTCTGCAAGTGTTTCTGCCATGTGTGCACCCGGCCTTATACTACATGGAAGTGGTAAAATTGGTCAGTGATTGGTCAATCAAAATTGATGGCGTGTACCAGACTTTAGTTCTTGTGTGCTGGGAATGCCATGCAAGCAATGCAAAGACCAAATCAGGCTTTTAAATGTGAAACACAACACTATACAAGAGCCTTTTGGCATTAAAATTAATCTTCCAGCAGCTTAGAGAGGAATTTAATATGAATAATTATTTCTGATTGGCTGCTATCATAATGCTATACATCTTTGATCCGGATTTAGGGCTATTACATAAGTCCATCACTATGCTAGAGCTGAAATTGTGCATGTCATGCATTACTGGGATTCTTTCAGAGGCTGTGAGCCATTTATCACTCTGACATGTCCCACTTTAATCCTTGAAGCATGACTAATGAAAACCTCTCATTTACTTTCTTAGCAAGGCGCTGTAATATGGTTAGCATACTGTAAATAATCCATCATGGAGGTCTGAAATGTATTGGCTGATGTCACCTCCTCGGCAGGACCAGAGAGTGACATCAGGATTTCCCCTTCTCTGGATCGATGTGTAGAATGGAACTATAACAGTATATACTGCTCTATTTTATCCATGCAGTCTTCAGTGACTTGAAACAAGAAACCGTGATTATTCCTGAAGACTGCGTTCATCATAGTGGAGTGATTAAGGGTTCCTTCACACTTCATCGCATATGCTTATTGTGAGCTACCAGCTACGTATCAGTGGTGCCGGCAGATTCTGTCGGAATAACGCGATATGCTGTGCATTTTCTGGCCAAGGTGTACATTCACAGTTGCACTGAAGCATATTTGTATGTGCTGTATGTGTTGCACCACACATGAAATGCGCTAAGTGACTTTTCACCACCATTGCAATCCTTGTTTTCAGGATGTGCAATCAGAGCCATCACATCTACAAGGCAAACCTAGGCAGTTGTCTAGGGCCTGGAGAAAGTCTAGGGGCCTAGTGGATGCTAGCCCACCACCAAATCTTACTAAAAAAAAAAAAAAAGCCAGGTGACCATCAGCGGTGTGGGAAAACTGCTTTTTTGCCTAGGGCCCTAGTTCATCTTGGTCCTTCTCTGTGTGCAATGCAATGTGCATATTATGAAAGTACCCTAAGAGCCCTTCCACACCGAGTCAGTTGCTTGCGATAACATTGCAACACCACATAGCAGCACATTACCACTGGGGTGCGGCCATACAGTGAGGCATACAGTACAATTAAAATATATGCCTTACTGCTACTGTAAACACACTCAGTTATTGCATGGCATGTTGTGCGTTACTGTGTTGAAACCCACCGCACTCGATTTGGAATGCCCCATAGGACTATCATTACATTGAATGCAGTGATAATGTCTGTTGCAACGCAACGAACGATGTGAAAGGGCCCTAAGGCTACTTTTACACTTGCGCATCTTGAAAAATAGGACCGCAATGCAACAGTCATGGCATCCTAGCCTACCACTGCCATGCAACCCGTACAGTTCAGCATACAGTCCATAGACAGTATGCTTGCACCGCATGTGCGACCCAGGACCGCACTACATGCTGCGCGTTATTCCGTCTGTAATCATTGCACTGCAAAATACCAGAATGAAAGCCCTATTGAAATATAAATGCCCTGCATAGTGTGAAAGGAGCGTTAGAAAAGCTGGAGGAAAGTGAATATGTTTCTCATAGCAACCAAATGCCTGATTCCCAAGTTCTTGCTATCGCTTGGTATTTAACCAACAAGGCCTGACTGTCTCTCGTGTAAAGATGGTCAATAATATGCTAACAATTCCAGATTGCATGCAAATTTAATGCAAACTGTATGCACCTTGCAACTGGGCCAATCAAAACTGTCAGTATGTTTATTTCACAGGAATATTCCCTATCTGCATACAACAGCTCCTGCAAATCACTTCTTTCCAGCAATTTTCTGCTGCAAACGTCTTTTTACACAAAGTAACAGCTAGTGACAAGCACTGTAGCCAGGGCAATTTGAGGCTGAATCAACAGGTAACAATGGGCCTGATGCACTAAAGTATGGTAAAGATGCCGTGGCGTGAGCAGGGAGCACACTGCAGTTTTACCATTATTAGCACCGGAGAACAGTGACATACCTACAATCAGGCTGCAGGTGCGCACAGCTCTGGATGTAGCCATGGCTAGGGATGCAGCTGTGGTGCTTAGTCACTGTGTTCTTCCACCTGAGACTTTTTTTCATAGTTTGGGCAACATTTGGGAAAACAGCTGCAGGCAGTACATGGGACTCAACTGTACTACTTCCTGCACTAGATGTAGCACCCCCCCTTCCTGTCCTTTGGGCAATGTGTTTCCTCAATGTCTACACACAGCCTGCAGTGAGTGATTGTGCAGAGCAGCGGGGTGAGTAAAGAGACTGATTGCTGTGCTGCAGCTGGGACATTAGCAGGGAGAGGTGGCAGGATGTGTTTAGTGCTTCAGAAGTTGCCTGTCATTAGTAGCCATGTGCACTGGCTGCTGTAATGCCAGAGAGCCCTTGATTATTTATCCTGATCAGAGTAATTAATCAATAATGCAGGGCAGTCTGCTGTTGCAGAAGTCAGTGATACAGGTGCTGATAGCCGACTTCTGTAGTGAGCAGAGAAGCAAGCTCCAGGCAATTTAAATTAGCTAGATTGCATGGAATCTTATCTCTTCTCCTAGCTCGCCCTCACACCATTTTCTTCCCCCATGACCCTTTCCTCTTTTTAGATTTTAGTGGCTACTTTTAACAGCATCTCACTGCGAAACAGCACTGGTGATGTCTGCAGTCCTGGTGAGAGAGAGGTCTTCCTGCCATTTCTCCTCTCCCACCAGGCTCTCTGTCTTGTGCCACTAACTCTTTATCTGCCCTCCTCTTATGCACCCCCCTCTTTCGTATGTCCCCCTTTTCTGACCTCAGAGGAGCTCACAATCTAATCATACCATAATCATAATCTAAGGCCCTACCATATAATTATGCAGTTATATAGCACTGGCATCTTCTGCACTGTATAGAGTACAGAGTTTCATAACGGTTAGCTCTGTCCACATCCTGATGACTCCCTTTTCCCCCAAAATTTGCAGTGACACACTTGACGCCCCAACCCGTCAACCCTCCCATAAATATTTTTTTTCTGTAAATAATCAGCACTGGGTGTCAAATTCTCTAGGTACGCCACTTCCAGGAAAGCATCGGCCATTAACCCATTAGTTGCATGTACATAATCACAGCAATGCACATTACCCTAGCAACGCACACATTAACCCAGTAACATGCATGCCTCTAATAGATTAACAGCCGGTGCTCCCCCTGCCCTAGAAATGGTAAAATTGCTGTGCGCTCACTGTGCACAGCAACTTTACCCTACTTTAATGCATCAGGCCCCGTCACTCCTAGAGAAGTTCAATAAGATGCTAATAAGTCTGTAATGCAAATTGCATGCAGCTTGGAACTGAGTCAATCAAATGAACTTCCTGTCAATTCTCTTTGGCCCATTTCCAAGCTGCATATGATTTGCAGGCAAACCAGAACTATTAGCCTCTCACTGATGGTTAGTGATTATCAATGAGATCCAAATATTTTTGTTTTTATGCAAATGTATGTATTGTTTTATGCAAATATATGCTGTTTGAAAATGGACCAATCAGTTTAAACCTGAGTTGGACTTGATTGGTCCATTTTCAAGCTGCATATATTTGCATGAAAAAATTTGCAGAAGTTCATGTAGAATTAGGTACACTTGAATGCAAACATATGTAGCTTGAAAATGGACCAATCAATTTAATCCTGGGTGGGACTTGTTTGGTCCATTTTCAAGCTGCATATATTTGCATATTTTTCATAATCCTGCATGAACTCAAATATTTGCGTCTCATTGATTATTCTTAATTATCTGTAATCTCTCCCTATAGTAGATCATTAGCAGCACAAAATCATTGGGAATATGCAGCTTGTAGTGGTGATTTATGCTAGCTTTACTGTTGCTCGTGTGATATTGGCTTTATTGACCAGAAAAAACATTTAGAATGATTGCTGAGAGTTATAGGATTTTTTTTTTCTTTTACCGCTATACATCACTCTGATGATGAAATGTTAATAGTGTAGGTAAAGATTAGCACTTTTTTTTTTACTTGTAAAATAATATTTATGTTCTATTAATTATCAATAGTTGTGAAAAGTATAGGTGGCATTGTAATGTTATGACTGCGTTATAATAAACATCTTGTTGCACACTGTTGTGGGTCTAAGTTGAAATTATGCACATTGCTGGCTGTGAAGGGTTGGGAAATTTCAGCCGGCATTCTATTTTTTCAGTAATACACAGTTTATGGGCTGAACATATAACATGAACAGGACCACACCAGGAATAGTCTGAGGTAAAAATCTGAATACCTGCTCTAACCACGAAAAAGATTTTCTGTTGTAGGAGGAAACTAATTACACAATTTAATTTGTATTTCCTCTCTTTAGGCCAGAAACCCACAACGAACGATTTTCTGATTTGCGATTTGAAAACGCTTGCTAATGTAATGCTATGGGTGTGATCCCACTTGAGTGATTTGATTTTATAAAAATCCCCCATAATATTGCATTAGCAAGAGCTTTTTCAAATCGCTAGCGATTAGAAAATCGCTCCTAGTGGGTTTCTGGCCTTAGAGTGTTGTGACTTCTAGACTATTTTCACAGTGGGCATTGGCTTTCCTAAAAGTAGCACCACACATTATCTGTGTGTTGCGGTCGCATACAGTCAATGAAAAGTATGCCTATCACCAATAATGTACACATTATGCTGTAACGCACTGTATTGGGATGCCACATGACATTAAACCGCACGGCTCCCGCCACACTGTGGATGTTGCCCAGGTGGTGCATTGCAATGTAGAAAGCTGCGTTACAATGTCACTATTACACCGCATCACTGTGAGCGTAGATTTACTGGCTGTTGATAGGGAGTCTTATCAGTTGCTCATTTTCATTACTTAAAATCTTCACCTTTTCTCAAATCGATCATCTGGGAGGTCTGTATGGCTGATATTGTGGTGAAACCCCCTCCCATAGTGTGATGTCTGTGAACCTCATTGCATTGTGGGAAATAACAGCTTTTATCTAACTACCAAGCAAGTAATATCTCCCTGTGTGCATAGAATTCTCAGTAACAAACCATACAGATCACCTGGCAGGACTAAGAATGTCACCACCAATGATACATTTCAGAATGTAAATCAGGGAGAGAGGAAAGATTTTACAATGGGCAAGCACTGACTAAATACTTTATAAATTAACTTGTTCCAGACCGACGCAGTACTAATCTACGTCCAGCAGGTGGTGCAGCGGCTGTGACTGGATGTAGATTTAATGTCGCAATGAATCGCGCGATAACGTCGCTCTGCACCCGTCGCAATTCGCTCGCTCTGACGTCTATAAGACGGTAAAGCTCTGTAAGCAGGTCAGGAGCCGCTTTAATTTGCTCCTGACCACGTGATCACGGAGAGACAATCACATTGGCTCCCATTGATCGAAAGCATAAGGAGCCAATGAAAATGGCTCCGGACCAGCTGTCGGCACTCTGCCGTCAGAGAGAGGAGCCTGCGGCGATGGGGCAGCGTCGTAACCGGCGGTTTGTCGGGAGGCGGCGTTTTACCGTGCCAGCAGTCTTTGTTCCTTAAGGGGACAGAGACTGCTGGTATGGAAGTGGTTGTAAAAAAAATGTTATTTTCATTACAGTTCTCATATGCACAGGTACGACACGTTGCCTGGTGAGGATCGGGACCCGATCTCTTGGGTGACATTGCAAGGCCGAGGCTGTACAGACACACAACTAGCATAAACTCTAGAGACATGTTCTGTCCTATTGGGGGAGGCGTAGGGCTGACAGAGTGGTGCACGAGTGAGGTCACAAGGGGGACGGGGTGAATAGGGAGAGTTATGGTATATTTCATCTAATCTGCGCTCTCAGTAGGTACAGGACCTCTGTCAACAGTGCAGACGCTGTGCCTGCTGAGAGCTCAGATTAGTTACTCCTGTTAATTGCTGGAGGAAGTGGGTGAAATACCTGCAAAACACATCACATATTTTGAAGGGTATACAGTAAAGTTTTGTCTAAATCAGACAATTCCTATTTTTTTTATGTATTTTAATCTTTCTGGCACTTGTTTAATTCTACTACTTGTAAGTTTGTCCACCCTTGGTGGAGGGGTGTATCCCCTAATTACTGATCTACATACAGAGACTTTTTAACTAGAGTGGGGTTGGGTTTAATTTCCTCATCTGTACAGTGGTTGTCTTAGTGGTAACCCTCCTTTGTGAGTATACATTCACACTGAAACCATTCTATCCAACGTGATCATAACATACTGCACTATTGTCTCAATGTCTTCTTGTTTTTACAATTACATATCTTCTTACACCTCATCAATCTATCTTTTGTGTGGTCAGCAAGGGGGTTGTCTTCCTTCAAGGTTGCTTTTTATTTAGGTATGCGCACCAAGTCGCCAACACAGCATAAATGTTCACTCTTTATTTTAACAGTACCAGGGGTAGGGTTTTTATTTCTCAAAACTTAGTATACCCAGTGGACAAGGTCCTCTTCATTTGAAAACTTTGGTTTAATTGGCATAGGTAGACACTTGAGGAATAATAGGTATGTATAGAACTTCCTGCTGACAGGAGACCTGATTGTAACAGTGTGTTCAATTCCTAATTATATATATCTGAGAAATATATAAAACTTAACCTGGAGTTAAATTGTACCACTTTTCCCTCCACTTCATTAACCATTTCAGACCGCGGGGATTTTTCACCTTATGCATCAGAGCAATTTCCACCTCCTATTCATTCGCTAATAACTTTATCACTACTTATCACAATTTATTAAGATATATATATATATATATATCTTATTTTTTCCACCACTAATTAGGCTCTCTTTGGGTGGTACATTTTGCTAAGAATTATTTTTTTTATAAATGCATTTTAGCAGGATTAATAAGAAAAAAATGGAAAAAAAACATTATTTCTCAGTTTTCAGCCATTATAGCTTTAAACTAACCCACGCCACCATAATTAAAACCTATGTATTTTATTTGCCCGTTTGTCTCGGGTATGACACCATTCAAATTTTGTCCCTATCACAATGTATGGCGCCGATATTTTATTTGGAAATAAAGGTGCATTTTTTCCGTTTTGCGTCCATCACTATTTACAAGCTTATAATTTTAAAAAAAATTCGTAGTATACTCCCTTCAAATGCATATTTAAAAAGTTCAGACCCTTAGGTAACTTTTTTTTTTTAATTGTAATTTTTTTTCCATAAAAAATGTATTTAGGTAATATTTTGGTGTGGGAAATAAACAATTAATTTTTAATGTTATTATATGTGTAAATTGTAATGTAAAAATATGTAGATGTAGTTTTATTATTTGGCCACCTTGAGTTTTTTCTTTCCTCCTTGTGCTTCTCGCTAACTGGAAGCACAAGGGGGACGTAGAAAATTTTACGTGCAGAAAGACTGAAGCCTCTTGTAAAAGCGCTTCGGTTTTTCTGCTGGGGACACGGATCGGTAATCGGGAACCATGTTCCCGTTCACTGATCCCAGGGCTACCGGGGGACAGCACAGGGGCGCGCCCGCGATCGCGCGGCCCTGCAGCAGAGCAGCCGCCCAGACGTGAGCTTCACGTCCGGGCGGCAGAAATGGTTAACATACCCCACCAATGTGCTATTCTGTTGTACTTGACACAAACCACTCCTTCATTCCTCACATCAAACACATCACCAATTCCTTCCACCGGATGAAATTTACAGTCAGTCCCAACTCTGGAGGCCACTGGCATAACAATAGGGGATGCGACCCCTGCCCCCGCGGGGGGGGGCAGGGCCACCCTAGGGCCCGCTCAGAGACTTTTGGGGGGCAGGAGGGGTTGCAACATAAGAGGAGAGCGTGGCCGCAGATTGGTGGGGAGGGGGGACATTCTTCCCCCCCCCCCCCTCACCTTGAGCTCTCCTTTCAGCGCGCCCCCTCCTGCAATCATTGGTGGCAGCAGCGGCAGCCAGGTCACATACCTCCTTCGTCCCGGAGGTCTCCCATTAGTAAGTGCTTCATGTCACTTCCTGTGTAAACAGGAAGTGACATGAGGCTCTTAGACATCGGAGACCTCCGGGGCGAAGGAGGTATGTGACCTGCCTGCTGCTGCTGCCACCAATGATTGCAGGAAGGGGCGCACTGAGAGGCGAGCCCAAGGAGAGGGAGGGGGGGGGGGAATGTCCCCCCTCTCCACCGATCTGCGGCCACGCTCTCCTGTTATGTTGCGACCCCTCCTGCCCCCCAAAAGTCCCTGAGCGGGCCCGAGGGGGGGGGGGCGGATTTTTTTTTGCAGGGGGGCGCCCGGGGATTTCTAGTTACGCCCCTGCTGGAGGCCTTAGAATATCTTTTTGAAAATCATTGTCTTTTGCCTAGACTACCACAACATCCTAATCTCAAGTAGAGATTATTACAATTTTGCCAAAACCTGCGTAATTTTCTTAATTACGATTGTAATGGAAAAATTATGTAAAATTTCTCATAATTATGACCATACACACATTTTTGCCTAATTACGATCATTTCTGTAATAACAATCATTTTTGTGATTACATTTGTGTCATTACTAAAATAAGTAAAACTTAATTTTCTTGTTTTCAAAGAAAATACAAAATTGCAAGTAACACGAAATTACGGTTTCCACGCAAAATCAGGACTTGAAATTAAGAATTACAAATGCACGAATTACTTACTTTCTGATCATTACGAATTACAATTTTATGTTGTAATTGCAAATTTTATGTTGTAATTACGAAAACTTTAAATTTCGGATCATCACTACTTTCAAGTCCTCCCCTCACTAGACTCTCAGGGCTGGAACCCACAGGAGCGCTTTTGGCAGCGTTTTGGCAGCACTGCGATACGCTAGCAGTTTGCCAAAACGCTGGGCTAATGTTAATGGATGGGGCAACTTCCACAGGAGCGTTTGCGTTTCCCAGAAACGCAAACGCAGGACCTGCAGCATTTTGGGAGCGTTAGCGCTTCAATGTAAAGTATTGAAACGCTAGCAGAAACGCTCAGCAAAACCTAAACTGAGCGGTTTTGCTAGCGTTTTGCGGTTCAGCACACTGTAACAAAATTAAAAATAATTCACAGGACCAATCAGGATAAAAACGCAAAACGCAAAACGCTAGGCACCCGCTGGGGAAAAAAATACAATGTTGCAAAACACAACCCAAAACGCGCATGAATCCGCTTGCAAACCGCTCAGACAAAACGCTAGCGGTTGCGTTTTGCGTTTGCGGTTTTCAGTGGGTTCCAGGCCTCAGGCTTGGTTCCAACTTGCTGAAGTTACTGCCAGTAATACTGCTGTGTGCTGCCTGCGCACACCAATATTACCGTAGGTTCATGCATCTGGCCCCTAGTCTATAGCTTGAAATCCAATCTCTTCACTGAATTTTAGAATTAGAAAAGAAAACACCCAGTTTATTTATAGATCAGACAGTGTTTATGCACAGAAATAACTAAAATAAACAAGAGGAACTGCTTTTTATCTCTGAGACACATTTTGTTTTGTTTTTATTACGGAACAAAATGAAGTCTTTTGCACTGCGAAGTACAAGACAAAAAACTGAAGAAAAAAAATATCTTACACATTAAAAGACAATATGGCTGCTTTACAACCACCATAAACAGAGATCCTTAAATCTGGAGCCGGAACAACAGACAGACAAACTGGAAATGTTCCTTTTATCAAACTAAAAAGAAAAAACACTTTGGTCGGATAAAGATAGAAGATCTCTGAAATTCCTTAAAAATAACTGACCAAGCCCTTCCTGTGCCCACAGCTACTCAAGTGAGCTCTTATATATATATTTCAAGAGAAATCTAAAGATATTTTTAACAATAATTTCTATATATGTCAATTCCAAAAAAAGTCTTTAGAAATTTCAAACCAATGAAGAAAGTCCAGTTTAAAATTTAAAGACTTCATCATTATAGTCTGCATTCAAAGGATTTTGTGTTGTATACAACTAGAATGAATGCAGTAGCTTCTTTTATAAAACACCTTGTTGGTTGTTAGGTTCTTAGTTGTAGTCATGGCTGAGCTGAAGGAGACCCTTCTCCCCCATGTGGCTGATGAGGGAGCGATACCCCAATATGTTTGCGTGAGCAATAAGATAATCCTACATGGCTGATCAATTTTGACACGAATCAGACTCTGCGGTCTTGTTCCTGTCAAGAATACATTGCTATATGTCGCTTTCTAAACGTGTATTTCAGAGTGGTATAAATATACAGTAGTAACATGAAACATACTATAGTGCTGCATTCTAATAGAATGGAAATTATGGTAAATTAGCTGCTACATGAAATAATACAGTTCTTGCTAAAATTTCAGAAGGGGAGAACAAAACTGAGCGGCATGAAGTCATCCCAGCCATTCCCTGAATGCTTTAATAGTACGATATGCATCTAAAAGGTGTCTCCCAGCTTACAATAAGCCTTGAAGCTAAATGTTGGTTTGTGCTGTTTAGGTAATATGGTGCCTGGAGTCTGTAGCTACCATATCAAGTGCTCTTCTCAGCAGAGTAGAGTTCAGTGCTCTTGCGTACCAGAGTTGTACATTGGTCAATGCATATACTTTCCTCATCACATAATTTCTACAATGGAAACCTATGGAGAAGCCAATGGTTAAATAGAGAACATAAGACATAGTTCGTATACACAGATTGGGATTTGTTAGAGACAAGCTTTTCTTTGAGGCAATATCTCATGAGCATAGATGTTTGGTTGCAAGAGTGTTGTGACAATCAGCGTCCTGGAGCGAAGATCGAATCTAGGGCTTGGCGTTCAGCTGCTGCCACGTTGGGGTGCCACAGATCAACCATGAAAATCACTCGTGGTCCATCTTCTGCTGAACCTAGTATCCAAACATAGAAGTCACAGATGTATATGGTTACTGTCATGCAACAATTCACACTTATAGAAAAAATACACTGTATCGGGGTCTTTGATCCACTATGTATCTCTGTGGGCCTTTGTGGTTCGCCGGCAGTAGTTTGCGAGTTTGAAGTCTGTTCTGTGTGTTGTATAGAGATGGTCAATGAAATGCAAATATTGTAAGTTTAATACAAGTGATATGCAGCTTGGAAAGGGGCAAATCAAATGGACTTTTAGACATTTATGATTGGTTCATTTCCAAGCGGCATACAATCTGCATTCAGGGTAGAATTATTTGAATCTCGTAGACCATCTCTAATGTGTAATTATGTTATTTTATGAGCTACTGTTTTAAAAAAAGCACGACTCCCTACACAATACTCTGTGATATTTTGTGTAATGATGGGTTATTTTAGGACAGAGACAGTCATTAAGTGCAAAAAGTTTGTAGCAGTTTCTAAAAAGATGTACTATTTCCAATGACCACTAGTGCTCAATGGCCACCTCCATGCTGCAATAATCTTTTAAAGTGAACCCGAGATGAA
Source organism: Hyperolius riggenbachi (assembly GCF_040937935.1). NCBI lineage: Eukaryota > Metazoa > Chordata > Amphibia > Anura > Hyperoliidae > Hyperolius > Hyperolius riggenbachi. The sequence goes on from NC_090646.1 coordinate 457,000,915, forward strand.
AATAAACCGATGAGATAAACAATTGTATTTATCCTCCTACTCCTAAAAATGACTTTTTTTTTTTTTTTAATATCCCATGGTTTTATTTTATATTTAAACATTTACAAAGTAGAACAAATGTTTTGTTGCCTCTGCTCAGTAGCAGTCTATTAAGTGTCCTAGAGTAAAAATACAAGAACTAGTGACCTTTTACTATATCATTCTGCTCTCAGAAGTTGTATTCTACCAGGAAAACTTGTATGGCCTGTAATTAGTTTATCAGTGATGATTACTATATTCCCGACAAGCTACCGACAAGACAGGCTGTTACTTGCATGCCTAGAAATTAACTATTTCAGGCAAGAAAACAAGTAAAACAGCCTGGTTATTAATTTGTTTTGTACTGTACATACATGTTTATCATCATGTCACATGTTGCGTATACGCGTCCAGTGTTATAGCAGCGGGTGCGAGCACATGTCCGCGTAACCCCCACTATTACCCTGCGGCATTTCCGTATCAGCAATTGGGGAAGGGAACCAAGGGATCCCTGAACCAATTGCAGTGCCTGGAGTGAATGAACATGAGCCCTATCAGGGGTCATGTTTATTCATAAAGACGGAATGAAATTAAAGTTAAAAAAAAAAAAAGTTAAAGCAATACTTAAGCCTCTATATAAAAAAATCATTTTTACTTACCTGGGACTTCTACTAGCCCCCTACAGCCGTCCCAGGCCCTCGCAGTCACTCACGGATACTTCTGTCCCCGCCGCCAACTAGTTTCATTTTCGCCAACAGGTTTACTGCACCTGCGCAGGCCAGGTGTCTCCTTCTTCGCGTTCCCGTCCGCAATAGCATCCTGCACAGGATGCTATTGCAGACAGGAACGCGAAGAAGGAGACGCATGGCCAGGTCAGTTGGCTAAATGAAACTAGCTGGCGGCAGGGGACTGGAGGATCCCTGAGTGGCTGCAGGGTCCTGGTAGAAGCCCTAGTTAAGTAACAATGATTTTTAAATGGAGGCTTAAGTATCGCTTTAAACGCTTCCTGGTAAACCAGGGTAGTGTTTCTAGCCTCATCTAGTGGTGAAAAGTTAAATTGAACACACCGCACATTTGTAATTAAAAAAAAAAAAAAAATCTCTTCCAAAGCCCCACTCCAGTTACCGAACAATCACGTAAAAATAAATTAATTACTACATTACACAAAAAAACCTCCAAAACAGAAAAAAAGCTCCTTTACTTCCAAATATTATATTGCCGCCATACATTGTACTAGGAACGTAATTTAAATGTTGTGATAGCTGGGATTAATGGGCACATAAAATGGGTGGGGTTTTTTATGGTAGCATTGCTTATTTTATTTTTATTGTAGCATTACTTATTTTAAAACTATAGAGGATGGAATTAGAGAAATAGTGTATTTTTTCTTGTTTGATATAGATCAATCACGTGTGAGAAGCAGTGATAAAGTTATTGCCAAATCAAAGGAAGGAGAGTTGACAGGTAAAAATGGCTTCTGGCGTTAAGGTAAAATGGGCTGTAGTCTGAAGAGGTTAAGCATACAGGATTTCACAATTATTCTTCGGAATTTAAAGGGACCCTGAGCAGTAACAAATTCAAAAATTTCACTTACCTGCGGCTTCGTCCAGCCCACCGTAGGCCGCGAGGTCCCCCGGCGTCCTCCTGGCTCCACTCAGTGTCCCACCAGCGGCTCCCGTTAACAGCGACACCTGGGCCGGGTGTCGGGGGGCCTCTTCCTGAATCCTGACGCTCGTCATCATCACGGCGGCCGCCGTGACAGGCTTGCGCATGCACGGTTTAGAGTTAGAAAACCGCGCATGCACAGGCCTGCCACCGTGATGACACGTAGCGGCCGGCATGATGATGACGAGTGTCAAGATCCTGGAAGAGTCGCCAGACACCCGGCCTGGGTGTCGCTGGTAACAGGAGCCGCCGGCAGTACAGGGAGAGGAGTCAGGAGGACGCCGGGGGACCTCGCGGCCTACGGTGGGCTAGAGGAAGCCCCAGGTAAATGAAATTTTTTGAATTTAGGTTACTGCTCAGGGTCCCTTTAAAGACTGCACTGTTAAAACATGTAAAAGAAAATGTTCACATACATATAAGATGCTCATTTGTCCGAGAGTACAGGTATACAGCCATCAGATTAACACTACCTAATGTAAGTAACAGCGACACGGCAAAAAGTAATTTATAGTACATTTTACTCTGGTACAAAATGTACCGCTTAAGGCTGCCTAAGACTGGTCGATTACCACCAGATCGGGGATTTATTGGCTGCCCATGCACTGCACTCAGATTTGAATCAAACTTAGTATGAAATGGATTCAAAAGCCACCACTGCCACCTGCCTCGCGGCCCCAGGTCACGCCTGCTCCCCTGGCCAGCAGCAATAATATTACCTGTCCACCGGCGTGAGTGCCCAGGATCTGTACCTTCTCACTTCTTTCGGTGTCCTCCATGTCCTCTTCACTTCCTGTCTCGTCCTGTGGCAAGCGGAAGTTCAAACAGTAGAGGACGCTTGAGTTGAGTACATGGAGAAGAAGGCCAGCCGGAAGAAGTGAGACTGAATGTCAGAGTTGGAAAATACTGGTGGACCCACAAAATATTGACACCTTGGGTAAAATTAAAGGGTATATTCATTGTTAATGCCAGCAGTTTAGACATGAATGGCAGTGTGTTGAGTTATTTTGATGGTATAGTAGATGTACACTGTTATACAAACTTTGCACTGACTGCTTTACATTGTTTCAAAGTGAACATTAAATACAGCAAAAATATATAAAGTAAATGGAAGGCAAAATTACACTTAACTGTAGCTAATTGAAAATATTGCCAGTTGCTGGACAAATAATCAGATTGTCTTGCAATCAAGTCTTTTCAAAGCAGAGAAAGTTCTGGATACAGGGGAAGCTACTCTGCATTGTTTAGCCTTTAGTAAAATACAGCTCAGCACAAACTTATGCCGTTTGACTACTTTTGAGGACCTCTGTACTCAAAGAGGTCACCAAAAGGGTCTGATAACACAGATATATGCACTTCTCTGCACGAAATCCGTCACCTTAACCCCTGCCCATGCCTACATGACTAAATGGGAATCTGCTCTACCCCAACCTCTCTCTATTACTGATTGGGACTATCTGGCAAAACGCCAAGGACTCCTCTACGTGCGTACAAATTAAAGAGAATATACTGAATATTCTGGTGTATAAGACTACTTTTTAACCCTTGAAAATCATCAGAAAAGTCAGGGGTCGTCTTATACGCCGGATGTCATTGATGTCGGGTGATATGCCCTATCCTTTTACCGCCTCTCAGATATCGCTGCTGAGGACTGTAGTGAAGCGGCGCAGGTGCACATGTGCGAGATCTGAGAGGCAGAGAAGGAGGTAAATAGGATACAAGGGTGGGCCAGATGGGGGAAAGAGGTGTGTTTTATGGGCACAGATCAATCTGTTCTTAAATACCGCTCTGATAAACAAGTAGACAAGGAGAGCTGACCAATCCACTTAAAGAGAGTTGACTAATCCAACGAGTCAATCGCCTATATACTGGGTACCACATACAGTACAGCACCAGTATCTGTTCATTCTTGGTGCTGTACTGTATATTTGGTGTGCGTTGGAGGAGGGGTAGTCCTCTGCAGCGAGTATATCCCAAACTCTATATATTTTAACTGGAAAAGTTGGGGGGTTGTCTTATATGCCCAGTCGTCTTATATGCCAGAATATACGGTATATAAAATACTGTTTAGATGGAACTTTACACCATCCTTGTTGTTTCGTATCTATCCTGGATCTTCAGATCTCTGTTGGAGAGGCTGTGGCCTCAAAGGATCACTAGACCATATTTTTGGTCTTGTCCAGTCCTATCTCCTTTCTGGCTGGAGATTCAAAAATTATTTTTTGAAGGTATTGGAGGTGACTATTCCCCTGGACCCCACCTATATGCTCTTAGGTAAATTCTTTCCTCAGACTCATAAATTTGAAAGAATTTTAATTATTTGTATCCTCACTGCTGCTAGGCTATCCATATCCTCCAACTGGAAAAAAATGCCCCTCCAGAACTCTCTGAAGTTTTAATAAAAATTAAATGGATTAAGCTCATGGAAAAACTAGCCTTTACTTTAAGGGATACTGAAACACGCTTTGACAAAATTTGGGGTCCATGGGAAAACCACTTCTCCAATGATTGAGGCCCCTAGGGTACTCCTGAACAATAAGGCCACCTCTAGGGCACACCTTGGTCAAATACTTTAGCTATCTTACAATGCTTAAAAGCAATAGAACCAACCTGACCTTCACCCCCTACTTGTTTCTTTGACCGAATAAAGGGGCTGTTCTTTATCTTGATTTTAGTTTATATTAATTATAGTTCAATAGTAATTTTCATGTTTCTAGGTACAAAGGCTTTGTCGAACCATGTCTTTATTCCTATTGGCAGGCTCGAATTTTTCTCACTTCAGCATGAGAACTGGACTTGTACATTGATACTTTGCTGAGCTCTCTTCCACTCTGGTTATTATTTTCCCTATCCATTGTATTTGCACTTCTTGAGCCCACATATTGTATATTGTTCTGTTCATTTTATGCTCACCTTCAGTACTGATAATTGACAATTGTCTTTGTACCTTTATACCTTTTTCAAAATTGAAAAAAATACAGCTCAGCACAATATAATAATTTTGTCCAAGGCAACGTTAGTCTAATCAACCCTTAAATATCAACCCTTCCAGTAACTTGAAAATGAGTAATATCTTTTTTTTTTCCCATTAGTTTTGTGCCGAGTTTAACCACTTAAGGACCAGGCCATTTTGCGCTGATCTGTGCAGCGTGGGCTCTCCAGCCCACAGCACAGATCAGCAGACAGCCAGGGCGACCAGACTTCCCCCCTTTTTTTCCCCACTAGGGGGATGTCCTGCTGGGGGGGTCTGATCGCCGTCGGCTATTTTCGCTTTGCGGGGGGGCTTCCTCAAAGCCCCCCTCTGCAGCAATTTTCGGCCTCCCTGTCCTTCCCTCCCTCTCCTCTTTCCCCAGGGCGGCGCAGGACGGATATCCGTCCTGCACCGCCTCTGACAGGCTTCAGCCTATCAGACTGCGGTGATCCCTGGCCAATAAGAGGCTAGGGATCGCCGTTCTCCTTTACGGCGCTACTGCGCAGCAGCACCGTATGATGTAAACAGCGAGGATTTCTTCCCTGCGTGTTTACATTTCGCCTGCGAGCCACAATCGGAGGCTCGCAGGCAGTTCACGGAGACACCCTCCGTGAACTGACTTGGAAAGGCCGCTCAAACGTTTCCATGTAAAACCACTTAACACCTAGGTCCGCCGATCGGCTGACCATGGTCGTTGAGGGTTATACCAAAGATGAAATGTGAGTTTCATAACCCTTTGGATATATCTTGGCAACAGAAAGTATCAGTGGGGGAGGAGCCTTAAATTCAGATGAGAGATGGGTAAAATTCTTGGAATGCTATAAAATTGGAGACATGTCTGGATCACCATTCAGATTTTCTTTTATGTCACAACCTTACTTATTTCCTAAAAAATTTGGGTCATATTTATTATGACAACTGCAACTTTGTCTCCTTTTGAATAATCATAGAAAAGGTTAATTTATGATATTGCCTACATGTTTCATAGCTGTAACTATTTTAAAAGAACCTTGAATAATGTATGTTTGAAAGCACCTGTTTCCTATCCCCTGGACAGAGAGTATGTGATTGTTACCTAACTGAAGTGGCCTCTGTGAATAGTCAATATCACTAGTTGTTTCCTGGAAGTTATCATGTGTCTTATTTGCAGTTAATGGAAGCCAGTGCAAATGGAATATGGACACATATATAAACAACCAAGTACATGGAGCCAAAGAAAGCTTTCATCACTGCACTGAATCAGACAGACATTCTTCAGTGTGTTCTCGAGATGTCCTTGCAATGCTAATGCAAACATCTCAGCTTGCCAAGTCTCAGTAAATGTAATCCTACCTACCTTCATGAAAAGCTGTGTGCAGGAAGGAGTCATCAAACAGAAGGCAGTGTCCCTCTGCCCAGCACTGCGGTTCCCCTCCAACCACAAGCTCACAGTTACCTGGGATTCGTAAACCTTCAGGCAGAAGCAAAGTTAACAGTATTAGAAATCATGCAGATATCTTTTTTTTTCTTCTCAAAATTCCATACTTTGGAGAACAACTTTTCCAACTTGCACAGCAAATAGAGATAGTCCCACTTCATGTTGAAACATTTATAAAATACTGTTACTTGCAATAAAATATTTTATTCTCAGTATTCTCAGTTAGTGTAAAAAAAAAAGTAGATATGAAGACTTTGTGGTGAGAAAATTACTGCTTGGGCTACAGAACAAAGGGGTGAGGCAATGACCTCTGACATATGTGCAGTGTCAGTAGCAGTAGAGTTTGTCCACACTGTGAAAGAACCAGCCAGAGATGATGGCATAACTGACATGATGTACCTGCTGTTGGTATGTTGAGGCGCTTGCATGGTCTGCGGAGTGGAAGCGTGCCATATGCCCTCTTTCCCCGAAATTTAGAAATCCCCCGAAAGTAAGCCTTAGCAAGAATTTTGAGCATGCTCTAAATATAAGCCCTACCCCGAAAGTAAGACCTAGCAGCAGTAAGGGGAAAAAGTATGGCAAATTGTGTTATTACTGGAGCTCAAAAACACAACTTGCCATACTTCTTACCCATAGGCTCAGAGGCGTATCTAGAGGGGTACAGGTATGGCTCATGCCATGGGCGCCACAGCAACAGGGGCACCATGTCTCCTCCTGTGCTGCGCCGCCATGCCTGCCCCTGTGTCTCCCTATCACTCAAATCAGATTAATTCTGTTATGTGGGGAACATGGCTACTTCATTTATGTATGTAGAGCTCACTTGGCTTAGTGTTAGAAAAGAGGACAGAGGGAATAAGAAGAAAAAAGTAACTTCGGCAATATTTCGAGCCAAAACACAGGAAAGGAGGCTGTTTTTAAAGGGGAGGAGGGCTCTGACTGGGTGGGGGGGGTTGCAATTTCAGTGTTTGCCATAGGCTCTATATTACCCAGATACGCCCCCTGCATAGGCTAAAGCTCAGGGACACAGCGGCATGGAGCTGGGGGGAAAGAAGAGGATGCAGGGGAATATTCGAGGACACGGGATACAGCAGAGGACAGGGCATACAGGAGGACACAGATACAGAGGGGAACACCAGGAGCACACTAAAGTTATAAGGCGGACACAGGGGCACAAGTGGTGGGTCCAGCAGAGGAAGAGGCGGCACAGTGGGAAAGGCAGGAGGAAACACAGCACAAGAACTTGTGTGTTCATAGAAATATAAGTCATCCCTTGAAAATAAGCCCTAACACATTTGGTGCAAAAATTAATATAAGACACAGTCTTATTTTGGGGGAAACATGGTAGTCAGAATGCATCTGCTATCAGTTACAAATATTGAGCACATCTCTTGATTACCACAACGGACACAAAAGAAAAAGGACTTTGCGAACCCACTGATTAAAAAGCATGAGTCTGCTTCACATGTGGATATAGTAGCATCAGTATGACCACTGTATCAGCCAAGCAGTTAGCATACATGAAGCATAAGCAAGTCCAGTGTGAACTGCATGGTAGGTGTCAACTTAGGAAGCACACATAGAAAGTGCAAACAGATTCAAGCAATGAAGAAAGTTTATGCCATCTTAGTGCACCAAAATGGTAACCAGGTTGCGGATATTGTTGCTCAATCGGCTCTTACTGTCTCCAGTTGGCAAGCTTGAAATCCTTGAGTGGCTGGGAGGAGGTGAGGGGGTCCCCAGGTTCAGGTAAGGCAGAGCGGCCGAGCAGATGCCGTCATGAAAGAGGACGGCGTCTTCAATCGATATCGCCGGCTCTACCGGCTTCTTCAGGAGGCGTGTCTTCCAATCTGTGACACGCCGCCTATGTGCCCGCCGCCCAATCAGACCGCGGTGCGCAGCCACGCCCGCCTCCATGGGCCAATCGAGCAGGGGGGGGGGGGGGGGTGGCGGGGCAGGCAGACACGACAACAAATAGCCACCAGCACCAGGCCCCGCCCCCCCCGCATGCCGACCCGAGGGAGGGGGTGGGAGAGGCCAACCAATATGCAGAGCAGCCAGATCAGATAGCGGGGAGCAACAGGCAGGCGCATCAGATTACAATGCAAACTCTATGTAGATATGTGAATGCAATTCAATATAATCTAAATTCAAAAACAAATTCCACAATAATCAAGCAGCGGCTTAACATGCAAAGCAACAAATAGATATAATGTCCCCCAATAACAAGAAGTGACCAAGGGCCTAAGCCAAGGGTCAGTTCTATGGGAAAGTCCACAAGAGTGGGAATAATTTTTTACAGCAAACACAGCTGTCTATATAAGTATGTCATAAAAATAGCCTTTAGTAGTACACTGGATGCTCCAGTGAAATAAACATAGCCCCCAGACACATTGGGTCAAGCTAACAAGGCAGCAGAAATGGAACAGAGAACAAGGGATCTGCATGCTAAAGCGGCAGAAAAGGTACATAGCTAGTGTTTTCATTCAAACAAGGATATCTGGTTACATTTAATTCAAATATCCATCTAGCCTCTCTCTGCATCCCTTGAAAATAAGCCCCAGCACAACATTTGGTGCAAAAATTAATATAAGACTCTGTCTTATTTTTTGGGGAAACACGGTAGTCAGATATGGCAATGCATCTGCTATCAGTTACAAATATTGAGCACATCCCTTGATTACCATAACGGACACAAAAGAAAAAGGACTTTGCGAATGGACGGATTAAAAAAAAAAAAGACAAAAAGACAAACCCTTATATAGCGCTTTTCTCCTGGTGGACTCCAAGCGCCAGAGCTGCAGCCACTAGGATGCGCTCTATAGGCAGTAGCAGTGTTAGGGAGACTTGCTTAAGGTCTCCTGCTGAATAGGTGCTTGCCTACTGAACAGGCAGAGACGAGATTCGAACCCTGGTCTCCTGTGTCAGAGGCAGAGCCCTTAACCATTACTATATCCAGCCACATAAAAAGCATGAGTCTGCTTCACATGTGGATTGGTCCGCTGTTTCGTCACAAAACTAAAATAGCAACTCTCTCGGCCACTCCCAAGCATATAATAAAACATATATTTTACTTGGGGTCTCAGTTGTAACAAAGCCTCGAAATAAAATCCAGTCCACTGACTTGCTACACCGGAATTAGCAGATAAAAAAGGCAGATCCACTGAATGGCTGAAGATAAAGGCAACAGATTTATTACTTTATTTTTTTTTTCATTTAATAGCAATCATTTAAAAAAAAATCAAGGGCAGGTTTGTAGGACCACTTAAAGGGAACCTGAAGTGAGGAATACAAGAGCTGCCATCTTTATTCTCTAATAAGCAATACCAGTTGCCTGGATGTAATTTTGAGCTTTTAGCTTTAGTTGTTTTTGAGTCACACAGCCAGTGGTGTCAGACCAGAGTCAATGCATCTGATCTACATGCTCATTCTGGGCCAGTGACTTAAAATTATTACACCAGAACACCAGTACAGTAGTCAGGCAACTGGCATAGTTTGTTAGAGAATGAAGAGGCAGCCTCCATTATCCTCTTATTTTAGGTTTCTTCTTAAAAGCTCATCTGCAGGCACAGTTTTAAACATACTTTATACAGCTCAGTGATCAGAGCTCTCAGCTGTTAACTTAGATGTGTTAAATGCGACACTGCAAAAAAATCCCATCTTCAAATTTTGATCTCATGACCATAAACACGGAATTGAGGGTCAGTTGCAGAATCAGAATTGCATTTATTTCGCCAAGCACGACTGGGCCGTGCCTGGAATCGGGCTTGGCACATGAATACAGGGCATAAACATAGAAACATTAGAGACAACAGATCATAGAACATATTAGAAATCACTTCATCTCAAAAACATTCATAATACTTTTTCAAACACATCTGCCATGTGGTTTACAGGCAGTAAGTCAACATGGGGGGCCTACGGGGGGAGAGCATGGGCAGAGTTTATAGAGTTCCGCGAAAATACAGCTGAGGGGAAGAAGCGGTTTTTGTGTCTCGTGGTCTTTGTGGAGATGGACCGGTACCTCAGCCCCAAGGGGAGCTGATTGAAAAACTGGTGGCCAGGGTTGGAGGGATTCTTGGCGATCTTCAGTGCTCTGGAGCGTAGTCTGGCATTATAGAGGAAGTCTAGGGCAGGGAGTGTGTTCCCGATAATCCTTTCCGCTGACCTGATGACCCTCTGTAGTTTGCTTCTGTCTTCTTCGGTGGAGCCAGCATACCAGACAGTGATGGAAGAACAGAGGACGGATTCGATGGTTGCGGTATAGAAGTTCGTCAGGAGTTTTCGTGACATGCCAAACTTCTTCAGTTGGCGGAGGAAGTAAACCTCTGCTGGGCTTTCTTCTGGGTGGAGACAGTGTTTGCCCTCCACTTCAGGGTGTTGGAGATGGTGGTGCCCAGGAGGCAGACACAGGGCACTTTCTCTACCTCCGTTCCACCAATGTGCAGTGGTAGTAGGGTGGAGGCATGTTTCCTAAAGTCAATGATAATCTCAACCATTTTTGCATTGTTGAGGACCAGCTTGTTCTCCTTGCACCAGTGGCAAATCCTGTCGACCTGGTGGCGGTATGCCTGCTCGTCATTATTGGAGATCAGGCCGACTATGGTGGTGTCGTCTGCAAATTTGATTACCTTGACAGAGCTTGCCGAGGATCTGCAATTGTTCATGTAAAGGGAGAACAGGAATGGTGACAAGACGCAGCCTTGTGGGGCCCCTGTGTTGGTGGTCTTTGGTTGCGAGGAGGTGGAGCCCAGCTTTACCACCTGGGATCTGTTTGTAAGGAAGTCATTGATCCACAGTTGGAGTGTGGGGTGGACCCCGAGCTGCTCAGCCAGGTTCTCTTGTAGTATTTGGGGGCTAATGGTGTTAAATGCCGAGCTGAAGTCGAAGGAGGAGAACCCTGGCATATGAATTTGGTTTGTCAAGGTGATTGTTGACAAGTTACAGACAGATGTTAATGGCGTCGTCGGTTGACCTATTTGCCCTGTAAGCAAATTGGTAGGGGTCTAGCTGGGTTTCTGTTTTGTGTTTAAGGAGGGGCAGGGCCGCCTTTTCAAAAGTTTTCATTATGACCGATATGATCCTTCAGCTTGTCTGCGTATCTCTTCTTTGTGCGTCTCAGTTCCCTGTTGAGCAAGTTTCTTGCCCTTCTGTATTCGTTCTGGTTCCCGGACTTGTGTGCGGTTTCCTTGCTTCTGCGCAGGTTCTCTAGGTGGAGTTGCTGCTGCAAGGAGGAAGGCACCGACTAAATCAATCTAAAAAGATTGTAGCCTTTGGCAATTATAGTCTGTGGTGAAAGAGCTGCCCAACAACTGTACTCTTGACCATATAATTGGTCACAGGATAGCACACCTCTAGAATCCTAGGTGCAGGACCTCAGTGATCGAATCTGCTGTCGAAACGGCGGCGAATCGGGCCAGTGTATGGCCACCTTAAGTCGTGGAGAGGGCTGTTATCTGACTTTTATTATCTCAACTGTAAGTGAACTGTTTACCTTTTCTCTGCTAGAGGAGAGGTCATTAGTTCACAGACTTCTCTGAAAGACTCATTGTGAATGCTGAGTGTTGTGTAATCTGCACATAATATAGAATGATGCAATGTTAGAAAAAAAACACTATATACCTGAAAATAAAAGTATGAGAATATTTTCTTTGGTGCTAATCTTCTAGTAATTATTCATAGTACACAACCAATTCACTATATCATATTTTTTTTTTTCGCTTCAGTGTCTCTTTAAGTTCTCCATTGATATGCACTTGATCTATACCACTGCACACTTATCTCTATACGGAATGACAATAAAAAAAATAATGTATATCACTGTGAATAGGCCGACCTTTTAAAACCCATTGGGCTGAAAGAGTGTTAGAGTGTGTGTGTGTGAGCTGGATTAGCCATGAGTGATATAGCTATGTACGTGACCTCCCTATGCAGAGTACACATTGGAAGTATACAACGTAACCATAGATACCTTTCCTTGCTCCAGCTCGAGTCCCTGTGTCTCTCTGGCAGCTTTGTTATGTACCATTATAGCTCCTGCAGTCATTTTTTCCTCATATCAACAGTGCCACCAATATGTAAACAGATCTGTTCTTCAACCGTTCAACCGTTCAATTGTATGTCTGTGCTCAACCACCAGTAAAGCTCCAATAGAATATACTGACCAGATTCAGAGACTCTTTATCACAGGAGTCTGTATGCTCATTGAGATAATAAAAAAAAAACCTCCCCCCCCCCCCCCCTTGCCACTCTGGCCCCAAGCTTCCTTTTTTTAACACGTATGACCCACCAAGGGTGCTTGAACTGTTCCTTAAACAGTCTTCCAAATCCTTACTACAGGGGTTTATTGGGCCCCAATGTAACCCATCTGCTGATCTCTTATAGCATATTACAACAATAAAACACATAAAATGCCTCTCATGGTGTAATAATGTTTATTAAAAATATGTTATATGTTAATAACTCACAAGCATGGGCCTCGTTACAATAGCATAGAGTTTTTGCCCAGTCTCTCCCCCATTCGCTGCCCAGTGGGGTTACCAGGCCTCTCGTGCTTGCAACTCGTGATCCATGCTGACTCTGACTCCACCGTATGTGTCCATGCCCTATGCGCTTCGTATGTCAGTACTCGTCATGGGCTCGGGGACCGTGCGTTCAGAATATGCTATATCATCGTCTAATTCCTCCCAAATTTCCAAAGTTTATCGGCCTGTAGTTCCTTGCGTACATGCTCGGAGCCAACCTCCGCAACCCATTAGTTCACATGCAATTTTTCCATGGGAACCCCTCATGTCTGTATGCCGTCCGGATCTGGAGAGCGAGCCTAGAGCTCAAGCGGCGAGCTCCAGGCTTACTGCAGTCACATGACAGTGACCCTGGAGTGTATTACAAAGTTACCAGGGAGACACAAAGACTCGAGCTGAAGCGATGAGAGGTAGCTCTGCCTTCTGGCATGCTTCCAATGCACACGCTTCATGGGGGGCTATGGTAGCACACTGAATTTGGGAAATGTGGGCCTATCAGCGGGTCACTACATTTGGCATCGGGGAGTAGGGGGGGTATCGCAGCTTTCCTTATTTGTGACTATATACGGTAACATATCTGAAATCTGCCTATTTACAGTGCAAAATAAAATAACATCCAGCATTCTTTGAAGTAAATGAACAAGCCTTGCTCCATTAGCGCTGACTAATATTGGATGTCATTATGCTGTATGAGTGAGGTTAAAGGTTTTCATTGATTAGCTGGAATACAGGTGAACTTGTGTGCCTCATGAAGGCTTTGTACAACATCAATGCAGTCATATTGACTGCCAGCACTACATTTCCTAAGCTGTCAGCATTCACAGCATGTTTTTCACAATCTGAAGTGTACTACTACAAGAACACGCTTCAGAACTGCGGGACAAGCCAAAAGGTTGTGTAAATCTGCCAAGAGTTCACATACGTATCCAATGGAGTGATGGGATGTGTTCAATGCAATAGCAAGCACATCTGACCCGATTTACCCAGAATTATACAATTATACATTTTTTATAATTTGCTGGTATATGTAAGCCAACCTTGAATGCAGTATCGTTTATACACAGTCTAGAAAGCACAATTTTTTTATTACATACACAGAGTACCGGTACTGGCAAATAGTGCTGATGTTTGGATTTGCCACAAAGTTAAATTCATCGTGGATACTGGCAATTTGGGGTCAGATCAAATCCAAATTAATACCAATATTTAATGAACGTTCTGGGCTCTGGGAAACCTTTGGCAACCATCTTGGCTGTAGCGCAAAGCACTTAATTTCAACACACCGGTATGTGTTGTTATATTCATTAAATGTAGAGAACGCAACGTGCAGATAACGTGTGGTGCTACTTTCCCGTTGCGTTGCTACTGTTGTGATTGCGATTTTAATTCTGATCGGTTGTTTTAAATTATTATTTTTTTACAGTGTGCAGTAATTTAAAAATCACACACAAATCGATATGTGTAGCGATTCATGAGCGATTTGCCAGCACTTCAATACTTTACATTGATGAGCAAACGCTCCCAAAATGCTGCATGACCTGCGATTTGCAGTTTTGCTAATCACAATTGCTAATGTGGAATTTGATTTGATCTTTTTGGTACTTTTTCAATTGCAAAGTGATGAAAATGTCTTTTAAAATAAAGCTGAAAAATGATCTCCTGGGAGAAAACGTTAATTGCATATATGGGCCAATGTATCTAATTAATGTCAAATTCACATGCGGTTTTCGCATTGCTAATACAAAAATGCAATTCCCACTGGTAACATTTATATACGAATCCCGACTCCTTTGTGAATAAAAGCATTCCAAAGCAGACTAAATTTTTTCTGCAGAAAATTAGCATCCCAAACAACGCACAACAATGCAAATCAAATGCGATCCCATTCATTCACTTGTATTTGATGTGCAGCGAACACAAATTCACAAAAACACAAATCGCACAGGAATTCTGTTATGTGTGAAGGGTCCTTAGGCACAGCGGTAGTAGCAGATGTACATACCTTCCAACTATTTGAGATAAGAAAGAGGGACACTTTAAAGTGAACCAGAGAATCAAAATAACTAAAGATTTGATACTTACTCTGGGCTTCCTCCAGCCCCATAAGCTTGTCTGAGTCCCACGCTGTCCTCCCGTGGTCTGCCATTCAGCCCTGGTAACCGCTCAATCGCGTCCAGTCTGGTCTTCTGCACATGCGCGGCTGAGCGGCAGACCGTGGGAGGATGGCGTGAGACTCAGACAAGCTTATGTGGAGCTGGAGGAAGCCTAGGATAAGCATCAAATCTTTAGATCTTTTGATCTCTGGTACACTTTAAGACACGCCCCTGCCACACCTCTAACCACTTCCCCACCACACTCCTTGTCAGGCATACCACAAAGAATTTGAAAGCTAAAGATGTTGTTTTATCATTCAAACTACACTTGAATTCTATACTATCAGAAAATCTGGCTAACCCAGTGGTAGAACAATCCAAAAATAAATGGATACAACAGGGAACTCAAATAGACGAAGAGGAATGGGAAGATAGCCTCTTAGCTGTCAAACGAGTATCTCCATGTATCAAAGATCGCCTCACACAATTGTACATTACTCACCAAAGCTACCTTACCCCTAGTCGCATCTCTAAATTCAACCCCAACACCTCCAACCACTGCCCTAAATGCAGCGCCTTCAACCCCACCTTTATGCACCTTCTGTGGCAGTGTCCTCCAATAGCAGACCTATGGAAACAGGTAGTCGACTTCCTTCATGACGTAATGGGATCACCAATTGCCCTAGACATTAAGAGCTGTATACTAAATATTTACTACGAAGACATTAACAAATTTGACAAAACCTTCTTGATAGAATCCACCTTTATGCTCAAACAATGTATAGCGTTCAGATGGCTCTCTCCAACTGCCCCTACATATGCTGATTGGCGTAGTAGGATCAAAAATTCTCTACCCCTTAAGAAACTAGTATACCACCACAGAGGCTGCCCCTCGAAATTTAACAAGATATGGGACCGCTGGATTGAGAACCCAGGCGGTTAACAATATCCAAATCACAATGTTTATGCTGTTGTTTGTTCTCGTTTCCTATCATTGTATCTATTTTCTCGGATACCTCTCTCCTTACCCCCCTCCTTTCCCCACGCCTACACTCACCCCTGGATGCCAACGAAATTTTCCTTCCTGACTTTCCTACCCTCCTTCCCACTTCCCTTTCCCTCTCCTACACTCCCTGTGAAGTCATGGAGATAGTGGTACTATTGTATAACTTCCACCTGTATACTATTTGTATTACTCACCTGTTGTCCAATTCTTTTCAACGATTGTATACTGTATTCTCTGTACCATCCCTGTTTTATATTTCAATAAAACTTTTGGTCAATGAAACTACACTTGAATGATCATCATTAGTTTCCTTCATTTTGACATTTTAAAATAAGAAATATATCAAATTAAATGATAGGAATAAAGTTTATAGTTAAAGAAACCCATTTTTAAGTAGAAAAATGCATATATTTCCATAGATCTTTACATCAGTCCTGAAAGAGGGACAAATATGGAAGAAAGAGGGACAGAGGGATTAGATTACCAAAGAGGGACTGGGAGCTATGGATGTAGTGGAGCAGAAAGGTTAGTGTTAGGTATAGCGGTAATAGGAGGGTTTGTATCAGGTGTAGCAGGAGTATGAGGGGTAGTGTGAGAGGAGGGATTAGGAGGGGAGTGTGATGCAAACTTTATGTTTTAAATAGTATAGTATAGAATAATAGCATAAATAGAGTAGTAATGTCAGTAATCTACCGTTTGCACCAAGCTCATTCGTGTAGACAGTAAATGTATGGCTGTGGAGTTGGTACAAAAATCATATGACTCCATCTCAAACTCCTCAGTTTATGATTCCACCGACTTTTAGGACTCTAATTTGCATATAACAATCCTGTTGATTGAAAGTTTGCAACATAAAATCATATAGGGCTAGATTTTGTGAAGAGATTTTCAGAGCTATATTTGAATAAATGAGTGTTTTTGCTCATTCATTCAAGCTGAATCACTCCAAAAAATGCTACTTGCAGCGTGTTTGCGAATTTAGAAAAATCACAACACTGCTGTGGGAACTCATAGGGTTTCAGTAGCCAAGTGCTTTCAAAGCGTTGGCGATCTGAAAAGTGCTCAGAAGTGCTCTTGGTGTGCACCAGCCCTTAATCACTGCCCAAGCTTAGGAATTTTAAAGGTATATTGAGATGGCATTTGAGAACAAAAAAAAAAACCTCCTGGCCAGGAAGCTGACACTCTGCCCAGTAAGCCATCCTGGCCTGTAATTGCCAACATAAATGCTCCAGCATGTCGCCTATAAAATAAGATAATGGAGCCCCATATCAGGCAGGTTCCAGCATGCAGACCTGCCAATTTGCAGAAAAAGTCCTCTACCATTACTATATTTGATAGAGAAAAGGTGAGGAACATTTTCTAATGGGGGGCAGATTTATGCTTCAGAACTCAGCTGATATGGGGTTCCAATAAATCTTATTTTACAGAAAATGTGTTGGGGAATTCTAACTTTTAAGCATTAGTGACCTCTTTGTTTTTTTGTTTTATGTACAGCAGACATGCATTTTAACTAAACTTAGGATATGGCGTAGAGCAGGGGTCCCCAAACGTTTTGGGTCGAGGGCCGGGTCAACATACTTCAGACTGCTGGGGGGCCAGAGTATACATAAAATGATGTCTTTGCGGGCCAGACAGTGAAGCATACCCAGGAGACAACCTGAAGTCCAATTGGACAGTAGTGTCACCTGATGTGGAATTTGATTGGAAACCAGCAAATTACTGCTTTCTGGCTTCTATGTGGATGGGTGGTGCCAGCACTGCTATCCTATATGTGGACCACCAATATTTAACCACTTGAGGACCCACCCTTTACCCCCCCTTAAGGACCAGCGCTGGTTTGAGTGATCTGTGCTGGGTGGGCTCTGCAGCCCCCAGCACAGATCAGGGTGCAGGCAGGGAGATCAGATTGCCCCCCTTTTTTCCCCCCTATGGGGATGATGTGCTGGGGGGGTCTGATCTCTCCTGCCTGCTGTGGGTGGCGGGGGGGGCACCTCAAAGCCCCCCTCCGCGGCGAAATCCTCCCCCTCCCTCTCCTACCTGGCCCCCTCCTGGAGATCCGGCTGCACAGGACGCTATCCGTCCTGTGCAGCCAGTGACAGGCTGTCTCCTGTCACATGGCGGCGATCCCCGGCCGCTGATTGGCCGGGGATCGCCGATCTGCCTTACGGCGCTGCTGCGTAGCAGCGCCGTACAAATGTAAACAAAGCGGATTATTTCCGCTTGTGTTTACATCTAGCCTGCGAGCCGCCATCGGCGGCCCGCAGGCTATTCACGGAGCCCCCCGCCGTGATGTGACAGGAAGCAGCCGCTCGTACGAGCGGCTGCTTCCTGATTAATTAGGCTGCAGCTGGCGACGCAGTACTGCGTCGCTGGTCCTGCAGCTGCCACTTTGCCGACGCACGTTATGAGTGTGCGGTCGGCAAGTGGTTAAAGATGTAGCTGACCGCATCTATAAGTAAAACATTTTGTGTGTGTGTGGGGGGGGGGGGGGGCCGCAAAAAGCCTCAGGGGGCCGCATTCGGGCCGCGGGCCTTAGTTTGAGGACCACTGGCGTAGAGTACCGGTAAGTGTCAAATAGAAATCAAAACTAGTCTGTTTTTTGATTGGCTTGTTTCTGTGGACAAAGCACTTCTATTACTGTATACATGTTATTATTAGAAATATATTATTTATGATGACTATTATCTGAGAAATAGAACATTATCCTATTTTCTCTTTTAATTACAGTTTAAATGTATGAGTCTGACTCCAGATAACCCAAAAAATGACTCCACATCCCTGACTAGTAGCACAGTATATTATAAACTGCAGTATATATTATCCTAAGCATAACTGAGCACCTACTGGCAGTCTAGCATATACCGGTACATTAGATAGCCCATTTGCTGTCTCTGAGCGGGACTTGTATTGTATAAGTCCAGGATATAATACATCAAGAAGTTATCAGTACTGCTGTTGGCGATCTGCTTTTCTGTTGTAGAGCGACCTCTATTGTATGAACTTCTGCTAGTCACAGGACGCGACAGGAAGGGAAGAGGGGAAGAAATGAGAGACAGAACGGATTCCGGGGACTCACACTGGCTTGGACAGGTGATGTTATTGCTGCTGGCTGGGGGAGCCAGAGTGGGGGGAGGCCTGGGCCTGAGAGGCAATCGGCGGCTCCACAGGTTTTGAATCTATTTCATGCTGAAATCGATTCAAACCTGTGTGCAGTGTATGGGGAAAATGAGATCCCTCTATGATCAGATTAGGTCACAGAGGGATCTGTTGGTCCATCTGGTAGCCATCTATTAGTGTATGGCCACCTTAACAGCAAAACTAACAATATGAAGATTTGCCATCCAGCTCTATGATGCACATACTTGGCCATGAGGATGGCTCAGTGCCAACAGCTGGCTTGCCATGTTGCAAAACTGAAAGTCTGTTCATGGCATTCAAGGGGTACCATGAATGACAGACACTACCACCAGTTTAATAGCCCGAACATTTGCATAGCGCTTTTCTCCCATTGGACTCAAAGCGTTCAAATGCTGCAGCCACTGGGACGCCCTCCAGAGGCCCCCTGCAGTGTTAGGGAGTCTTGCCTTGAACTCTTTACTGAATTAGGTACTGTACATTGCCAGAATTCGAACCCTGATCTCTCATGTCAAAGGGACAGCACTTGCCTTTCCAGTACATGTCACGGATGTTAGGTTGAATTGTAATCTGACGAAGTTGAAGACCAACTCAAAGACCTTGAGATCTTTTCATGTTTCTTAAGCCATAATACAAGTGCTGTCCATGTAGGTCTCACATGTCAACTTATTAAAGAATATGCTGATGGAGACAGGAAAATTGGGCGCATGAGAAGTGGACAAATCGGGCGCCGCCATTCACTCTAATGTTAAATATATAAACGTACTGTGTTCTAAATCTACTCGATAGTAGGCTACTCTCCTTTTCGAAAGACTCTTCTGTGTCTTAGTGTTAGGCACCACCAATGGGGTAGTCTTAGGGTAAGGAATTGTAGAGGGAGAGTTCTGCGTGAGAGTAGGGTTAGGTTTAGTAGTAGTGAAAATATTGGTAATATTTTTCGGCTACATCTAAGACGTACACACGATTACGCCTAAAATATATGGTTTTGTAATAATTACAATCATTTAAAATCACTTTATAAACAAAATTGCCAATTTTAAGCCATATTTCTTTGTAAACCAATATTTCAGTACGCCTTCCCAAAAAATAATGATTTGGGCTTTATCCTGCGCCCTTTTTACACAGCGCCTCTATTGCATGCACACATGTATGCAGCCAACGCCTTGGTGCCAGATTCCACATATTCAGAGGCTTTGTGGAGTATGTGCCTCAAAAGGTCTAAGCACTTTTGGCAGCATAAAGGGGACCTACACAATCTTGGGCAGCTGATTTTAATGTTTTGGTTAGTCAGTATAGAATATCATTATCTTTTATGAAGGACCAAAGAACTAAACACTGTGCATCATTAGCAGCACTAATTGTAATTCAGCTTTTATTATGCCCTTTTCCACCTCACCTTTAATGGTGAAAAGCATTGCTGAGCTTATGCTGACTAGATACTTTGTAGCAGAGCTACCACAATGCATGCTGGGAGATTCACATCAGTAAGGCTCAAGGAAGTCCAGCCCAGTCTCTACTTACAGTGGCTTGCAAAAGTATTCGGCCCCCTTGAAGTTTTCCACATTTTGTCACATTACTGCCACAAACATGAATCAATTTTATTGGAATTCCACGTGAAAGACCAATACAAAGTGGTGTACACGTGAGAAGTGGATCGAAAATCATACATGATTCCAAACATTTTTTACAAATCAATAACTGCAAAGTGGGGTGTGCGTAATTATTCAGCCCCCTTTGGTCTGAGTGCAGTCAGTTGCCTATAGACATTGCCTGATGAGTGCTAATGACTAAATAAATAGAGTGCACCTGTGTGTTATCTAATGTCAGTACAAATACAGCTGCTCTGTGATGGCCTCAGAGGTTGTCTGAGAGAATCTTGGGAGCAACAACACCATGAAGTCCAAAGAACACACCAGACAGGTCAGGGATAAAGTTATTGAGAAATGTAAAGCTGGCTTAGGCTAAAAAAAGATTTCCAAAGCCTTGAACAACCCACGGAGCACTGTTCAAGCGATCATTCAGAAATGGGAGTATGGCACAACTATAAACCTACCAAGACAAGGCCGTCCACCTAAACTCACAGGCCAAACAAGGAGAGCGCTAATCAGAAATGCAGTCAAGAGGCCCATGGTGACTCAGGACGAGCTGCACAGATCTACAGCTCAGGTGGGGGAATCTGTCCATAGGACAACTATTAGTCGTGCACTGCACAAAGTTGGCTCTTTTGGAAGAGTGACAAGAAGAAAGCCATTGTTAACAGAAACGCATAAGAAGTCCCGTTTGCAGTTTGCCACAAGCCATGAGGGGGACACAGCAAGCATGTGAAAGAAGGTGCTCTGGTCGGATGAGACCAAAATGGAACTTTTTGGCCAAAAATGCAAAACGCTATGTGTGGCAGAAAACTACCACTGTAAACATGAAGGAACACGCACACCATGTGGTTTCTAATGTAAAAAGATGTATTGAAAAACATAGGCTGACAAGGTGCAATCAAACACATAAAATGAGGCACAATAGAGAATTGTATGTACAAGAATATACAACAGTAATCAGTAGCCCTACTTGGTACAGCATGCAGGCAATGAATTAGGTGCAAAACAAATGCACACTGAAGGGCAGAAATACAGACACAAACTGTTGCGCTAGCTGACAATAGGAGATACTAACTGATACTGGTATCTGGAGCAATAAAGAACAATGGATGACAAAATAGTCCAATGCGAATCCAATGTATACAGAGTGAGAAAGCGAGGCATAAAGCACGGCTGCATTACCCAGACGCAGCGTTTCGGAAAGTTCCTTTGTCAATGGGACAGGCAGGTGGGCAACTGAGGCAGAGCGGCAGAGCGGTGATGTCCCCAGGACCTCTTGGAGTCTGCAAAAGACTTGAGAATGGGGCGGAGGTTCACCTTCCAGCAGGACAATGACCCTAAACATAAAGCCAAGGCAGTAATGGAATGGTTTAAAACAAAACATATCCATGTGTTAGAATGGCCCAGTCAAAGTCCAGATCTAAATCCAATCGAGAATCTGTGGCAAGATCTGAAAACTGCTGTTCACAAATGCTGCCCATCTAATCTGACTGAGCTGGAGCTGTTTTGCAAAGAAGAATGGGCAAGGATTTCAGTCTCTAGATGTGCAAAGCTGGTAGAGACATACCCTAAAAGATTGGCAGCTGTAATTGCAGCAAAAGGTGGTTCTACAAAGTATTGATTTAGGGGGGCTGAATAATTACGCACACCCCACTTTGCAGTTATTGATTTGTAAAAAATGTTTGGAATCATGTATGATTTTCGATCCACTTCTCACGTGTACACCACTTTGTATTGGTCTTTCACGTGGAATTCCAATAAAATTGATTCATGTTTGTGGCAGTAATGTGACAAAATGTGGAAAACTTCAAGGGGGCCGAATACTTTTGCAAGCCACTGTACACAACTGCATCTGAAGATGCTGTGCTTGCTGTTTTTTTCCAATAACGCATTAATAAATAACCCGAATACCGAGCATAAACTGAATTTGTTTTTTTATTATTTATTGTAATCCTGTTAATGTTTTAGTATTTATTTTAATATAGCAATATTTTCTTTTAATGGCTCGCAACAGGCCTCAATTCACTAAGCTTATCTCCTGTCTTTAATAACTCTTCTGAGCTGTTTCTACGGTTATCACCATGGTGATAACTGTAGAAGCAGCTCAAAAGAGTTGGTGATAACTGTGGAAACAGCTCAGAAGAGTTATTAGACACAGGAGATAAGCTTAGTGAATTGAGGCCATATCACTCAGGTAGTGACCCCAGCAGGATATTTTTTGTTTGTGGTGTAGGTAAATCATAATCTTCTTTAAAGCAAAACTCTGTGTAGAGGGAAGCCACTGGATGGGATACTATGGCTTCTCTCATCCTCCTCCATCACGCCGCTGCTACACGTCATCATGCTGGCCGTGCGCATGGTTCTCTAACATTGAACCGTGCATGTGCAGGACTCTCACGCTGTCCGCGTGATGGTGCATAGACACCGGTGTGATGACACGTATGCATGCGCGGCGGAGACTCGTAACGGATTCGCCTGCGGAACTGAAAGTGGAGCCACGACGATGCTGGGGGACCTTGCAGCCTACGGGGGGCTGGAGGAAGCAACAGGTAAGTGCAAATTGTGTTTTTAAAGCTGCTCAGTATCCCATTAATGTCCACTGTATATAAGCTGTACTCTAATGCTGGGCATACACGGCTCGATTTTGCCGCTTGATTCCACCCCCCCATTCGTTGTCCGCGCTCGATTCCACAGGCGATTCTCTTATCTACCGCTCATTTTTCTTATCTTTTCCCATTGTCCTCCATGCAGAATGAAGTGCAGAAACGATCGGGCGGGAGATCGGACAAGTCGGAAATTATCTACCGAACCATCTAAATGGCTCAGAATCGAGCCGTGTGTTCCCAGCATAAGTTTTGTCAGTATACTGGAATCAGTCTGATGAAGGCTTTAAAGCCAAAAGCTTACTGCTTTTCCTCTAAGTTAGCCAATCAATGGTATCAGCCTGATTTAAAACTTCTTGCTTTTGCTGATGCCTAACACAGTACAACAATCTACTGTTTCCCATCACAAGTACACTTTAATATGCTACTACCACTTCATTATTGTAGTCATTTTAAGTTTTTGACTATCTAATGTAATCGTGTTATTATTTCAAAACGAACATTTACAGGGATGCTACAATATCCTTTTCTTTCAGAGAAGGCCTATATTTTTTTTTTTTAGCAAGCAGTAACAGTCTGCTATTGTGTGGTGTGTGCTGTAGATAAAAATTAGAATGTATTTTAATATAGTAATCATGCATGGTTTAATAGTTAATGTTTCTGAATGCATGTTACCCACTTCCCTACAAGTGGTTTTCATCTTTTAGGTGAGTGCAGTTTTGATGTTTTAGCCTGTACCTGTCAATTCAGCAATATCACAACATAATATGACCCTGAGGTAACAAGAGCAATTATGCAAAATAGCACATTGCGTTGTATACAGGGCTGGGTACTGTATACAACAAAATATTATGTGCCATTTTACATAATTTCTCTTGGTGGCTTGACATTTAGGGGGGGGGGGGGTCTTTTTATCCCTTAGAACACAAAATACCGTACATGATTGTCTTACCCATATAGGGGTTGTAATGATAAGAACTTTATAAAAAAAAAATCTGACAGGTAGCTGTTCAGTTTAACAGAACCATCAGGTTTTAGACTAGTCTATCTCCTCATGGGTGGTTCTCAGGGTTGTCTTAGCTTTAAAAAGCATTTCCTGAATGGCAGTTGCTAATTCTAACAAGCGAGTAGGGAGGCTGGCTGGTATCATACTATTTTGGCATTTAGACTTAGCAATAGCCATTCAGGAAATGCTTTGAAAACAAAGAAAACCCTGAGAATCCCCCATAAGGAGATGGACTAGTCCAAAACATGTCAGTTCAGTCAGATTTTAACGGCTTACTTTTTGGTTGTAGTGGTCCTTAAAAAGTCAAAATTGATTCATGAAATTGTCAGTAAAATGCCACTGGGTTCCAAAAGAGACCCTACTGCTGCTATAGCTGTAGGTCCTCCCATGGACATGTAATTGCTTTTTCCCAGTGTTTATCAGTTACAAAGAAGATGTTGATGGTACTGCTATTAAAGGACACCTAAACTGAGAGGAATATGGAGATTGCCATATTTCCTTTTAAACAATACCAGTTGCCTGGCCTTCCTACTGATCCTCTGCCCCTAATACTTTTAGGCACAGAACCTGAACCAGCATGCAGAACAGCGGTTTCTTACTGAAGTCTGACTTCATTTGCAAGCTGCATGCTCGTTTCAGGTGTGTGATCCAGATAATACTGCAGCCAAAGTGATCAGCAGGACTGCCAGGCAACAGGTATGGTTTAAACAGACATATCCTCCAGCCTCCATATCCCTCTCAGTTGAGTCCTTTAAGGCTCCGAGTCCAATCCAACAGAACTTTATAGAGTTCTCCTTTAAAGAGTGTTATATTTGGTTCCTTGTAGGAAATCTGAACTGATCTGCAGTATAACACATTTTTCACACAAACAAAATCCCCGTGCTATGTCATAAGAGAACAGGATATTTGTGGGACTTATGTGGACAGCGTTCTGAAGTTTTTCCATGTGTGCAAGCCAAAGCATAAAATGTCCAACTGATCTTATTGTCTAGCAGTGGCTTGGCAGATGTGACAGGATAGAAACGGATGACCAATTAACATACCGTATTGATCCTGACAATGGCAAGGCTTTGCTGAAAGCTTTTGATAATAAATCAATGACAAAAATAGAACATGCATTATAATTTGCAAGCTATCGCTGAAGAGCAGCTGGTGATGCAACTACATCACATAAATCCATTCCCTCACATGACTTGCATTTTGCTATATAAACTAGGCATGCTGTGTACAAGTACATATCTTTTTAAGGTTGCATCAATGAAGGCACCCCATACACTGTGAAACATTCATGGGCAGATTTGATCACTGATCAAATCTGCTGCAGACTGTTAGGGCTTGTTCTCACAACAAGAGCTTTTCAAAGAGCTTTGTGATTTTAAAAGCTCTTGCTAATGTTATCCTATGTGTGTGTTCACACTGGAGCGATGCGATTTTGTAAAAATCCCCCATAGCATATTAGCATTGCAGTAGCAAGAGCTTATCAAAATAACTAGTGCTTAAAAAACTCTTACCCAAACATGCTGCCCAATCGTAATATCAATCAATCTTCAGCAGAAATAAACAGGTAGCGGTAATGCGGCAATGATATATATATATATATATATATATATATATATATATATATATATATAGACGCTGAGGCCAGACCACCATGGCATCCCCCATGCGAATGCTGCTCCCTGGGGTCCTATGCAGAGTATGAGTGAAGCGCTAGGTCCATTTCTAATATATTTTTCTGTACAAACTCTGTACAATATCAATCTTAAATTTCATAAATAGCTAAACCAAAAGCAGTGGTGTTTGAAAGGGGAGCATTGGTGGACTGCCCCACAATGATCAGAGCCAAATCAGCAGTCAGTTAGTGGTGGGTGACAAACAGGCGGCTCTGATTACAATGTTTGTAGTGGCAGGTGTTATGGACATCTTCAAAAACAGAATGGCGCTCCAACAGAGCTTCGGATCCAGGAGATAATACTCCAGTAAATGTCACCATTGAGCAAGCTCCACTACTCATGGGACAAGTAAACCTGGAAAACAAGATAAAACCGGAGCGCTCTATGGTGCATTAACGTTTTATTACAAATAAAACGTTCTTCCCTCTCCAACTTCCGTTGCTGGAGATCTGATGACGTTAGAACGCTGAAACCAGTCATGATGCTGTAAGTACTGTGAAAGAGACTAACCCATTCCAATGGTCTGAAAGTCGTCCAGACATTCATCTAGACATCCCTACTGCTGGCCACAGCGACGGAAGTCGGAAAGGGAAGAAGGGAATCCTCACTGCCCAGATGTTGGGCTACATGCTTCAAAAGCATTTACATCTTGTAAGTGCTTTTTTATCCTTTTTATTTGCAATAAAACGTTAACGCATCATAGAGCACTCCTGTTTTATCTTGTTTTCCAGTTATACTGGACAGGGCTGTGGAGTCAGAGTTAATGAGTTGGAGTAATTTTGGCTACCTGGAGTCGGAGTCAGAGGTTTTAAAAACTGAGGGGTCGGAGTTGGATTATTTTTGTACCCACTCCATAGCTCTGCAAGGGCTGTGGAGTCGAGGAGTCACAGCAATTTTGGGTACCTGTTTATAACCATGTAACCCATACAATTTTTCAGGTGTAAAGAACTCCAGTTCATGTACATTTTTATCTGTGCCAATCCATTTGTAATTGGTCTATGACTACTTTTAGTGTCAGATTGTCACTCATTGTAATATGAGTGGGAATAAAGTTGCCATAGTGTTATTATAACACATTTAACAGGATAACATTACTTACAAAGTACATTTGGTAGTCTTATATGAAGTGCATTACCCCTTGCAGAACATAGAAAAAAACAAGAATATTAATAGTCCAGGCTCTACATGCATGCTTAACCATATGATGAGCCACCTCCAAGCTCAATGGAAAGTCCACTTAGCCTCAAGGAAGAGGTGTTTACTGTGACCTTGGATCCAGTGAAGAGGAGAAGGAAAAGGAGGATGCAGTGGCAGTCAGCCAGGAAAATAATAATTTTGCCCGCTGCCACTGTGGAAATAAGGGATTTTTGGAGACCAGACCAATGCATGGCTTACAGTTGAGGCTCACTCTGTACAAGAAAAGGCTTTTAATCTGGCTCATATTTTGTTAGAAAATAGTTTTCTGGCATGTAACTGCAGTGCACATACCAAGGCACTTTAAAAAAAAAAAAAAAAACGTTGGCATATAGCACAAAGTAGAGATGAACCCCCCCCGCCCCCCGTACACATTTTTCTCCACATAAATGGTAAATGGTTACCCTCCAGAGGCCGGAAAAACAAAAAACCAAACAAAAAAAACCACACCAGTTTTTTTCTCCTCTTGGCTTCACTGATGTTTGGATTCAGGGCCTTCTGCATCCAGAACAGTTTAGCCTGTTCAGACTTACTGTCCTAGAAATGAATGGAGGCATATTTAGGCAACACTTGTGAGGAAAACCAGAATTGAGAGGCATATGGATGCTGTCACATTTATTTCCTTTTAAACAATACCAGCTGCTTGTTAGTCCTGCTGATCTCTTTCGAAGCAGTAGTGTCTGAATCCCACACACCTGAAACAAGCATGCAGCTAAATGGAACAGACAGAGCATGCTTGTTCAGGGTCTAAAGCTAAAAGTATTAGAGGCAGAGAATGAGCAGGGCAGCCAGGCAATATGCATGGTTTTAACCACTTTACCTCCCGCAGTACGGATTTCTCCGTCCCTTTTTTCCCCCCTAAAAAACCAAGGGACGGAGAAATCCGTACCTTCCGCACTACCGCCGCTGTCCGCGCTCCCGCCGCTCGTGCACGCCGCCGCCCGCGCTCCCGCCGTTCGTGCACGCCGCCGCCCGCCCAGAGATCAATAAACGGGAAAATCTATTCCCGTTCGTTGATCTAAGCCCCCACAATGATCTGCTGCTTCTTTGAGAAACAGCACAATCATTGTGATTCTCCCAGCCTCGTAGTGCTTCCTGTAAGCGTCCTGGTCGCATGTAAACAAACTCACTGTGGCCATCTTGTGGCCAAATAGTAAAACTACACCCTAAAGCATTTTACATATACAAATACATTAGTTTTACACAATAAATTAACTCATTACCTCCCACACTCCCCAATTTTTTTTTGTAATAAAAAAATAAAAAAAATACAATAAAAAACAACAACATAAATAGTTACCTTAGGGACTGAACTTGTCAAATATTTATGTCAAGAGGGTATAAACTACGGGCTTGTAATTAGGTATGGATGCAAAACTGAAAAAAATGCACCTTTATTTCCAAATAAAATATTGGCGCCAAACATTGTGATAGGGACATAATTTAAACGGTTTTATAACCGGGACAAATAGGCAAATACATTTCATGGGTTTTAATTACAGTAGCATGCATTATTTAAAAACTGTAATGGCCGAAAACTGAAAAATAATAATTTTTTCCTATTTTCCCATTAAAACACATTTAGAATAAAATAATTCTTGGCATAATGTCCCACCTAAAGAAAGCCTAATTGGTGGCGAAAAAAACAAGATATAGTTCATTTCATTGTGATAAGTAATAATAAAGTTATAGACGAATTAATGAAAGGAGCGCTGAAAGGTAAAAATTGATCTGGTGTTCAAGGGGTAAAACCCCGCAGTGGTGAAGTGGTTAAAGGAAACGGCCTCCATATTCCTCTCCGCTCAGGTGTGCTTTAAAGTAAATAATATCAGTGAAATGCAATTATCTTAAAACAGGCCTCAACTTAGTAATGCACAAACTATGTTATTAGTGAGAGCATCAATTTTAGATATTTTAACCACAAACCAACACAAACACTTGAAATAGGTACCAAATCCAAACTGAAGTGTGCTAGAAATGTCTTACCTAAATGGCATCTTATCCTGATGTTGGTAGGCCCATAATGCTCTGTAATGACAGTTCCTGGCGTAAGCACCGATATACAAGCATTTCCAAACACATTGTTGCCAATGAAGGTACGGAGAGTTCCAAGCAAACGATACGTCCGTGGACATTTCTTGCAATTGGCAGGAATACACACTCCTTGGTTGACCAAATAAAATGTGAACCATTCCCCAGTTGGAGTGCTGTTTAATTTCCAACCTTGAGGCAAACTGCAGTTTGAAAAGGCTTTGTAGATGACTTCAAATTCACTGAGGATGGTGGCAAAGTTCTGTTCTAGCAGTTCTACATCATGCTTTTGTGCATCCCGTGAAAAATACGGCATAGTGGGTAAATCAGGAAGGAAGAAAACTTCTGGCTTTTGTATAGATGGCCTGTCGTTTAAATAACGACCTTGTTCGCGGATGCCTTTGTGAATTCTGCCCATGCCAGACCAGGAGTACCTTTTGGCATATTCCTGCAGATTATGATAAAGTTTTTGGTTCAGTCCATCGTTATGGGTACAACGTACACACTCACGCGAGTGGCAATAAGCAAACCCGTTCTGCAAGCCTTTGGCATCCGAACTCTGAATAAGTAAATTCACAGTGGCAAAGGGAGAACGGGGCTGGTCCTTACCAACTCGGTAACAATACCATGCAAACAACAATAAGAGGCAGACAACGGTAGTTAGTGCGAGGGTATTACAATCACGCACAGCCTGGATGCATCCAGCAATCAGATCACGAAGTCCTTTCAGTAAACAGGTCCAGTCAGTCAACCACTCTGCAGACATTTTTGTCCAGCTGCTGTCTGGTTTATAAGACGATGCAATGCAACAAGGACTGGAAGTTCTAGGAGGGGCCCACACCATGCGGGTTAATATGGATGAGTTGGTGAACGACACAACATGATTCTGCCTGTTCTCTTTAGACATCTAAGCAATGTATTAGTAGCTAGGGGTTGCTTGATGCTGAAATCTAGAAACACATAGAAACACATGGGACCATACTGACTTCCGTGGCCTGGTTTTGTACAGTACGTAGCAATGTGTCATCACTGGCTTTACTGCTATCCACTGAGGGGAGGTCATTCTGAAGAAGACTGCAGGCAGGCTAGATCTGTTGGAGATAAAACACAAAATGTAACATTGTATTTTATGTGCATTGAAGGAATGAGCAATCTTAAACATTACATATAGTACATGCTTAAAATGGGTTTTCTCATAATAAGACAAGTTCTTTCTACAATGATGAATGTATCCAATTAATATTTAACTGGCCCACGAGCTTGTAAAAGGAAACAAAGTTATCTCCACATTATTTGACCAATCCCACTTTCTAGGTTTAACCAAAAACAAAATAAACAAACAACAACAAAAAAGAAGCAAAAATTATGAAAACATCCCAGTTACTAGAGGATACACGAAGAACAAGTTATGTGTAGAAGAGACATTTTTTTTCTTCCCTATAGTATTGTGCCCTCTAGTGGCTGGCAGATTAAAGGTTTTTTGTTTTGTTTTTGTTTTTTTCTTGCAGAATTGAGGATATTGTCAACAGCAGTCTCAGCCAAGAAAATCACCAGCACTGTTAAGGTGGCCACACACCATACAATTAAAAGATCTAATTTTACACCAATTCAATAAATACGATCGGTTATCCTGAAAAAAACGGAAGCTTTTTTACATTAATTCCAGAAATCTGATTGAAATTCCCATTTTTATTCGATACATTTATATGAAAATTGAATGGTGTGTGGTAGATTGTCAATTACTTGATGTACAGAGCCAAGCAATTTTTTTTCTGAGTTTTCAATCATAATTGGGGAAACGTTGAACATATGCGTGTGGTACATTGTAACATTCCAAAAATCTGACCAATCAATCAGAAAAATTGATTGCAATTCTTGAATTGAAAAGATGTATGGTGTGTGGTCACCTTTATATAGAGGAGAGCATGTGCATTTGCAATTTAACCCCCTAAGGGCAGGAGGGAGTAAATAGTAATAAGCACACTAATCATTACCTCACCTGCCAAAAGATTTGTTATTTTGTCCAAGCGCATACCGGAGTGGTTCTATAGGCTCAAAACAACCCCTGGCCCTATGCTCTAGGCCAATTTTGTTTTATTGTTAAAATGATAAAACATAAAAAGTCTGGTGTCCCTTAATTGGTCAGTATTTCCCAGCTGCCACTCTTGCCGGGAGTCTGGTCTTATCTGTGGTTCCCCTGACACGTCCATTAATAATGCCTTTATCCAGCAGGGCTGCCACTTTGTCTGTTCATCTGCCCCTTGTTTTTTTTCTACTTCTCTCTTTTTCTACCCTCTGTCTGCTTATCTATACCTTTTATTCCCCCCCCCCACCCCCCCCCCAAAAAAAAACACACTCCTGGGCACTGATTTTCAACAACCCCAAGGTTACAATTTACCAAACATGTGTGAACCATGACTACACTGAAGTGTCATATTATATAAAATCTTATTTTTTTTTCTTGGAACTGTGCAATATGAATTCAGTAAGGTGAGGGTACATCATGCACTGTCCGATATATGCACTGTATGCATTTAGCACCATTCTCCCAGTATGTAATTGCTCGTAAACTTGGTTAAAAATAATAAAAACGGAGAAGTAAAAAGTAGTGATGTACGACCTCATCAGAAGGATCACAGCCTTCCCTAGACACAAAGCTATTAGACTCTTAAAATGCCCACCATAGATACAATCTTGATTGCACAATCTAAAAGTGCCCACTAATGATACAATCTTGATTGTACAATCTTACCACTTCTATGTAATATGAGGGTCTGCATAAAGCATCTATTCAAAAGTATATTCACTCAGTTCACTCTTTTACTATATAAATGTGTTAAGATTGTACAATCAAGATTGTGTCATTGATTGACACCTGTACAAGGATGACAGAGACAGCTCTACCAAACTATGCTGAGGTCAATTTCCTAGTACTATACTTTTTATGCCGGTGTATTAGTAAAGATTATGTTCCACTTGTCATTTTCAGACTGATGAAGGATAATCAGCCTCTGTACGCCTGGTGGACCCGGGGTCATGTCGATATTGGGATCCTCTTACAACTGTATATTCTTTCTGGAAAGCAGATTCCCTCCCTCTCATAGCAGTCAATCCTCAGATATTGCTGGATGCAAAGCAAGATATCTGCAGCTTAAATAACCCTCACAGGAAAAACATATGGTATTACATTACTATGCAAAACAAGCCCTCCCAGGAATTTCTATGCATTATAATTACTGTATATTGCATTATTAACAACAAATTCCCTAGCAGAATTGCAAACATCTCTCTCATATGGCACACTGCCTCTAAAATGTAACCGCAATTTAACAAATACAATCGTAAAACACCCCCACAAGGATGTGCAAATGGAAAACTTTCCTTGGATCTAAAAAAGGGCCCTCTGTGAAGATCTGAACGCCTAGTTTAATGTCCTTTAAAAAAGGTACACACGCCATCAAAATTTCCTTTTCTTTTCCCGACTGAAAACGGACAGACCTGTAAAAAATCTCTAAAAAATGTTTGCTTTTAAAGTGGATCCGAGACAAACTTTTGCTGCCTGCATTTTTCAGCCCCTTACATATATAGTTTATTGGGCATTCTTCCCCCCAAATGCTTTTTTTTCCTCAAGCACCTAGGCATTTTGAGTCCCATGCTGCAAGTGCTCATGGGAGCTCAGCCTGCGGAGGAGGAGGCTTTTGCTGAAGCATGCACGAGATTTCAGGGGGAGGAGGAGAGGGGAGTGGAGTTTTCACAGGCTGAGGGTGGAAATGCAGAGCAGCTTGCCTGTGTAATGACGACAAGCAGAATATGGCTGCTCTAATTGTATCACAGGAAGAAATAATCATATACTGATGAAGCTGTTTGCAGCTAAATTTACCGTGTAAAACATCCTTAGATAAGATATATAGACAAGTTGCTTGCTATAGTTTTTCATCACGGATCCCCTTTAAATGTCTGGAACTACTGATGTTTTTCCCTATGAAAGCTCTGATCCTTGTAGGCAATATTCAGACCAGGCAGAGATCAGGCTGTGTATAGTCCCTCTTTCACAAAGAGGTTAATTGGTTTATGCCAGCTGACTGTCCCCAGAATCTCTAGGTGGCATATTTGATATGTGTCATATAGCCAAGTACATAAACAGAATCTAAAATTGTATTCTACAGTCTCAAACGCGTGTGAGAGCTGTTGCTTGCAGAGACTGGGACTTGATCTCTTGGGCATCAGTTTGGAGGCTGAGTTTTGTACAGACAGGTCACTAGCCTACAGGCTACTGAGCTGTTCTGTTGCTAAGGAGGGGGGCGGAGGGATAATGGCATAGTGCACAACACTGGAAAGCTGAGATGAGATGATTAAGCAGGCTGTATCTCTCAGTTGATGCATCAGGGTTGCTGTAGATTCTTGGTCACGAACCCCTTGCTGAGAACCCTCTAATGTGAAGTCAAAACCCCATGCTGTACTTATGGATATCTCAGAGAGGTTCACAGTCTAATCTCTACTACAGTCACAGTCTAATGTCTACTTTTGTCAAAGGCCAATTTTGGGGAGTTCTTTTAATTGACGTAGGAGGAAACTGGTGTGCTCCAGTCACAGTAACATGAGGAGAACAAAAACTCCATATACAGTGTCCTGGCAGAGTTTCTGGCTTGGGACAGTGTTTTTAAAGTGCCAGTGATTTGAAAATCTCTTGCTAATGTAATGCTATGAGTGTAATGCTAATGTAATGCTATGAGTGATTTTTCTTAAAAACAAAAAATCCCATCACTCAAGTGAGAACACACACATAGCATTATATCAGCATAGCAAGCACTGGTAGTGTGAACCAGCCCTAAGTGATATTTGCAATCATGTGCATGCATGCACAGTATGAATTTACTTTTAATACGTTCATTTAGGATTGGATTTAGTAAAACATGTGAGATCACACACCTACTAATTCAATAACTTTTCAACAATCTACTCCATAGTTTGGCATTAGCCAGGTATACCATCTAATAGATGTGCCTCAAAAAAATCCAGTCCTGGTTTTCTAGGTCATTAGTTCATGTCGGTTTTTAGATCATGCATATTTTGTAGATGATATCATGTGCAATGCACAACATTGTCAGTGTTCCAATTATTATTTAGTATTGATACAGCCAGAGCCGGGACAAGGTCCTCCAGCACCCAAGGCTGAGACACCAAAGTGCGCCCCTCCATCCCTGCCACCCGAGCCATCAAACACTGATTGCTATTAGACTAAGAGGCGCCACAGGGCCCACAACCTCCCCAACACCTTAATATCTAGTTATCTGGCTTGCAGTCACTGCCATGTATGCCCTTTTCTTATTTCTTTCTGCTTCAAACACAATTAGGAATGAGAGCTGAATGAATTCTGCGCCCCTCTTACACTGCGCCCTGAGGCTGGAGCCTCTCCAGCCTATGCCTCGGCCCGACCCTGGATACAGCATTGGCATCTTCTGCAGCACTGTAGATTGTCTTGTAACTTAACTGTCCCCTCAGAGGGGCTCACAATCTAATCCCTACCATAGTCATATGTCTATGTATGTATTGTGTAGTGTATGTATTATAGTCTAGGGCCAATTTAGGGGGAAGCCAATCAACTTATCTGTATGTTTTTTGGGATGTGGGAGGAAACTGGAATGCCCATAGGAAACCCACGCAGACGCAGGGGGAACATACAAACTCCATGCAGATAGTGCCCTGGTTGAGATTTGTCCCTTACCACTATGCCACCATGCTGCCCATAATGGTTCTACATAAACCATTTTGGCATTATTTTTTTATTGCCTAGCTGGCTGGATCTACAATGCTGTCTTCCTGTTCTAATGCATGTCTGTTATGAGCTGTCCACACTCCTCCCCCTATACTATCATCACGCAAAAAGAGGTAGCTAGAGCAGGGAGGGACACCAGCCAGTCCTTTGCAGTAAACACAGATTTGGCTTAGCCCACCTCTGCCACAGGAGGGAGCAGAGGGAGGAGGCGGTTGTGGTCATGCTTTATGCGATGGAAGAAACTCCCACTCTGACGGCAGCTCTATATTTGTGCACAGATCCCAGGGTCATGAGGCGACTTTCCCATTAGGGGATTCCTTGGGAATGGTTGTGTGAAATATGAAAACAGAAATGGCATAATCTATTCACCTTTCCTGACAATGTAAAACCCAACATGGTAAACTTTAGTGGTCTCTTGCATTCTCCTTTATTAGTAATCAAAATAAATATCCCTTCATTCAAACTTAAGTTTATAAAGCAATGGTATATGTAGTCTGGTGTGGAAGAAACTGTCTGGTGTGTAGAAATTCCAGACCGGAACCCCATCAAATATCCATGTAAACTGTATCTCCCCAATTCTAGCAAGGTGCAAGTCTGAATAGGAATAGATCCCTACAGCCATGTCCCCAAATTTAATGAAACAAACTCCATATTCTTCTTCTTTCAGCCATACAGTTTTGAAATTATATTTTAACACGGTTGTGATGTTCATTTACTCACATACTTTTGTTGATTTAGTATAGTTTATTTAAGAACCAATGGCTAAAATCATTGGCTCAGTCATGCCATGCAGGCTTTGAGCACAAACCAAAATCCAGAGAACTGCTTACTGCTCATACAAATCCACTCATCCACACAGTCTACGCCTCAGATCAATGCACTCCTAAGGCAGCAAATAATTTGTCTGTAAATTATTCAGTATGTTGTTAGAACAAATAAAAAAAATTAACGCTGTTCTCGGACTCTATTAGGCCTCGTTCACATCAGGGCCGTTTCTGTGCGCTTTCCACAGCGCACTGCCCTGTGCGTTCAGCAAGGTATTGATTTTTCCATGTAACTAAATGTAGCTGGTTCACATCTATGCGCTGCGCTGAGCAGCGTTACAGAAACGTAGTGTTGCAGGCATTTCTGTGCGTTGAGCTGTAAAGCGCACAGCAATGCAAGTGAATGGGTCCGCTTTTTTAGCGCATAGAAGCGCGTACAAGCGCATAGAAGCGCATGCGTTTTTTACCCCTAATTGGAGAAAAAAATACATTTACATACAAATACAAAGTTTTATTGACAACTGCTGCTGCTACAGTAAACAAAACGTGCTTTAAAGAAGCGCAGCGCAACGCACAGAAACGCGGACTAAAGCGCGCACAAGCGCATGCGTTTTTTACCATGCGCTTTAACACGTTTTTCAGCGCAGCAGATGTGAACGAGGCCTTACTCGTACGGAAAGGAACATCATAACTAGACTTCTCTTCTGCTTTACAGCGATTGATGGGCACTAAAAAAAACTGATATAATAACGGTGTTGTGGCAATGATATTTCCTGCATCATTCTCTGTAGAATGTAAAGAAAAGCTACCAGATCAATAGCCAGCCCATGGAAGCTGTTCTTAAAGTTGTATGAAACTCAGTATTTCTTCTTAGCGCTAAAAAAGTAGGTAAACACATTTTTATTGAATCTTATGTCAGAGTTTTATCCCACTTTAACTTTTCTGAATTAGTTTTCTATATATTTTTTGATTACTGAATTTTACACAAATGTTGCAGCTTTTCTATGAACAAGCTGTATTATCATTGTCAACATTTCCAGCTGGCT
Source organism: Hyperolius riggenbachi (assembly GCF_040937935.1). NCBI lineage: Eukaryota > Metazoa > Chordata > Amphibia > Anura > Hyperoliidae > Hyperolius > Hyperolius riggenbachi. The sequence goes on from NC_090646.1 coordinate 457,037,423, forward strand.
CAGTGACTAAATAGACTGGCTTCTGTATTTATGTATGTCCCCTAAAGACAAATAAATGACAATCCATTAGGTTTATCTCTAGACAGAATATTGCAAGGAACACCATTTCACTTACATTACTTTGCTGTATTAGTGGTATTTAACTTGCTATTGGAGAACATGCAATAACATGAACTGGATAGTTTTAAAGCATTTCTATTGTGCTGGAGTCTTCCACAGTAGTGCTGATGCCTTCCACAGCCCTTTACAGAGTACACTGAATTACTTCTGTCACCAACTGTCCCTGAGAGGTTCACAATCCAACATCCCTACTATAGTCATAGCGTAATGTTGCCACCATGGTCTGAGACAAATTTGTGGAGGAGCTTATTAACCTATAACTTAATATTTATCAGCTCATGCAGTCGTTTGTCTCGAAGGGAGGCTTGCTCAAGAAAAGGTGTGGCAGTACTGTAAAGAGTTGTCGTACCATTTTTTGTTACATGCTTTTAGAACATTTTAACGTACTTCACCTTACATATTAGCACCTATACATGGATACATGAAGCAATGTACCACTAAATGTAACACAATTTTCATTAGTTTATTAAGGCTGCAAGAACCTGCAGATTATTACCCATTCAGTTACATTTTATACAGTAGTTAAGGTTGTACTTCACGCTTTTCAGGTTGTGCCATTATAATTCGCTCCCCCATCCATTGCTATGCCTCCAATAACAAGGGTTGCAATTATGCCCTCTTATAAATTATAAGTGCCACCATTATGAACCCCAATTATTGTACAACTATTGCCCATTCATTGTGCCCCGGATAACGCATGACAACTAGCTTCCCTCAAAACCAGAGTAGATGTACAGCCAGAAAAGCAGATTTGGAATAGTTTGTTTTGCTGTCCAGGATTCTATGGCCATCCTATTAGATTTCTTATCCTGTGTGATGTCATGCAACATGAGACATGTACAGACAATACAACTGGCTGCATCCTGAAGCAGGCGCGTATACTAGGCCTGCTCTATTTGTTTTGAGGGAAATGGAGCAGGCACGCAAAGTGAGGCAAGCAGGTGAGGAGTACCATAAGGGGCAGCAGTAGTTCTAGTGTAGTAGCCACTTTTTAATATGTGGCCAAGCTTGTAAACAACTTTGCAAAAAACTTTTGCTGCACGTCTCTTAGCAATGGATTACTGATTGCTAAAAGAAAATTCTGGAAGTTATTTATGTCCCTCAGCAGGCTGGCACTCAAAGCCATACTGAAACTAGCACTCTACTACCATAAATCCTTATAAATGGTGTTCTAGCAATAGGTGCTCCTAGACACCATGCTAAAAACCCAAGCAAACCGCTAAATTCAGAAGATCTGAAATATCTCCAAATATATTTCCCAAGAGAGTTTCTAATTATATCCAGTTATTCAGATGACAGAACCACCAGAAGCCTGACCTGACTTTACTTCTGGGCACGGCAGATCAGTCATGACACAAAAGGTTTGATTCAGTTTAGGGTGTAAAGAAAAAACTTGTCTCATGAGAGTGAATTATTGGCTGCTACTGCATATACATTAGGGCTGAGTCAATTGCTAATTTAACGCTTGCCTGTGTGCTAATTAATTCATCCCATGTGTTAAAACAGTTGGTTCAAGTGTTAGGATGCTGCTTTTATGTGTATTAGTGGGCAATTTCTATTGCCTTTCCTGAGCACCACACACTACTTAGAGCCTACTCCCTTGACTTTAAAAAGGATTTACCAAATAAAGTGTCGTTTTTTTTACTCACTATACACTCATGCAGGCTGGATACTATTAACGCAACCCTCTCCCTCTACATTTGCAGGCATCCTGGTCTGATGTTGAGGACAAGGGGTACATTCCTTTTCTTCAATGCCCAGCAGAAGGTGAGGCTGATTTATGATAAAATGGGGAAGCCCCCCTTTAACAAGGCAGAATGAGTATGTATTATATGCTGTCTACAAAGACTTACAGTAAATGTAAAAAGATTAACAACTTGAAAACCCATTTTAATGTATTGCATAAAAAAAAAAATCCTAATGTTCCTTTATGTAATCTTACGAGCTATCCCAAAAGTCAGCATCTTATATTAATAATAATCCGAACATTTGTATAGCACTTTTCTCCTGGCAGACTCAAAGCGCTCAAGAGCTGCAGCCACTGGGGCGGGCGCGCTCAAGAGGCCACCCTGCAGTGTTAGGGAGTCTTGCCTTGAACTCCTTACTGAATAGGTACTTGACCTAGCCAGGATTTGAACCCTGGTCTCCCATGTCAAAGGCAGAGCCCTTAACCAGTACACTATTATCTTTTGTAAATCATTTTTAAAACTCTTTAACAAGCAGCACGATGGCATAGTATACAGTATAGCACTCACCTTGGAGCGCTAGGTCTCCAGTTTGAATCCCAGCCACGGCACTATCGGCACTGTGTTTGTATGTTCTCCCTGTATCTGCACGAGTTTTCTCTGAGCATTCCGGCTTCTTCCCACTTCCCAAAAACAATTTAATCCTTCTCCCTAAAATTGGCCCTGGACTATGTTGGAAAAATGACTATGGTGGTAGAGATTACATTTTGAACTCCTCTGTAGAACAGTTAAAGTAAATGTAAAAGCGTAAATATGTACACAGTTTAACTTACATGGGGCATCTTCTAGTCTCATGTATTTGTTCTGGTCTTAGGCTACGTTTCCACTGTAGTGTTAAATTTGCACATCCAAAAAATCGTATAAGCTTTTTCTGATTGGTGAAAATTGGCTTGCAAATTTGTACGTGTTTTTATGCAAATTTACGTACGCAAAAAAATTGCACTAGTCAAATATATCAATTTACCTAGCAACAGCTCAGTCATGACTGCTGACAACTTACTGTAACCATGGATTTAATGCAAATTTTTGCACAAATAAACGCAAAAATTTGCATTGCTATGCATTGCCTATGCAAAGCATTGTACGCAAATCGTACGCGATGTCCGAAAAATTATGCAGGACCTTTTCCACGCGCACGAAAATATGGTGTTGTATGGAAAAGGCCCCATTCACTACCATTAGTTGTCAAATCAATGCAAATTTTCTATGCAAAACATCTTTAACAAAAGGCACAAGTGGAAACCTAGCCTTACTCTGTTATTTTGCGCTCCTTCTTTCAGCAGCTGTGCCCATCCAAAGCTGCATGCAAGGCCCTGGGCTGCCTGTAGCCAGAAGCGTTCTGCACACATTTCATAAAAATGGCAACATGCATGGGCCAAACGCTCCCGGCTACAGGAGCATTCAACTAACCCAGTCGGCCAGCTTTCTGAGCTGAAGGGAGCAGAATGACTGCAGGGAACTAGAAGAAGCTCTGGGTAAGTTAAACTGGGACATTTTTTCACTTAAGATACCTTTTAAGTTACAAGACTATATACACTTTGTACAGCGCTGCGAAAGATTACAGCACTATAGAAATACAAAAATAATAATGCTCTGAAAGGGAGCCCAGCAAACCATCTCTGAATGTCCTACCAGAGCTCTCCATTTATCTGGACCAATGGGAAGCCTCAGTTTTTAAAACATAGCTGATGCAATACTTGAATTTGTCTTTATATATCTTCATATACGTTTATTGTATTTATCAGAAGAGCACCATTCACAATGTCAATGGCAGCACCATGGGCCAGACAGCAAGCCTCTACTACTACTACATTGTGCAGTACTGTTATTATAAATGTGGGACGCAGGAGGAGGAAGCAGGTAAGATAAGTTAAGAAAATTGCTGGCCTGTCATGTACAGTCAGCAGACTGAGCTTATCAGCTGCGCAGGGGAGAAAGGCGATCTCACAGCGCTGCTTATATTACATGTGCTGCATTGCTGAACTATCTGATTCAAGGGCTGGCTGCACGGAATTACAAATCTTTCACAAAGTACAATATTTCAGATAGCAGTCGAAGAAAAAGAAGATATACGCTGAACAGCAATTTAAAACCCAGATTCAGGGACATTAGTTGTGTGTATTTAGTACAACAGTATTTTAAGTGAATTATACATAAGAAAAAGTTTTGTAAAAAAACAAACAAACAAAAAAAAACAAACAAATATTGCAGTTTGTACAAAATAAAAATCCTTGCTGCAGCCATTCATAGATCCTCAGTAAACACAAGCCTGCTCTTAATTTCTGCTATACTAAGAACTACTTTATAGAAGACAGTGTTCTCCCCAGCCTCTTTTAGCCGGGTGCTCCACCCGGCTAGATTTGGTGACCACCCGGCTGTCATCGGCTCACCTCCTCAATCCTCCTATGCTGTAAGCAGAGTTGCCCTGCATTTTCATCTCGCCCCACCCGGCTGCTTTTTCATGCCACCCGGCTACTATTTCATTCCACCCGGCTGGAAAAAAATTCTGGGGAGAACACTGGAAGACTACATTAACGACAAACCATGCTTGGGGCAATGGCCCTCATTCAGTTCACTTTTCTCCGAATTTTTAAGCCACCAGCAAGCAAGAAAATTCTCAGGGCTGGTGCACACTGAACGGGTTTTTTGGCTGAAACGCATACTCCCGGGTTGAGGCATTTTTTGGATTGCGGAGGCGTTTCTGCCTCCAATGTAAAGTATAGGAAAAACGCAGACCGCTCTGAAAAACAGCAGTTCAGAGCGGTTTTGCAGGCGTTTTTGTTACAGTAGCTGTTCAGTAACAGCTTTATTGTAACTATATATGAAATCTACTACACCAAAAACGCTTCCCAAAAACCGCAAAATGCTAGCTGAAACGAGTCATAAAAATAAGAAAAAGCGTTTCAAAATCTGCTAGCGGGTTTTGGTGTGCACCAGGCCTCAGACAACACTTTTTCACATACTTTTTGGCACTTTTCCAATTGTACAGTGTTGAAAATTTATTTTAAACAGAAGGTGAAAAATTATCTGCTAGGAGAAAAAGTAAATGGAATAAGAGTCAGTCCATGTGTCTTGTATCTTGCAGTACATCTATTTATGAATTATAATCACAATATAAAGTCTAACTCAAATGTTCTAGGTCCCTATGCCTATGCTAAGCATAAAATACATCAAACATCTGAAAAAAGGCAAGATGTGACAACTTCAGCTAATGGCTTTGCCTCATTTGGAACTACAGTAATATCTCGATATAGTAAACTCTTATATAGTAAACCTCTGGCTATGGTAAGCTAAGTTCTCAGGTACCAATCATGTGCCTGTATGACTATACATTGTATGACAAATCCAGATATTGTAAACTTTTGATTTAGTGAACTACTTGGCCAGGTCCCTTGGAGTTTACTTTAAATGGATTCTACTGTATAAATGGAGATACGGGTTCGGTTACACAACATCACTGAGGCTTCGGACCACAGTTTATCAATGCAACCATGCGTCCATAAAACAGAGCAGTAGATATGGCAGCTTTTCCACATGAAACAAAACCAAAGGCTGGAACTACATGAGCAAGTTAGAAAAAGTGACCCATTTTCTGTATTCTTTACTGTTCCCAGCAGTTCTTACAAACAGTAGCTATTTCATGCACAGCTAACTTGTTATTGTTGGGAAACACTACCGGTAGCATCTTTAGAAGTGAATTGGTTTAACTGATTGCTGCACCACACAGTATACACGCATAGATTTCTGCCCAATGTGGCAAACAGATCAATCCCTCTCTGATCTGAATCTGATAAGAGAGGGATCGAATCCCTCCATACACAGATTTATTTTTTTTTAAATAGATTTAATCATGAAATCTATAGAAAATTTATCAAACTACAGCGTTGCACTGTTGGATATGTTGAAACACTATGGTCCACTGATCTACCGCCGCTCCCATTCAAGCATTTTTCTAGCTTCTCAGGGTACAAATGACCCTTTCTTAATAAAACTTGGAAAATATTTAAATTTTGTTTGAGTTTTTTCCAGTCTAAAGAATCTTCTATGTGATGTTACTGATACTAACTGATAGGTCAAGCTCAATAGCCTTTCTGTCTTCTCCAACTATGTTAGAATTTCAGGTAATGGATGAAAGAAGCTTATGGCACCTGTGGTATTAGAAATACAGGATCTCCCTGATACTTCATGCATATGTAACTGCTGGTATTATTTGAAAACCTTCAAAAAATATTAAAAAAACAACAACAACAACAACAAAAAAACACACAGGATCTCCCACGGTCCAGTGGATTATACATGTGCACACAGAAGGCTGTCATCCTGACTCCAGCTACCTGGTGAGTCACTGGCATGAAACCAGAAGGAAACAGACTTCTTGCACTTGCATTAGCTGCATACGTAATTTTATCTTGAATGCAGATGTACTGCAATGTGTATGCTGTTGGGAGCTAAGCCAATCAAATGAGCTTCTGTTTCAAAATGTATTGCTTTTTCAATTTTCACAAAGAAAGGAGGATATAACATAATATACAGTAGAAGTTGTACAACGATTAAACCAAATTAACAGTGCAGGCACTTACAGAAGGACTACAAAATGAATGCAGTAACACATGAGTCACGCAATGACTTCTCACTCAATATATAAAGATTTAAGTTATTAGTGATCCTATACTCAGAAATGCGCCTACTGCCGGCTGATGTCGACCACAAAAGTCCCAGGTTTCCGGGGGTCAACGAAAGAAGACAGATGGAAGGAAGTAAAGTCAGAAAAGAGAGAAAGAAGGAAAGGAAGCAGAAAAGAAGAAAACAGGAAGTCTGATTCCACTAAAGTCATGTTATAAACAATTTGGTACAATAAATTAACTCAGGCCTATGTACAGTTTCCAAGGATCCCATATCTTGTGGTATTTGTCCAACTTCTCAACTAATATAGCTGCCAGATGTTCTTGCATCATCAAGGCCGTCACTCTTTGTTTAACTTCTTCAAATGATACAAATTGGGTTTTCAATCAAATGAGCTTGATGTAGATTTTGACTGGCACAATTTCAAGCTGTTGTATTGCATGCAAGCAAAAACTATTAGAATTTCAGTGGCCATCTCTACTCACTAATGGTGTCCCTGGCAATAGTAGTGGTCCCTGAGTTTGTATCTTTAGCATTTTGACAATGTCAATACTTGTATTTTTTTTGTCCAACTGGGCAAGATCACAGGTGAATTTTTCACATTAAATTTAAAAACTGACCCTTCAGTTTTTTAAGTAAGAGGGTTTTTACTGTCTCTTTTAGCCCCTTATACTTTCCTAGTGGTTCTGGGTCTCCTTGAGCTATCTGGATACTCTGCAATACTAGTCCAAGCCCTATCCCATAGAGCCACATCAATCCATGCCATGCACTGAGGAGGACCAAGAAGTCCCAAACAGGCTGTATGTATGTTGGGTTAATGGCATACATGTAAAAAAGGCTTTTGGAAGAAAGGGCACTGGGTTTGCCGGTAGTAGAAGATCACTAAAATTAGCTGTATTCTACTACTAAATATCCACAGTAGAATATTGGTATTATGTACCGATATTTTATTATTGCTAAACCTAACCCTCACACAGAACCCTACCCTAACCCTAAAACCCCCCTGGTGGTGCCTAACCGTAAAATCCCCCAGGTGGTGCCTAACCCTATCCCCCCTGGTGGTGAACTAAAAAAACCCCGCCGCAATATGCAGCTATGAAGGTAAATTTGGCAGCCCGGAGGCGCCCAATTACTGGCAAGAGGGGACATTTGTTTCTGCATAGGCTTGCGGAAAAAAATGGCTTGCAATTACCTATATATTGCGGCCTCCGGGCGCCCAAATTTACCTTTATAGCCGCATATCGCTGCTTTGTGGAAGCTGCGATTTGTGGCAAGCATAGTAAAATGTATGTGGCTCTGTGACATTTATAAGATGTTGGCTCACTATACACCAGCAGTTCTGGATGTGCAGCCTTGCTTTCAGGGGCACAGGGAGAGGATTTGCATATTTAGCAGATGCATCATGGGTAAACAAAGTTGCTCACTTTAAGCTGAATTATCACAAATACCTTCCGTTTTAAAAATGCAAAATTATATTCAAAATGTTGATAAGTGTAGGAATCTGTATTTGACTAAACATACTGTAAGTGTAGGAATATGTATTTAATTTGACTAAACAGTATTGCATTCTGTGCCTTTGACTACACCATTGAAATGAAAACTAGCATTCTAATTCATTAAATATTAGATTATACTGAAAATCAAGAACAAAGATACATGTTCTGGTAACATGCAGGCTAGCCACAGGCTACTCCATCTGTCCATCTGGTCACACGAAGCTGACACCTTAGGCTAACACATGGGCGTGTTCACACATTCCATACATGTGCCTTTTGCTGCTTGAAAGCAGAAATTATATTAATTTCTGGAAGACCAATTCGCCTTCTTGCAGAGTTAAACAGAAAATCCACTTTTGGAGAACAGCAAAGGTCAGAACTGCACAAGACATTATAATTTTAAAGGATACCCAAGGTGACATGCGACATATTGAGATATACAGGTGTATGTACAGTGCCTAGCACACAAATAACTAAGCTGTGTTCCTTTTTTACTTTCTCTGCCTGAGAGAGTTAAACATCAGGTATGCAAGTGGCAGTTCCTGTCTGAGTCCGGACTGGGTGAGACTACAGGGTGACCCTCACTGATAAGAAATTACAACTATATAACACATTCCTAGCAGAAAATGTCTTCTGCAAGCAGGAAAGAGACAAAAAGGGTCAATAGTTCAGAGATTTTAGCTCTGGCATACTTCAATAAATGTGTCATTGAGCAAAAACAATAAAAGTAGATTTTAATGTAAAATAAAACTGTGGAATATCTAAAAAAGGTCATTTTAGGAGAAGGAGGATAGATAAAATTCTTTATTTCATTAGTTTATTTTTACCTCGTGTGTCTTTTAAGCCCAATTCCAGGCTTTTTTGTTTCCCATTTTAGTTTCAAGGTTAGACACTTTTGGTGGTGTTATTGAACGTTCCCATTTTAGAGATTGCCCTGTACTTCCTATCTGTGGGACCTCCATAGAGTTTTGTGGCTTCATTGCAAAAATTGAGGGACAGGAAATGAACTGCAATTTCACACTATGCAATAAAAAGTTACAACTCAGAGGGGCGAGATAGTGGATGCTTGGCAGTTGGAAACAGCTGTTATTTACCACAATGCAACAAGGTTCACAGGAAACCACTGTGGGAGGGGTTTCACCACAATATCAGTAACACACACCAGCGATTATTTGAGAAAAAGGAATAGATTTCTCCTGGGAAAGGGGGTATCAGCTACTGATTGGGATGAAGTTCAATCCATGGTTACAGTTCTTCTTTAAAGCGGTATCGTCACCATAAAAATCAAATTTCAACAGCAACTGGTCTGAGTGTATTAAGTGATAAAGATGCTAATCCTGCATTCAAAACTTTCTGCTGTTATGATTTGGAGTTATCACATACTTAAGGAGCACTGGCCCTTTAGTAGTCGGTGCCAAAGAATTGCATGCTGGGGGTTCTTTTTATCTATAATCTATTCCTCCTCTTCCCTTTATTTCCCTGCCAGCTTACTATCTGAAACCTAATCCCCTACTCACTTGTGTTTACAAGCAAGGCTGAGGCTACTCAGCGATTGGAGGAGACAAGAAAAAAAGTAAAGGGCAGAAATGACATCAGGAGTTAGCCTTAACTGTGGGCAAAAGACATGGCCCCCACCAGGAACAGAATTCTCGTAATTTACTATATAACATTCACTGAAATCAAAACGTGGACAGTATTACTTACTACTTATGTGTTTTTTCCCCCTGGCATAGTATGGCTGATCCTACCGCCTTAAGTCTATGGTGCCCCACCTTTTATACTGAAACAAACCTTAAAACAGAGCTATTAGTGCTATACCAAAGCAATTACATATGTCCCTAACTACATGTACAGCCACAGGACAGGAGCAAGTAACTGTACAATATAGTGTGGTTCCTTGAAGAAACTGAGATTGGAGGCAAGAAAGCAGGAAGACCCCAGCAGGCAGTAGAAGAGAGGGTGGCATTGCCCATATTCATTTGTATTTTTAGCACCAGCTTCCTGTATGCACATCTTCTGCCCCAATAGTAAATCCAACCCTGGTTACAACATAAACATAGGAAACTGCGGCTCTTGACTATTTCACTGTAGGCTTGCAATTTTATCAAGATCTAGACCATTCCTACTGAGAACCTCATGTGGATACAGGAATTAGAGAAGAGCAAAGCTGACTGTGGCACATAATGGGAAATCGCAGAAGTGACACATTCACTTTTCAATCTTTGGCATACTAGAGGCACATCCAGGTGCTATGCATACATACATACAGGAAAAACTCAAAAAATAGAATATCATGCAAAAGTTCATTTATGTCAGTAATTTAACTTAAAGTGGAAAAAATGAAATCAATAACTTGCAAAGTAAGAAGTTAAAAAATAGAAAAGAGATCATTACTACTGGCAGACATGAAAAGAAACAGACATCAGCAACTGCCATTAACTATAACCACACTCAACAACAATTCAATAGGCCAAAAGGTTTTTTTTTATCACTATATACTGTACATATGAACAGAGGGATATACTGGCTGCTTGGCAGTAGGAAACAGCCGTTATTTCCCACAATGCAACAAGGCTCCCATAGTGTGACGTCAGGACCTAGGTGCTGACATCACACTATGGGAGGAGTTTAACCACAATAATGAGAAATATTGTGAAAAGGTTCATTATTCTAGGCTTAAAGTGTCCGACTCTAATCAGCTAATTATGATGACTTTTGCATGATATTCAAATTTTTTGAGTTTCACGTGTATATTGATATGTGTCTGTTATATTGATGAATATGAACTCTGACATAACATTTGTTTGGGTGTGTCATAATCCGAGAAAGTTCATGAACCAATAATCTAATGGCTACCTTCATTTTATAGGGTCCACTGAAAACGTGAAACAGGTAACCAGATTGCAATGCACAACGACTTTCATCTAGTTTTCCCCACATCTTTGACATGTCTGAAGCACTGCTAGCAGCATTTACAGCACAGTCAATGCATAGCAATGTGTTACATAGTCAGACAAGAGGAGAAGTCACAAGGTTCAATAAACCCTCACGTTGTTGTAATATCCAAGATCTATCCAGCTCAGTGCAACTGAACCCTAAATACCACTGCAGCAAAATAAAGGATTCCCATGTCTGCCTCTAGTTTAGTCAGTCTCGGATATCAAGCAAATTTCTGCATAGAGAGTGTAAACGGATCACATATTCATGTCTCTCTCTGCAATACACGGAGGATGCATTGATCTACCAGCAGCTGAAGCAGAAAAAAAAACCTCCAGAGAACAGAATCAGGGTCAGCGGATAAACCACACTGTATGCGGCGTAACTTACCAATGCAGCAGAGGGAAGGCAATGACTTAACTCAGGATATATTCCATCGGGAAGATCAAATTCATCCACAGGAGTGGAGATGTTATGTTTAAATAACCTATCTGCTGCTGCAAATGATTATGCTAATGCAGAGTGTGAGCCTAGGGGGAGGGATGTGGAAAGGTTATTTCCACTGCTACATGGAGACGGGAGTTTATTGAAGCTGAAGGGGATGATTTATAAACTCCACACCCCAAAACTGAGTTACAAGTTTACATAAGGAGGTCATCCAAAAACCTACACTTACATTTTATAAGCTTTCTGAAAATGCTGTTTAACAGGACTTTTTGACAAGGCTGTTGACTTATTCATGTTGTGTAACATCTTCCCAGCATGCTACTCAGTAATGTAGTGAATGATGCACACTTTTTAACAGCACGTTTTAGTTTCACTTTCGTGGGAAAAAAACTCTTTTCAGCAGAAGTAAAGGCATTGCTAAGATTTTGGCAAACATTACTAAATATTTACTTTTTCTTTCCATCTGTTTCTCAAAAGGCAGATTTAGGTATGCTGGATGGGAACTGAGGTGTACTTGGCTGCAAGTGGGCGATGATCAGACATTTGGCACACTGTGGTCCAGATTCACACTAAAATACATTTCCTTTCCCATTCTACACCAAAATGTATAACAACATTTCAGGTCACAGCAGGTAAAAAAAAAAAATCATAGCTACACTTAGATATGACTTTTTCACCTTATTTATAATAATGTTTTACTTGTTAGGTATTGAAAATAATTATACATATAATGCAAGAAAACAAGAAGGACAAATAACTTATGAGATACATGGGGCAGTGGCCTAGCAGCAGGAGCCACAATTACGACCAGGCTCAAGCAAGCCTGGTAAAAGCAGAATAAGAACAGTGTGCTGAAGCAGAGACTCACCTGTCCGGCAGCCTACGCTGGTCAATGCACCGTCTCCATGGCTCACTGTCACAGCTGCATCTCTGCTCATGTGACCTGGTGGGGTGACATAGGCAGCTCAGGCACATTGATCAGTCTGAGAAGGAAACATGGCACCAGAACAGGTGAAAGACTTGCATCACCATGCTCTGCTGCTAACTATGGATTGGAGGGGCTACCTAATACTACTATCTAGGTGGGACACATAGCTACTCCTAATACCACTATCTGGGGGTCCAAAAACTCTTATCTGGAGCCTGGACTTGTGCCTCTGCAGATCTGCTTGTCTTTGAACGTACTCAAAGACACAAGTAGTTTCGAAGACTGCCTGAGGAGGGCCAAAGACATATTTGACCAAGCTTGTCAAAGAACTTACCTAAGCCCTGACACTGGAACAATGCCACAGAGCCAGGACCTGGGATCCACAGCCTTCCCTCTCCACAAATCTCACTCAGTTTTTTTTTGCTCCACTGCAGTATTGCTTTAAGGCTGTAAAGTACACAGTCTTATTACCACCCCTGAGCCCCAGCAAAACGCTATAGTCAGATCAGAACTAGGCCTGAACGATTTTAGGAAAAAATTGAATTGAGCGATTTCTGTCCGAAATTGCGATTTCGATTCAATTCACGATTTTCTTCAAATCAAGCTTTGTCCCCGTCTGTGCCTGTTTGTTGCCCCTCTGTCCCCCTGTCTCTCTTCCAGCACGAGTCCAGCGATGCCCGTCTAACCATTTTGCCTCCTGCAGGCTCTAATGCACGGAATACTTCCTGTATGTCATGTAACATACAGGAACCTGGAGCTTTGACAAGCACAAGAGCTGGAGGACGGACAGTGTCGGACTCGTGCGGAAGGTATGTCCAATGCTGCAAGCCGCAAGCGCCGGGACTTTGGGTACGTTTGAAGCCGCTTCTTCAAACTTCCCCATGTGGAAATGACATGATCACGATAATCGCCGATTTGACGATTCCGAAATTGTGATCTTGGTGATCACGATTTCGGTTTAAATTCGATTTATCTTTCAGGCCTAATCAGAACCCAACTGTCTAACATTATCTCCCTCTCAGCTCCCCACCTAACATTGGCCTGTCCTCACCACTAATGGAAGAGAGGGAGATTCGGTAGACAGATGTGCACCGCGACACAGGACAGGTAATGTATAAATGCACACACTGGGGGATCATTAATATACTGGGGGAACATCGCTGGGTGTTTTTGGAGCGATCGCCGCTTATTCCAGTATCGCTCGTCATTTCCACCGTGCACCCGATTGACCACAACGGCTCGACATCTTGCAGCATGTCCAATCGATACATGCAGTGCAAGATTGGTCATATCGTTAATCAGGTATGCACTTGGCGACACAGATTTTAGCCGATTCGATAATAGTTATCGAATTGGATGGTCGATTGGCCGCCAAGTCAACAGATGTATGGCCACTTGTGAACCAATGATCTTCCTGGGTCTAAGCAGGGAATTGCAGCCAAGCAATGGCTGTGAAATCAGATAATTGTTTTACTGATCTGTGAAGTAGTGATAAGCTTATAAATGTGGTTATCTGGCATTATGTGGTGATCGATTCGCTGGCGTGGAGAGGTGATCCTTTATAAAAGTGGCAATCAGCTAATAAGTGCATATGGAGAGCTGAAAAAAATTTGGTTATTTCAGCAGAAATAAAGTACGATTTCCAGCAAACATGCGGGTCATCCTTTTTGTATAAGCCCCTTACAATGACAGCAAAACATAAACATTCCTAAGGGACACTTAAAGTGAACCTCCAGACTAAAAATCTACTCAGCAGCACTGAAAAGGCCTGGTGTTTCTTTAACAGTTTCACAGCATCAGAACTTTGTTTTTCATACCCAAGCCTCATTTTTAACTGCACAGAAGAAAACTGCCCGGGCATTTTTCCCCTGATGCTGTGCGAAGCATGATGGGATTCCTGATGCTGTTGTTCTCATTCTGCTGTTTTGGTGCATTTTTTTTAAATTTGAGATTTGAAGCCAAGCGCGAGCAGCTGGGAGGGGTGATCAGGACACTGGACAGTTGGAACTGTGTCTCATGCTCCCTGTTACCAAAAAGATGGCTGCCCCCATGAAAAAGATGGCTGCCCCCATGAAATCACAAACATTTGCCTTTTCTTTTAAAACAAGGTGGGTAAGAGCTTATAATACCTATCTATTTTCATTAACATAACTAATGTAACTTGATGACAGTATGTTTATTTATGCTGAAGTTCACTTTTAAGCCAGGAATAAAAAAAAAACAGTTTTACTTGCCTGGGGCTTCTACCAGCCCCTGAAGCTATCCCGTGCCCTTGCTAGTTTCACCTCCGGTTCCCTGCCGCCAGCTAGTTTCGTTTTCACTGACATGCCCAACAAAGCATATTTTTCTTTGTGTTCCCGTCTGTCCCGTCGCCTGTCAGCGAAAACGAAACTAGCTGGCGGCGTGGTACCGGAGGCTCGATTAGTGCAAGGGCATGGCAGGGCTGCAGGGGGGCTGGTAGAAGCCTCAGGCAAGTAAAACTGATTTTTTATTCCTGGCTTAGGTGCCCCTTTAAGCTTTGTGTCTACCTGGACTTGAACTCTGCACATTAGTGTGACTTTGCTATGTGCTGGGCTGCTTTCGTCATTTAACTCCAGCTCTGCTTTAAATAGCCCAATGTGCTCAGACATCCTGCAGTTTAGATACAAAAAGGGTCTAATTTCAAGCTATTTTTAAACGCAGTTAGAGTAGTATGCATGGCATATAACAATTAACCACCAGCTTTCAGCCCACTTAAACAAGGTGTTCTAGAGCTCATTTTGTATGAAATAAACAGGGAAGGTGTAATTCAAACGGCTAGCAAGATGATTTTGTTGTGAAGGCTTGCATTCCCCTAATAGACTTGTATTGACAAAATACGCTAGTGAGAGAGAAGGCTGTTTCTGTGATACACCCACTCAGGACCAGCTGCTGGGACTACAAATATTTAATGCTTCAGCATGCAGCAGCCCTACTGTTCCTGGCATCACATTCATGGCGTATTCCTTCTATGGGAAACACAGGAAGGACACAGCAAACACTGAGCTACAAGCCATTATACGCAGCATGAAGTAAGGAGGTACATGTTTATGCACCGCAGCTTACGTAGCTCTATCTGTGGAGAATCAAACAAGATACAAAACGCTTATTATTATTAATAACAAAGAGCTTTGTATTATGCTGAAGAAACCATGGGGCTTAGTCCTCAGGAACCATCTCTCTCACACACATACATATACTGTATATGGTACATATTTTACACACACCATCTAAAATGCTGCATTTGCAAATCTCCCTATTTCCAGTAAGGCAGTCCCAGCCCATTCTTGTAAACACCACTGGCTTCAGGCTGGTTTTACACCTATTTTTTGTGTTGTTGTGGCATGCAATGCTCCTGCCACAACCAACCGCAACACAAAAAAAAAATGACAAACGGAGTGTGCTGACAGGGAAATATGCATCCCAGCCGTCCTGTGCCTGCACATACCTGGAACAATCCTTTCACGTTCTCTTTCGCCGGTCACCCTGGCAACACGCATCCTCGTTTGCGACGGAAGCGTCCTGCGCAGGCGCAGTAGAGCGAACGAAGATGCGCGCGGCCAGGCGCAGTGGTAGTCAACTTGTAAGTCGTCGGAGAAGAAACGGAGCCGCGGTGGGGGACCGGAAGATCTTTGAGTACTGGCGTGGGACAGCATGGCTGCAGGGGGCTGGGAGAAATGAATCTTTTTTTTTAAATTACAAAATCTCTTTATTGAAACCAAAATTAAACCATAACAATGTATTCAGCATACAATAGAAGAAAATAGAATGGTATAATATAAAACAATGACAGAATAAACTGTCCACAACTCTGTTAAGTCATACAATGACAAGAATCATGCAGGATAATACATCAAATAAAAAAAAAAGCATTATATATATATAAGGATATACCCACTAGCCCCTTAAAGGGCATCCAGAAGGCCTCAAGATGGATGTCAGAAGTCCAAGAGAAAAAAAAAAGGGGAGGACGACGACATATTGAGCACAGGGACCTAATGAAGGTTAGCAGGCGTTTAATGCATAATTGAATTAAGAAAAAAAAAAAAATGGTAATGAACAACCTCTATGATCTATCCAGGGGGACCAGGTCTGAATCTTCAGGTCCACTTTAAAGGAATACAAGCATGATCTGCATGCTTGTTTAGGGTATATGGCTAAAAGTATTAGAAGCAGATGATAAGCAGGACAGCCAGGCAATTAGCTTTATTTAAAAGGAGATAAATATTGCAGCCTCCATATTTCTCTCAGCTTAGAGTTATTTAACTAAATAGCATCTCTATTTAGCCAGCATGAAAATTCAGTCTTGGACCCATTTTTGCATGGCCTTTTATCCGAATGCCTGGAAAAGGGCATTCAGCACTTACCGAATGTTTTTATCTAGGTTGGAGGCATGACAGCATACACAGCATTCGGCTACATTTGAACATAACGGTTCCCAGTCTCTAGATACATTACTCATGTGCCATCACTGGTAAATCCTGAAAATGCCTCATATGTACTGATAGTGTGACCTGGACTGCCTGCAATGACAGCGGGAGTTGCAGAAGTATGGGTCTGCTGCCACTGCAGTGAAGCCACTACCAGAGGACTCTGTAATTGGATTGCTTCACAAGAAAGGCACATCAGCAGCTCCGGCCTGTTACTTGTATGCTCTGGCAAATGCTGCAAGGGGATGGTGGCCAGGAGTTAAAGGGAAACTCCAGTCATGTTAAGAAAAACGAAAAAAATTCCCTCAGGTCAGCTGTGTATATTGCAAGGATTAACAGACATAAAATAAAGTTCTTCAGCCTCCTACTGTGTTTAGTTTAGTGCCTCGAATATACAGCGGCTCGCAGCTAAGCTGGTGTCCAGCCATCTTTTACAGGGCTGGCGGTTATGTTTTTTCTTTGCTGCAGGCTACTATTTGAATACTGATGAGCACAGAGTAGGAACTGTGAGCATACTATGTAACTTTATAGCAACACTGTATCAAAACTGTGCCTGGTAAGGTAAAAGCACACACAGATATGAGTAATAACCAGCTGAGGCTTTCCTTTACTTATTTATTTAGTGGGCTGTAATTTTTTACTCTCTGACTTATAATTTCTTCTCAAGACGTGGAAGTGTGAGTTGCACCTGCATTTGCTTTCCTCAGTGTATGTGAGAAGGACTGTTGGTTCCTTTCATTTTTTCATCTGTTTTTGTTTAGTACTAAAAGAACACTGCGGATAAACAAGCAGTTACAATTCACAGCTAAAAAACCTAATGCTGCTTGAAAGAAAAAGTTGCCATAGGTCTACAAGTAACCCATTGCAGCTCTTTTTAGAGAGATAGAACAGGTCCTTCACCTCAAAGCCTGGGCCTCATCTCTGGAAAGTATGTATCCTGTTTGCCTCTAGCAAGCAGTTATATCCCTTGCTTCATTTTCAAACCAACACTGTAAAAATGACAGCAAGCAGAGCAAATATTTTGGGAGGGCTGACAGTCATTCTCACATACAGTGAAGAAGGCACACATCACCTCTTTCCTATGACCAAATTCAGAAGTAAGAGACTTCCAACATGAGTTTAAAAGCATACAGAACACAAATGTGACAACATAGATCATATCAGAACACTTTTACCTTACTAGGTTCATATTTCATACAAGGCCACTTCAGCAGTGTCTTACAGTTTCTGCAGATATGTGCTACCAGTAAGTAAGCTTTTAATGCACTACCAAATGTTTTAATGAATCCAGACAAAGTTTGCTGCATCACTTATTTTCTGTAGAGTTCTCTATTAATTATGCCCAGTTTTTAAGTGAATCTGAAGCGTGTTTAAAAAAACTGACCTAAGGAGAGGGGAAGCTCTGGGTCCTACAGAGCTTTCCCGTTCTCTAGCCGGTCCAATCGTTCCCCCGCAGGCTCCACTGTTTGAATCTCCCGCCGCAGGAGACTTCGGCAGTCTTTGGAAGCGCTCGGGCTTCCGAAGACCGGTGGCTCTGTACTGTGCATGTGCGGGTGTGTGAGAGAGGGCGCACGTGTGTGCGCAGTACGGAGCTGCCCCTCTTCGGAAGTCGGAGTTCTTCCGAAGACTACCGTAGTCTTCCCAACCTAGAAGAGAGCAGTCCTCGACTGGACTGCTAATGGGGGAGCGAGGACACTGGGAGGTAAACAGGAATGCTTTATAGGACCCTTCCCTCTCCTTAGGTAAGTATCTGTTTTTTTATTTTAAAATACGCTTCAGATTCCCTTTAAATCAGTAGTTATCTGCTAACTCCGTGCTTAATCAGTTCCAGTCTGGCTTTTGCTCTAACCTCTCAACAGAAACAGCTCTTACTAAAGTGACCAATGATCTTCTTATAGCTAAATCCAAAGGCAATTATTCCATACTCATTCTTCTTGATCTGTCCTCAGCATTTGATACTGTTGACCGCACCTTACTCCTACAGATTCTTTTATCTGTAGGCATAAAGGGCCCGCTCTCTTCTAGATATCTTCCTATCCATCTGGAAGGTCTTTCACAATCTCTTGCTCAGATAAGATCTCTTCTCCACATCCTTTGTCTGTGGGAGTACCTCAAGGCTCTGTCCTTGGCCCCCTCCTCTTTTCCATCTACATGCACAGTCTTGGCAACTTATTTAATCCATTTGGTTTTCAATACTACTTATATGCAGACGATACACAACTGAACCTCTCGATCACCCTCCTCACACGTGTTCCCGACGGCTTGTCTACCATATCCTGTTTCATGACCTCACACTTCTTAAAACTTAAAGGGAACCTAAACTGAGAGGGATACGGATGTTTCCTTTTAAACAATACCAGTTGCCTGGCAGTCCTGCTGATCTCTTTGGCTGCAGTAGTGGCTGAATCACAGACTTGAAACAAGCATGCAGCTAATCCAGTCTGACTTTAGTCAGAGCACCTGATCTGCATGTTTGTTGAGGAGCTATGGCTAAAAGTATTAGAGACACAGGATCAGCAGGAGTCAGGCAACTAGTATTATTTTAAAAAGAAAAATCCATATTGTTCTCAGTTTAGGTTCCCTTTAAAGAGAACCCGAGGCAGCATGAACACAAAAACATACTACCTGCTCCATGCCACCTCCCGGATCAATCTGCGCCACTCCACGCCTCTCTCCGTGGCCCCGTTCATCCTCCGAAGCCGTTCATCCTCCGATCACCGGCTGATGAAATCCAAGATGGCTGCAACCCGGAAGTACTTCCTGGGTCACAGCTTAGATGCCGATTGGAGGAAGCTAGCGATGGCGGGGAGTGAGGTGATGGAGGCAGGGGAGCAAGGCAATGGAGGAGGTGGGGAGCAGGTGATTGATGCCTGGAAGGGGGAAAAGGAGGCTAGCGACAATCAGATTGTAGTTAGCCTGTTGCTAGTTTTGAGGGGGACAGCAGTCCACAGGGGGGACTGGCAGCAGCACCAGAAGGACACAGAGGCATGACATTAGCCAGAGAACATGGCTCTGTGTCCTATAATCTATATAAAATCCACCTCTGGTACTCTTTAATATAAGCAAAACAGAACTAATGATTTTTCCACCCTTTTTTCCACCGTCTCTGTCCACCTCTCTGCCTGATATAACAATAAATGTTAATAGCACCCCTACAACTTAAATTCCCAAAGCATGGTGTGGTGCTAAGGGGTAATATTTGACTCCTCTCTCTCTCTTATTCCTCACATTTACTCCCTAACCAGCTCTTGTAATCTCCAACTCAAAAATATATCCTGCATCCAAGCTTTTCTCACTCAGGACACTAATAAAATGTTAATACATACTCTTATAATATCTCATTTGGACAATTGTAATATACTGCTTTGTGTACTACCAACTAATAGACTGACAACACTTTATTCTGTACTGAATCGGCTGCTTGTCTCTTCATTGGCTGCCAATAAATGTCAGGATCCATTTCAACCTCTACACCCTAACCTACAAAGTCGGCCAGGCTGCGCAAGGGGTCGGGGGGGAGCGCAGCGCGGCACGGCGGATAGCGGCGGATCGGCGGCGATCGGAAGTTACACGCAGCTAGCAAAGTGCTAGCTGCGTGTAACAAAAAAAAATTATGCAAATTGGCCCACCAGGGCCTGAGAAATCCTCCTGCGCGACATACCCCGAGCTCAGCTCGGGATTATCGCCCAGGAAGTTAATACAAAAATGACTGCCACTGCAGCAGAAGAATACCCCAAGGATTAAAATCTTAAAACCACTAACAAAACCGGAGGGAGCGCTCCTTCACAATTTTCCACCCAGTCCCCATTCGGTTATTGCACAAAACAGTCGCCCAGCGTTAGCCTATGCAAACTGTATCTGCCACCCATATGGTCAGCCCGTGTGTGGACCCGCCACCGACGAACACCAATGAGGCCTCAGAAATTTGGCTGCAGCCGTTTGCCGTTGTCAAACAACAATCCTGTTAAAGTCCACGTGCATATGCCCTGATATAGAACCTTAGTTGCTGCTTGTTGCAATAAACTTCAACTCAATAATCAATCTATACTTCCCACAAAACCTGCATCTAAAGTCCCCAGACTTAAATTCAATTGCTGCAGGAGAGGTGACAACTTGTAATCTTCAATTGGCCCTGTAACCAGGCCCTACTAAATGTTAGAGAACACAGTGTGAATCCACTCAATTGCAGATTGACATTGAAATCCGATGTAGATTGATGGCAAAATGTAGGAATCACTCGTGCAGAGTTATGCAGCATAAACATTACATGTGTCGTGCAAGTGGTACGTTATTGGCGTTCCCCGCAGGGCTGTGTTGTAAACACACGGCCCCTGGATGTCTATGCCTCACACGCTGCCTCCTCGACTCGTCCAGCTCCTCCCGCTGTCTTCTTGTTACAGGGCTCCAGCTCCTTGGAGTGAGCCTCTGTACTGTGTCTCCCCAGCTGCCCGCTGATGGCGTCTTGCCTCCTGCCTCATAAGCACGGACCAGGCATACAGCGGTTATTGCAGAAACAGCTTTGGCGTCCGAGGGGGGTCACGTGAGCGCTCACTCCGGTTCTGGCTCCTCTGACTGACGCGTTTCGCCCCGCCAACGGGGCTTTCTCAAAGTCCTGGAGGGTCGGATCTTCCTGTGTAACATGTCCAAATGTAGAGTTCCTTGAACACAGGTATTAGTAGCTGGGTAATACCCCAAATTGTTATAGAACAGGAACAATGGAAATCAGACACAGTATACACACTAACACGTCACTTTAAAACCATAAAACTACTCTCAATGATGACAAATTTGCACAGCCGGCTGGGCTCACACGACTCAGCACACTTCATGCACGCCAATCACACCTGGAATCCCAATGTAATACTGCTATATTTCCTAATACTAAATGCCATAGCATGACGTTAAGCTAGGAGCAGATGCTGTATGGGACAGATTGAGAACTGCCATAGTAGAAATAAGTCCAGGCCAGGTCGCTGATGCAATACGACTACTTTCACAGTACATGCAGCATTTTCATATACGTGCATATATTAGTATATCACAGTCACAGGATGCCGCCTCACTGAGGCTCTCACCACTCAGAGGTTTTGTCCATGGCTGTTCGTCCTCCTGCTGCTGTGGGTTGATATTGCTATACAAGAAAATTCAAAATACAGCGCTCACACAAAGTGATACAATTATGATTACACAATCCCAGTCTCCAGTGAGATTCCTACCAGAACTCACTGATGTTCACAGTATTAACCCAAGCTGTGATATATTTCACCGTTTGCAAACTAAAACATACTATAATCCTTCAAATAATAAAAATAATAAAAAAGACTTTCAGTCCCTTCCGTTGAAAACCAGGGATTTGTCAACAAAATGATTATATGTTAAAAGTTCATCAGGCATGCGCTTCTGTTTAGAAATGAGTATATTTCCACATAAAATCCAGCATAAGTTATCAGCAGCACTTCCTTATAAGATTCCTTATACGGGGAGGATGGCACGTCAAAGGAAATAAATAGGAAACAGTGACGATAGGATTAAACGCAAAAATGTTATGAAATGTAACCTCGCGCAGCCTCCTGGGCTCCAATATGGCCGCTTCCACAGAATGGGACGTAGGCGGCGCATTAGGGAAAACCTAGGGGGGAGGAGCCAACTATCTTTTAAGCAGCACTGGATCGGCAGACTCCATCCCCTGAATGAGTCGTAGTGTATGACGAAACTGGTAGGGAGGAGTACAGCCGGTGATAGCGTGCAGTAAGGGGAACATAACGCGGCGGTCAGCCCGGGAGACCGCACGGGGTGGAACCCGCTGTAAAACTTCCAAAAGCTGTGAAATACTGCAATACCACGTGAGTGCAATTTTAAATAAAGCATTTTAAAGTTTTAACTATACTGCGCAATGAGAGGCTTTTGCTTCATATCCTAAGGTGTAAAAAAAATGCTCTATGAGTAGACAATCTGGAATATCGCCGTTTTTCCGATTGGTGGTTTGAGATGTGCCGTGGAAGGTGAGGGGAACCTATGTAATGCCCCACAAGTGCATTTGCTACTGTGATCGTAGCATTTTAAATAGGTGAGTCGCACTCCTGATGGGTGACTGATCTTGGTGGAGGAATCTTATAAGGAAGCGCTGCTGATAACTTATGCTTGATATTGCTATATTCCAGGTACTCTTGCCGTGTGATTGCTTACTCGCATAGTGGGGTATAGCACCACTGGAGTCCCTTTAGTGTGGATGTTCATCAGCGTTGACATGTGCACATGTGTCTCAGTAGTCACTGAGTACTATCCACAGTATCCTTCTTGTCTGCTGCCTTCCATGCGGTCAGCCGGCACCAGGCTCCGTGTGTAGGCTTCTCCAGGATTCGTGGACATGGGTGTTCAATTCTTTTCTTTTTATCTCGTTTCGTCCACTATATGGGGCTTATTAATTCATTCAGGAGGGTTGCATCAAAGTCAGGGTTACCTTTTCACTCAAAAGATCATCAATTTATCTGCCTAGCTCATTTTGTCTATATTCACAACCTCACAGTATCATTCATACCTTTACTGAGGCTTCATACATGACTAACACTTATTCAAGCTACCATATCTCTGTTCATTACAAAAAGGAGCTAATTTGTGTAATCTGCTATCTGTATTTCCTGTTGTGAAGGTCAAGGTTCAATTTGACTACAGAAACGAGGCAAAGCTGAAATCCGTATTTAGGTCATTTGGTGTTAACGTGCCCAATTGGCAGATCCAGCGCATTTCTATTTGTCTTAGTATCTTGTCATAATCACCCCCTCTTGCTGATGGCTCCATTTTGTAGATCCCTTTGAACTTTAATAAATCAGGGTTGGCACTGTGAAATAAGTGGAAGTGTACCCGAACTGGTGATTTGTCATAGTTTTCTTTACTTCTAATGACAGCCATATGCTGCTGGATTCGTTTCTTTAGTTCAGAAACTCCCCTCTCTTGAACAACCTGCACAATGTAAACATTGTATTGACCTCATAGTTCGCTGCAGGCTTTTCATACTTCCTGCACTCAGGCCTATCAAGGCACTCTGCTTTGAGAGAACAGATCCACAACTGTACAGACACTGATGGATCATATCAATTGGACCAGTCCATAAAGAACATCAAATTTAACATCATCGCCTCAGTCCCTACAGCAAATATGCCAAATTTAGATCTGAATTTAAGCCTTTAGGCTTCTTGCACACCAAGACGTTGCATTAGGTGGCACGTTAAGGTCGCATAACATGCACCTAACACAACGTATGGTGCTGCAAGAGCCGACGGTAGAGTGAGCCGCGTTAGGCGGCTCGAGTCCTATAATGTCTCCCAGAGTGGCGCTGATTGGCCAGCGGGACCACGTGATGCGGAGCGAGACACTCCGCATCACGTGGTCCCACCGGCCAATCAGCGCCCGCCAGTGCAGTGAATATTAAGTAGCCATGTGCGCGGCTACTGTAGCTGGCTCTCCCCGCCTCCTCTCCGCCCCCCACTGCGCATGTGCAAACAGTCTAACTCGGCTATAGCCGCTCCAACGCCGTAGCATGCTGCACTTTGCACAGAACGTGCAGCGTTACATGTAGCGCAACGTGGGCTGTGTGAACAGCCCACTTGTGTTACATTGCTGTGCGTTGGGGGAGCGTTACAGGCGCACTAACGTGCGCCTGTAACGTCTTGGTGTGTAAGCAGCCTCAGGGATTATTGTACCAAGTCTATAAATCCAGGTGGCTTCTATTCTATAGAGATCATTTTCGATGTCACCTCCCCTATTAGGGATTTTTTGCTTAATGATGCCTTTAAAACGAAGTCCTTTGGGTTTTCCCCCATGATAATCCTTAAAGTACTGGCCAAGGGGACTATCCTTATCAGCTTCTTCTATGTTCGTTAAATGTTCACCAATACGTTTATACAGCTTCCTCTTTGTTTTCCCAATATGCAGCAGACCGCAAGGGCACTCAATGCAATATACTACCCTCTCAGTTTTACACATTATCAAGTCCCTGATTTCATACGTTTTGGTATTGTTGGCATTTCTAAACACTTTTGTACGTTCTGCATAGCAGCAGACTCTACAATTGCTGCAACTAAACATGCCTCTACTTTTTGGGTAGTTATGCAGCCATGTTCCTTTTTTCTGGCTGTTAAATTCTGATCTTACAAGCTTGTTTTTTTAAATTAGGTGCTTTTTTTTGCTGTCATAAAAGGTCTATCTCCCACAATTGTTTTGATTCTCTCATCTAATGTCAACACATGCTAATGTTTCTGTAATAATCCCTGTAAACTTGACCAGTGGGAACAAGAGGTGTTAATTAATCTTTATGGTTCATTCTTATTATTCAGACATTTGGATCTCCCTCTCTGTTTTATTGTATCCGAAATGTATTTTCTTTGTCTTGACCTCATTCTTACCCTTTCCCTTTCCAGTAATCAATCAGGGCCTGTACAGTTGTGGATGTTCTCTCAAAGTGCCTCGATAGGCCTGAGTGCAGGAAGTATGAAAAGCCTGCAGCGAACTATGAGGTCAATACAATGTTTACATTGTGCAGGTTGTTCAAGAGGGGAGTTTCTGACTGGCTGACCCGGCCCCCTGTATGATACTTTAAATGGACATGTTACACAGGAAGATCAGACCCTCCAGCTCTTTGAGAAAGCCCCATGGGCGGGGCGAAATGCGTCAGTGGGAGGAGACAGAACTGGAGTTAGCACTCACGTGACACCCCCCCCCCCCCCCCCCTTGGACTCCGGAGCTGTTTGCGCAATAACTGCTGTATCCCTGGTCCATGCTCATGAGGCAGGAGGCAAGACGCCATCAGCCGGCAGCTGGGGAGACACAGTACAGAGGCTCGCTCCAAAGAGCTGGAGCCCTGTAACAAGAAGACAGCGGGAGGAGCTAGACGAGCTGGACGAGTCAAGGAGGAGGCAGCGTGTGAGGCATAGACATCCAGGAGCCGTGTGTTTACAACACAGCCCTGCGGGGAACGGCAATAACGTACCACTTGCACGACACATGTAATGTTTATGCTGCATAACTCTGCACAAGTGATTCCTACATTTTGCCATCAATCTACATCGGATTTCAATGTCAATCTGCAATTGAGTGGATTCACACTGTGTTCTCTAACATTTAGTAGGGCCTGGTTACAGGGCCAATTGAAGATTACAAGTTGTCACCTCTCCTGCAGCAATTGAATTTAAGTCTTCGGACTTTAGATGCAGGTTTTGTGGGAAGTATAGATTGATTATGGAGTTGAAGTTTATTGCAACAAGCAGCAACTAAGGTTCTATATCAGGGCATATGCACGTGGACTTTAACAGGACTGTTGTTTGACAACGGCAAACGGCTGCAGCCACATTTTTGAGGCCTCATTGGTGTGCGTCGGTGGCGGGTCCACACACGGTCCAACCATATGGGTGGCAGATACAGTTTGCATAGGCTAACGCTTGGCGACTGTTTGTTTTCTGCAATAACCTAATGGGGACCGGGTGGAAAATTGTGAAGGAGCGCTCCCTCCGGTTTTGTTAGTGGATTTAAGATTTTAATCCTTGGGGTATCCTGCTGCTGCAGTACCAGTAATTTTTGTATTAACCCCCTTGCCGCTCCAATTATTTCGGCAAGGGGGCAGCGCAGCACTTTTTAAATTTTTTTTTTTAAATCATATAGCTAGCCTAGCGCTAGCTACATGATAGCCGCTGAGCAGCGGCATCCCCCCACCCACTCCGATCGCCTCCGGCGATCTGCGCAAGCAGGAAATCCTGTTCAGAACGGGATTTCCTGCATGGCTTCCCCCGTTGCCATGGCGACGATCACGATGACGTCATGGACGTCAGAGGGAGTCCCGATCCACCCCTCAGCGCTGCCTGGCACTGATTGGCCAGGCTGCGCATGAGGTCTGGGGAAGGGGGGGCGGCGCGACGGGTAGTGGCGAATTGGCGGCGATCGAGTTATGCACGCAGCTAGCAAAGTGCAATGAAAAAAATTGTGAAAATCAGCCCAGCGGAGCTTGAGCAATCCTCCTGCGCAGGTTACCCCGAGCTCAGCTCAGGATAACCGGCAAGAAGGTTAATAAAGGTTTTTCTAAGCACATGTAGGACTTTCCTGGTCTCATTTACATCATTAATAAATATCAGCTATCGTAATACCTGTCACCTGCTGTTTATTTGTTTAGAAAGAAGACTAAAAGCAACTTTTCTGCTCCTAATTAGGCATCTCCAGTGATCTCAAAGGATCCACTCTGGGAATACAATAAATGATCCATCAAACCGGAACTGGAGTTTTTTTCTAAATGGTCTGTAATCAAGCGGCAAAAAATTGCAACCATCATTGTGGTCATAATGGGTCATTCACACTAAGGGCTTGATATACTAAGACACATAGCACGCCTTAACAGAGTTAGCACACCTTATCAAAGTTAACACCTTGTCAGAGTAGCATAGCGAGCACTACGAACTCGCAGGGGCTTAGGACAGGACGAGTGGAGCTCTTGTCATTGCCAATTAGCAGGCATAAGTTCGTAGCCCTTGTTATGCTACTCTGATAAGGTGTGTTAACTTTGATAAGGCATGCCATTTCTCTTAGTGAATCAAGCCCTATGTGTGGTACTGTTAGTTAAGAGGCACCGTGCTTTGTGTGCGATACGCATGTAAACATGAAAGCCCACTGACTTTCATGATACCGTTCCCAGTACAGCTGTCAATCCTATGCATTGTGATATAATGCGGCTGGATACATTGTATTGCAGAATGCGCGCAATTTCCCATCAGGTTCTATTGTACAGATGCCACCGGCGTCCATGTTATAAGGCACGGATAACAAAATTGTGTTTGTGCATGCGGTACGTAGTATGAATGAGCCCTAAAGGAACATATACATCAAAAGAACAAGAAAGCTGCACCCTTCCATAAAGTACATGCGCCTGTGTCAAACTCAAGCCCCGTGGGCCAAATCTGGCCTGCCTCACCATTTTATATGGCTAGCAAAATAAACTTTAAATGTGCATCATTGTAAACAGCAAAAGAAAAAAAGGACATGGAGAGCCCCAAACTGTGCTGTATACCTGCTCACAGCTAACAGGAAGTTATAACATAGATATAGCAGCAGCGTTCGTAGCGGCAGCGTTTGGCATTTCAATGGAGAGGTTTTATAGTGAATGCAACCTGTTCTGCATTTATTACCAAAAATGAAAAAAAACCCTCTCAAAGTAAGTATTATAGGACTGCAAACTCTCATCCACTAATTTATTAGCTTTTCAGCAATGCTCACTATGAAACAATCTCTCTCTGATGACTACTGCTAATCCCACTGCTTAACAGCAGACAATTTTAATTAATATAGTCCAGGTTTGCTGAATAATTTACAGATCTCTCACCGGGGATCCTAAGACATCACTGGAGATGCCTCACACTGCAAGGGCTTTTTCTAAGCGCTTGTGATTTTGAAAGCTCTTGCTAATGTAATGCTACACTATGGCGCAGTGCACACCAAAAACCTCTAGCAGATCTGCAAAACGCTAGAGGTTTTTGAAGCATATTTTAGAGCAATTCTAGGCATGTTTAGAGAGATTTTCTAAACACGCCAAGCATTTTTTGGAGCGTTTTTATGTAGCAGATTTCAAATATTGTTACAGTAAAGCTGTTACTGAACACCTTCTGTAACAAAAACGCCTGGAAAACTGCTCTGATCTAGCATTTTTCAGAGCGGTTTTCCACTTTCCTATACTTTAACATTGAGGCAGAAACGCCTCAGAAATCTAAAAAATGCTGCAGCCCCTGATTTTGCGTTTGTGGAAAAAACGAACCGCTCTGGTGTGCACCATCCCATTCACTTTCATTAGCAAAGCTGTTTCCCCCCTGCAAGCGTTTTAAAAAAACGCTCCAGAACCGCTCTGGTGTGCACCAGCCCTATGTGTGTGTTGCGATTTTATAAAAATCACCCATAGCATTACATTGACAAGAGCTTTTCAAATCACTAGCGCATAAAAAGCTCTTGCAGTGTGAACCAGGCCTTAGAAAAATCAGGCCCTGTATTGTCACAGCAGGGCTATAAACAAAATGTTGTTGGGTGTACTTCACTTGTGTGAACAAGTGAACAATTGTTGGAGCACAGAATTGTATGGTCTAGTGGTGACTTTGGGTGCTGGCAAAGTGCAACAATTCTAAAACAAGAGACTCAACAACATATAGCAACATGCAGTGAATTAGATTTCCATGTATAAGTACATCAGAGGGCAAAACAAAAGCTTGGCAGATGAGCTTTTTGTTCCTAGGGTTGTACGACTTTCAAGGGGACATGATTTGCGTGTGGAGAAAAAAAGTTTTTGCCATCTATTTAGAAAAGGGTCCTTCACAGTGAGAGTGGTTAAATCTGGAACATCTTACCTCAGGAAGTAGTTATGGCAAACTCTATATCTGCATTTAAAGAGGGGTTGGACGCTTCCCTTGCATTGAAGGACATCCACGGCTATAAATTTAGGTAATTCCCCGAAGAGTTGATCCAGGAATTTATCTGACTGCCACCTGAAGTCGGGAAGGAATTTTTCCCTTTTAATGCTAATTGGCTCAGGCCTTTTAAGGTTTTTGCCTTCCCCTGGATCAACTGGAATATGTGCAGGTTGACGATGGTGTTTTATTTTCATTTTATTTATTTGTTGTTTTTTTTTTTTCTGGTTGGGCTTGATGGCCCAATATCTTTTTTCAACCAAACTATGTAACTAAGTTGTACTGTTATATCTCCTGCTCGATATACCCGGGATATACTGTACACTAAACAGGCACTGGTGCCACCACTTGTAAACAGCTGGACATGCACAGAATCACAGTTTCTTGCAATAAATATAAAAACATTTACATAGCTAAAGGCTACAGCACAGCTTTTCAAAATGGGTACTATGCAGGAATGCCAGAACCCTTTTCAGTAGAATTACCTGCCCTCTGGATGACACAGTTGGCTATCCCTTGAGACACCTTCTGGGCTTCCTATAACATACCAGCATGTCAAGTCGCTACGGCGCCTACTGTGCATCAGGTCTTTACTTGGGGGAGATACTCAGTCTCCGTAAACAGCACCACTGTTTGCGTTATTCCTTTTCTATTACCTTCTAAGCCACCCACGATATCTGCTACAGGAAGGAAGGGTCACCTAAAAAAAAAAAAAAAAAAAGTGTTGCATACTTGGTAGTGGCCCCAAGGCCACTCAAGTCCAGACTAGAAGGCATACAAAAAAAATATGGAGTGGTGGATCTTGGGAAGAATTTTCTTTTAGACTCTCAAGTAGAACATAATATCCATAGAGGCAACAATCACCACACTAGCAATGTTAGAAAGAATAGCTGATTAGGCATGTTTAGAAGTCCTTCCAGTTATTACTGTTCCTGTAGTAAAGTTATACCAGTTCCAGCACACATCACAAGCTTGGACACACAATATTTTCATGTTAATATCAATGCTGGATTCGATGTCCAATGAGCCTGAGAACAATCAGGAGTGTGCCTCTACATTAAAACAATCCTTTTATGGTGCACGTATTAGTACGCTGCCGGTGAGCTGGGCACAGGGAGAGCCAATTGAAGGCTCACCCTGCTGCCACTCAAATTCCTAACAGTGTTAAATACTATTTACCCTCCAAGTCATTGCAACTCAGAGGGAGATGTCATTCGAGGTCCGTCGATCTCTGGAACCCCAAATTACCCTTACACGCCCCACGCACTATAGCATTGCTGCTATAGCGGCTCCTAGTGCCCAAACAACCTGCTTCGTTCTAATGTATGTAGGGATCTAAGGTAAAGTTCTTGAACAAACATTCCATCACACCAGAAGGTATTTGCATACCTAAGGAGGGTTTTGAAAAGTGTATATTTGTGTTAGAAGTGAAGCACGTTAGTTGAGGCGTCCAAACGTATGTTATGGCAACAGCTGGATAGTTTTACTCATAAATTAAATAAAAAATAATAAATAAAAATATATGGTATGATAAGGAGGTCTCTTATCTCCAAAGAAGACTCACGTCTTCTAGAAATGGAGTCTTTATTAAAATAACGGTTATACTGTAGACAACGCGTTTCACGGGACTGTGTTAGGTATCTCCATATTCAGACTCAGTAGAGGTAACAACACAGCTCAGAGGGATGAGTGAGAAGTGACCCCAAGCTCAGATCACACTGCATAGTGCAGTGCACTCTCCTGCAGTAAAGTGTGGAAGTCCCTGGTCCACAAATAAACCAGAACTCAAACATCTGGGACGAGGAGCATAAAGACACAATAACTAGATGGTGAATACACTTAACCACTTCACTTAAAATCAATTAATCTACACTTTCACAGAGGTCACAGTCTGGGAGAGTCAGCAATGCACTGAAGCATTTTTACTGTTTAGTGATGAAGTATTTTAATTATAATCACTTTAGCACAAGATTGTGACCTTGGACAGAGACGAATACGTAAGTGTTTCTATATGTTCTGTTTATTGTTCCCTGTAGCGCTATCGCTAAGAAAAAAAATAATTGCTTCCTCCTCACATCCGTGATATGTTTATTCATCAGATCTTAATAATAGCTATCAAATGTGTACCCAATGGGCCCAGCACAGGTGAGACAGTGAGGATGCATAATCACATGTGCAAGTTGGAAACAGAGATGCTGCCAGTGGCGCCAGCAGTGGTGAGGCTGACAGGTTTGTACTGGTGTACTGGTTAGGGTTAGGCATTGTTTAACAGGGTTAGTGTAAGAGAATAAGGTAGGGGGGGGGGATTTATTTTATTGAGTGATGTAAGTGTCAGAACTAAATCTGCATTAAAGAGAACCAGAGAGGATCCTAAAATCACCACCGGATCACAACACTTGCAGCCTACCTGTGCGGCTGGAGCAACATAGCCAGGTGAAGCTTCCTGCTGACGGCCACCGATGGATATCAGTATTGGGTTGGGAGTATGGAGACCTTATGTTAAAGCATGCCGGTTCTTTAAGCGAGACCTAATCTACGTCTATTTGAATTACATTGGACATGCAATTATATGATTCCGTGCCTCTCCTGCTATTTATTGCATTCCTTTCCACAGTTGGACTGGTTCGTGTTATTAGTGGGGTACCCCATGTTCTGAGTGGTGTGATTGGGAGTATGTGTCAGTGTGGCATGTATGACAGCTGGTTTTTTAATGACAACAGCACTGTTGCTTGTTAGCTCCATTGTTTGTAATATATAGATGGTCTTGCAATTATATATGTCAATCATTTTTTGATTATTATTTAGTATTTATATAGCGCCGACATATTACGCAGTGCTGTACAGTGTATATATATATATATATCTATATATATCTATATATATATCTATATATATATCTATATCTATATCTATATATATATATTTATATCTATCTATATATCTTGTCACTAACTGTCCCTCAAAGTAGCTCACAATCTGTATATGTCTATATTATGTAGTGTACATACTGTAGTCTAGGGCCAATTTTAGGGGGAGCCAATTAACTTATCCGTATGTTTTTGGAATGTGGGAAGAAATCGGAGTGCCCGGAGGAAACCCACGAAGACACGGAGAGAACATACAAACTCTTTGCAGATAGTGCCCTGGCTAGGATTCGAACCAGGGACCCAGCGCTGCAAGACGAGAGAGCTAACCACTACGCCACCGTGCTGCCCCAATCAATAAAGTCTTTCATTTTTGAATACACCGCTGAGTCCCTAAGAACCCTTTGTTTTTGATATTTGTATGTACAAACAAGGTTCAGGACTTACTCCCAAATTGGGAAGGTGATGCATAATTATATCACTTATGTTCCACAATTTCCCTACCCCCCTTTCCCCGTTGTACGTGTACTGGTGTACTGGTTAGAGGTAGGCATTGTTAGGGTTAGTGTAAGAGAATAAGGTAGTGGGGGATTTTTTTTATTGAGTGATGTAAGGATGTAAGCGTCAGAACTAAGTCTGCATTAAAGAGAACCAGAGATGGTCCTAAAATTATATACTTACCTAAGAAGACCTCTGGATCCTCCAGCAGCTTCCAGTGTTATACTGGAGACAAGCACCCCTGCCCAGGACTCTTCTGAAGATCACGACCGCGCTCCTATTCATGCACGAGCACAGTCATGCTGTACCCACGCGTGCATGACTGCGTCTGTGCAATACCACAGAGCAGCTCATGGACAAGCAGCTTCATGCTCAGTGCGCAAGCTCAGTAAGACCACGCTCGCGCATGAAGAGGAGTGCAGCCACATAACATATCCGACAAGCTCTTGTCAGATATGTTCCGGAGGTCCACACCCAGCATTGGTGGAGGCCAGGAGGGCGAGGGAAGCCTTTGCAGGAACCAGAAGCTTTCCTTCCTTAGGCAGATATTTCATTTCTTTATTTTATCTTGCCTCAGGTACACTTTAAATGATGAAGGATCGGATTGGAGATCAGGATGGGGTTGAGGTCAGGGGAGATGTGTGGAGAGGTTAAGATAGAGTATCATAAATACAAAACTTGGTAAGGAGTGGCTGTCACAGGGCCCCTAGTGGCCGGACCGCAAAATGCCTTCCAATCGGTTTAAGCACACAGACCATGCAAGCTGTGGGCGCAATCGGTGCGCAGAAACCACTGGAATTTTGGCAGCAGACCGACTAGAAGGGAGCCTGTGAGTTACGGCAATACAATTTACACACTATTTCAGGGTATAACTGCCACCACCTCTGTTACCATGGGACAGAGGAGCCCACTGACTGGCTGATTCTAGACCTGCAAATACAGTAAAACGGTTAAACCCACTCTATTCTTTCTAGCTAGCAACAATAGTAGCGACTCTTCAGAGACCAGGGTTCAGTTTTTGCGGCTGAATAATAGGGTAGCTGAACCAATAAATGACAGTAGCGTCGTTTATTAAAAATGCGATATAAATAATTAATATATACAGAAAATCGTTAAAATCAACAATTAGAGAGACAAATGATAACACAGTATAAAAAATAAAAGGGAGAAAATACTTAGGTTCGTGGAAATATGTCCTTCTGGGAAAACTCATAAAGTTCTTGGTTTCAGTTCAGTTCAGGAGCAAAGTTCAGACAAGATAGCCACCACTGTTCCTCAGAGTGGCAGCATGCTCCCATGAAGGTGGAATTTGGAGGAATGAGGGAGGAGTCCCTGGCAAACACTTTTGACTGATCCCCATCTTTGGGTGGAGTCTCAGGCCTAGCCCAGGGGCTGGACAGGGTGTGGGTAACTTCTTGGGTGGGTTCTGGGTGCCCACCAAGTATGACATTTTTCATATCTCGGCCTATGCTTATTGCACACACATAACGGCCACAGATTCATGCTCCTCAGAATATGACAGTTCATAGGACATCAAACTCGGGTGCGTTCGCATGCTCGGTTACGAAATAGTGGAATACCTTGGGTTCTGGGTATGTCAGTGACCTCAATTTAATATTAAAATATTCACCAGACCCGGACCAGCAGAATGAGAAAACTTCCACATCTCTCCTATGAACAGTACTCCTTAAACCGGCGAAAACTCCGTGCATTCCTAAACTGGCTCCATGGCTCCTGCAAGTCTGAGCCCTGGCTGGGGAAGCTTCCTCTGGATGAAAGGACTTTTGGTGTTTTACACCTCTGGCTAATTAACAAGTCACTGGCCAGGAAGGGAACTCTTTTGATCATGTTAATTAACCACAGGGACCTTTTCAGTGAGCATACTTGCTCTCATGAAAATAACTCTGCTAACACCTATGAAGACAACAGGGACACGAGGCTTGACTGCAGATAGCCACAGACAGACAATCTATGGCGGGCAATGCAACGACAATCGGTGCAGTAAACCGGCTGCGTTCTAGTTTCTCACGGCTCGTCCGTCACAGTGGCAACAATGAAAGTGCTGCTCATTTAAACGAACCCAAGGAGGGTTACCCATTTTGCTACAACTCTGTAATCAACGCTTACAGCAAGGCACTAAACTGAATACAAGTTAGACAGTCAATGTCAATTCTTTGCTGACTTTTCCACAGAGGTCCAAAAATTGGATGCAGAAATATGTGGAGTAACTGTTAGACCCGTGTCCCAGCCAGAAATGCTTTTTGTGGTCACTCTCCCTCTTTTGTTAGTGCAAGCCTGTTCTGCCCTGTCAAGAGACCAGACTCATACCTAGCCAACTCTTGGGCCCATATGCAATTCACTTTTCACCTGCCTTTTCTCTTAGGTGATATTTTCACAATTTGTAAATAAAATGTCTTTTAAAAAACTGCCAGCCAGCTAAAAAATGCTCAAAATATTTTTTACAGTATTGTTTCACCTACTTTTTGGCACTTTTTCAATTGCAAAGTGCTAAAAAGTTATTTTAAATAGAAGATGAAAAAATATATCTCCTAGGAGAAAAAACTCAGGAGAAAAAGTGAATTGCATACGGCCCTTGGGCTCTTATCAGACTCACACTCTGGCCCTTATTCAATTCACTTTTTCTCCTGAATTTTCTCCTAGATTATATTTCCACACCCGATCAATAAAATGCCTTTTAAGACAATAGCAAGCAAGAAAATACTCAGAATAATTTTGACAGGTCTTTTTTTACCAACTTTGTGTTCCTTTTTAATTGCAGAGTGCTGAGAAGTTATTTTAAACAGAAGATGAAACATGAATTACCAGGAGCAAAATTAAGAGATAAAGCAAATTGAATAAGGGTCACTGTGTTTACCTCATATGAACTGTGAAGAACTTTTCCTATGTAACATCTAGAGTGGTTGTAATCAACCTGCTATTCGGCTAGGTTCACACAGGCAAAAATTGGACTGTTGTCCAAAACAGAAATGTCGACAGATCTTATGTTACCACATGCCCACTGCAGTGGTGGAATGCAAAGTCTCATGCCGCCCGACTTTTCAGAACACGGTACAGAAATTGGACGTTGTAGATAGCATAGGATCTATGACGTGTTTCAATGGACACCACAAAATGATGGGTGAACACACCAGATAGTACATCGGATCTACTGTGACTGTCCATGACAGGAACATGGCATTGTGTGAACCTAGCCAGAGCCTTCCGGGTCTGTATGCTTGTTCAAAGTATTCTAGAACTGTGTATTTGTCAGGATTGTTTACAACTACTCCGGTTAGAGATTTAAGAATTTTCATAGCTGAATCTACACAAGGCACGAGTTACAGCCTGCGTGCTTTATACAAGACTGAACCACACCCATAGAAGAACAAATAGCCATCAACCGTGTCCTAGGAACACCATGCCACCGAGAAGTACACTAATCTGCCAAGTTTTCTATGCAATGCTAAGCAAATCTAGAAACTGGGATATTTGGTGGTCAGTCCTAGAGAAGTATGAACATACTCAAGTAGTCTATGGTTACTATAAAAGTAAAAAGCAACATTTTAGCATTACAGTACCAAAGTTTGTACACAGTTACAGAGACTAACAAGTATATACAACCTGAAAGCTAAGAGACCGAAACATTTAATTCAAAAAGAAACAATGTTCATGTGATTTAACATAACATCTCAAACACTACAGGGGCGCAACTACAAATCAGGGGCCTACCCTCCTGCAAAACTTTGATGTGCCCCCATTAATGTTCACACCCCTTCCCTTGCCTCCCCTTGGTGACCCTCACAACATGGGGGATCCATCATACAAGGGTCATAAAACAAGTGATTACATCGTAATCTTCTCACACATAAGATGCGAAGCCATAAAAACACCTGATCTGGAGTAAATGAGAAAGAAATGTTAGTAGTTGGGGCCCCCTCACACCTCTGGGCCCCACTGCAGTAGTAGGGGCTGTTCCCCCAGTTGTGCCCCTTAACTGCCCCTCAGAGGGGCTCACAATCGAATCCCAACCATAGTCATATGTCAATGTATAAACTAAATTCCCTACTAACTTGTGCTTAACACAACTGATCAATTTTAATAACAAAAAAACCTCAAGGATCAATTGCTAGTTCTCAAAAAAGTGTATTATGACAA
This sequence comes from Hyperolius riggenbachi, assembly GCF_040937935.1. NCBI lineage: Eukaryota > Metazoa > Chordata > Amphibia > Anura > Hyperoliidae > Hyperolius > Hyperolius riggenbachi. Next base: position 457,074,112 of record NC_090646.1, read on the forward strand.
ATAACATCATATATTATACACCCAATATACCCATGATCCCCAAGAATTGCACCGCCCCTTTAAGACCTGCAAGGCATGTACATGAATCCCTGTATGAACCTATAAATAAATATTATAGGTCCATACAGGGGCTCATGTACATGCCTTGCAGGTCTTAAGGGGTGGTGCAATTCTTGGGGATCATGGGTATATTGGGTGTATAATATGTGATGTTATTTGTCATAATACACCATTTTGATAACTAGCAATTGAGCCTTGAGCTTTTTTTATTATTGAAATATGTCAATGTATGTATCATATAGTGTATGTATCTTAGTCTAGGACCAATTTAGGAGGAGGCAAATTAACTTTTCTGTATGTTTTGGGGATGTGGGAGGAAACCTGAGTGCCCGGAGGAACCAATGCTGAAAGGTGGGAATGCTAACCACTATACCACCGTGCTGTATTTGACCTATCAGGTCAAATAACTTCAACGGGGGGGATGACGCAGGAACAATGGGATGGATCAAGGACTGAAGGCCCTATAGTATACAGAGCCTTCCCTTTACATAGGGATTTAGCGCAAAGCGAGTTTCCTCACATCAGGTACACTTTTAAGGAGCTCATTAACCTCCCTGGCGGTGCATTTCTGTCTGGAATAATTGTGTATGGAGTCAAAAACGGTAAAATGTTTTCAAGAATTTTAGGCCGCCAATTCTTAAGTCATAACTCACACCGCGCGCGTGCGTACACATATACACATATACATACATGCACACTTCTCTCTTTTCAGTTGCTTTTGCCTACTTTTGAGGATTTCACAGTCTCTACACTCAGATTAAGCGTAATTAAGCATAATCCTGCATTGCCATAGGGAGAAGAACTACCGGCTCAATTGTGATGACGTGACGCATATAAAACTTTTTTTTGCTTGTATATAAAGACGTTGCTTGTATATCAATTCAAAATTTCACAAAATTTTTGCTTGTATTGCAAAGCGCTCTTAAACCAAGTTACTCACAATCCAAGGTTTTACTGTATATTTTCTAAAACTTGCATAAATGTCAATCAATTCCTAATCCACTGACACTTTGGGGAATCTCCTGCACCGTGCTCACGGGGAGTATATTTCTGAGGTTGTAACGCATCACAAATGTGCATAACTTTTCCAAGTCAGTTGCAGGCAGGTACACAAAGAGCCAATATGCAAAACAATTAACTGAAACATGAAGCACACAAAGCTGCTGCCCATAGTAACTTCCATAGTACACCCCCCCCCCACCCTCTACTTTCTGAGAGACAGAAGGGAGACATAGTTTAGTACAAACATATCTTTGCAAAAGACACCCACCCACATTTACAGAGAGGGATACCATGAACTGTTTAGGAACAAAAAAAGACTCATGTTCAAGTCACACTGGTTCTCTCTACCATCACCAAATACTATTGAATGGTTTAGATAGAAAAATAAGAAGAGAAAATAAACGTTCAATTTTCTTTTGGGACCCTCTGCCAAATATTACAAATGAGCACCTGGAATTTAAAAGTATGCAGTGTGATTGGCTTATGGGTGCCATGACAACAACGCAAGCCAATCACCTGTGCCATTCTGTTTGCAGCAAAAGCGTTTCCCAGTTGAAAACAGGATTTCAAAGAATTATCTATTAAACTAGAGAAGGGAAAACCTAGGACCACTTCCATTATTCTAAACTAGAATCTAAAAGCAGTAAATGTCTACACAGCAAATAATTATGTTGCTGAAGTTGACCAGATTAGATGATATATCATGTTTTTATCTCCAGTGGCAAAAAAACTTAAAAAAAAAAAAAAACATATCCTCACCTCACTGAGAGTAAAGGGCCTATTGGTGCAATGCTATTAAAAAATGTGATGCAAGTTAAGGGGGAAAATCTTCTGCTCCAGTGAGACACAATAAAGCAGTGTACAAGGGATATAATATAAATGGAATTTGCACAACCATCTATGAAAGAAGCCTTCTGCTAGGCTAAATCATAGTGGTGGCGATAGAGGTGTATGTAGCACCCCTGGGCCCCCCAATAGATTTGAACACTCCTAGACAAGGACTGACTGAGAGAATCGGCAGCAGGACAGCTTGGTCGAACCCTCTGCAAACAGCTTACGGCTAAAGGACTGCTGCAGATCTCTCTACCTGTTTTGCATACATATTACACTTAATCACCAACCAACAATAATGACCATACTGTACTAAATGACATGTGGGACTGCACCTTTATAAGTGTAGAAATCCTGAGAGCTACAACACACTGCAAACAAGAAAAACATAATGATAGTAAAGGCTAGCATTCCTTTTTCCTTATTGTGCACTGGACTGGCATGCCTGTGACATAATAATCTGCAGTGCTAGACACAGCACAGCCAGAGCTGCTATGGAACATAGGATTTCAGAACATTATTTCACTCCTGCCACACAGTTCCCACTTCAGGAACTGCAGCATGCAGCGCTGGGGGGCAGAAATGCTTTAACCCATTAAAAAGGCAGTCATAGCAAATAATCACAAAATAATTCTGAAATAAGTGAGCTTATCTTTATGAATAAGACTCCAGGCCCACCCATGCAAATGTACACAGAGCCAATAGCAGGAGGGAAGCTCTGCATGTAAGATCCCCCATAAAGCAGTAAATTAAGATTTCATGGTGACAGGCAGCAGCCAAACATCATGCATTTTAGTAGGATGTCCCCCAGAAGGCTTGCAATCTACTGTACCTTCTATCACACTGCTTTGGGATGATGGGTTGATCTTCTCACTCTTGTCATGTCTCACCCTGTCATTCCTTTTTTTTTTTTTTTTCAACACACTCATTTAAATACGTACGTATATTGCAGTAAAAATTCCCTATCCAACCTGCTGCATTATCCCCGGCTCGCACTGAGCCTTTAAATCCAGCCTTGATTCAGCTCGCACGGCAGTGTGGGATTGTGGATCCAGCACTTCCATCAAGTGACAGCGACGTCCCTGCTAATCACTCCTGGCCAGCTGCTGCATATCCCGGATGCTAAGCAAGGCCAGGCAGGCGTGCGGCTCGGGGTTGGGAGAGAAAGACTCAAGCAAGCGGATAGAGCTAGCCAAGGAAGAATTGAACAGAACTACAATACCCGTGAGTCTTTGCGAAGGGCTTTCTAACAATGTGCTGTAAGCTGGCTGTTGGTGGAGCCTGAATCCTCCATTCACAGCGCCATCTGCTGGGGCACTTGGGCCAGACTTCGTAAGACGTTACCCCTAACCTGGACTGTTTGATCAATAGCTATTGATTTTGATGAGTAAGGAAGATGACACAGAGACTGGTTGTAGGCGAATCAATAAAAATTCTATCATCATATTATATTTCAATGGACCTCATCTAAGTAGTAGCAGTGCTAGTTTAAATTAGGCAGGGCTGTGAAGAAGCTGACACACAAGCCTGTTAAAATTTAGATTTGTTTGTTTCAGCCTAGAGCAGGGTTATCACTGTGCTAATGAGCTTACACATGTATTAAAGGGAAATATTCCATTGTAATTTTTAAATGGATTTGACACCTCTGATGTTATACATAGAACTTACTGCTGAGGAGGTGAGACTAGAGATATTGGTGTAGGACTACTGGTGAAATCAAAAGTCAAATACTTACCTCAGCTAAGGGAAGCCTCTTCCACGTCCCCCTCCATGCCACCACTGCTGCCATTTTAGGGCCGCACTCCCGTCTGTGATTGAGCACAGCCACAAATTTTCAAGGGGTCCTTAGCAGTGGCGGTGGTCTTGAGGAGGACGTGGAAGAGGCTTACCTTTACCGAGGTAAGCAGGCCCACTCATGGCCCGTGACTGCACAAGCACAGGCCATCTTGCACCTGCGCAGAATGGGAGCTTGGCCGCACAAACCTATTCAACAAGCCCTTGTCAAATTCAAAGGGTCTCAGTGCTGAAACGGTGAGCCTGAGAGGGGTGGGAAAGCAGCCTCTGGGTTATCTACCTTGGGCACCTTTTTTCCCTATAGGTTCAATTTAACCACTTGAGGACCCACCCTTTACCCCCCCTTAAGGACCAGCGCTGGTTTGAGTGATCTGTGCTGGGTGGGCTCTGCAGCCCCCAGCACAGATCAGGGTGCAGGCAGGGAGATCAGATTTCCCCCCTTTTTTCCCCCCTATGGGGATGATGTGCTGGGGGGTCTGATCTCTCCTGCCTGCTGTGGGTGGCGGGGGGGGCACCTCAAAGCCCCCCTCCGCGGCGAAATCCTCCCCCTCCCTCTCCTACCTGGCCCCCTCCTGGAGATCCGGCTGCACAGGACGCTATCCGTCCTGTGCAGCCAGTGACAGGCTGTTTCCTGTCACATGGCGGCGATCCCCGGCCGCTGATTGGCCGGGGATCGCCGATCTGCCTTACGGCGCTGCTGCGCAGCAGCGCCGTACAAATGTAAACAAAGCGGATTATTTCCGCTTGTGTTTACATCTAGCCTGCGAGCCGCCATCGGCGGCCCGCAGGCTATTCACGGAGCCCCCCGCCGTGATTTGACAGGAAGCAGCCGCTCGTACGAGCGGCTGCTTCCTAATTAATTAGGCTGCAGCTGGCGACGCAGTACTGCGTCGCTGGTCCTGCAGCTGCCACTTTGCCGACGCACGTTATGAGTGTGCGGTCGGCAAGTGGTTAATGTCTGGTACACACCATGGAATTTCCCATCAGATTTCGGGTTGAATCAATAATTTCCAACAGGTCCAATCTGATTACCAGGAGGGGGGGGGGGGGGGGGGAACAATTTTGTACAGAAGTGATTGAAAAATTGATCAGAAAAAAACGATCCAGAATAAGATTGGACCTGTCAGAAATTATTGATTCAACCCAAAATCTGAAGGGAAATTGCATGGTGTGTACCAGGCATAAGACAGTTAAGTAGCATATTCTATGGAACCACTACTTAAAGGGGTTCTGTGGACTGCTCGAATAAACGAAAAACGGCACTTACCTGGGGCTTCTATCACCCCCCTGCAGCTGTCATGTCCCACGCCGTCCTCCTATGATCCTCAGTTCCCCGCTGCCGGTCCCGGTCTAATATTTGTCTAACAAGATGAGTAATGCTCACTCCCGCGCGCATCATCTGGAGCTTACTGCGCAGGCGCAGTATGAGGTTTTCTTGTACTACGCCTGCGCAGTAAGCTCCCGATGACGCGCACAGGAGCGAGCACGCGTGGCCAGGGCCGCGCAGCTGCAGTCTAATTAGACTGGGACTGGCCTGATTAGACTTGGACCAGCGGCGGGGAACGGAGGATCATAGGAGGACTGCGTGGGACATGACAGCTGCAGGGGGCCGATAGAAGCCCCAGGTAAGTGTCGGTTTTTGTTTATTTGAGCAGTCCACAGAACCCCTTTAATGCATTCTGGTCAGAAGTTTATAGAGAAAACAGAGGCGCCAACAGAGTAAAAATAGCTAAAATGGTTAAAAATTGCCGAGGAGGTAGTGGTGGACTTACCTCCTTTAAGAATACACACAATCACTGTGCGAATTTGATAGCACAGAAAATGTATTGATCTACTCCAAAAACAGTGCACTGTTTACAGTGCACTGTTTTTGGAGTAGATCAATACATTTTCGGTGATATTGAATTTGCACCGTTACTGTGTGTCTTCTTAAAGGAGATAAGTCCACCACTACCTCCTCGGCAATTTTTAACCATTTTAGCTATTTTTATTCTTTTTGTGCCTCTGTTTTCTCTATAAGTTATCAGGGTCCACCCTTGGTGGAGGGGTATTACCCCCTATTCTTCTTATCTACGGAGAGCAAACCTTCTTAATCTTGAGTGGGTACAGGTTTAATCTCCCCGCCTGCATTGACAGTGGTTGCCTAATGGTAGAGATGGCTCAAACCTCCGATTTTAGGTTCGCGAACCTCGAACGCGAACTTCCGCAAATCGCAATACACTTCAGTGGGGAACTTATAAAATTACAAACATTTCTGCTGGCCACAAAAGTGATGGAAAAGATGATTCAAGGGGTTTAACACCTGGAGGGGGGCATGGCGGAGTGGGATACACAGCAAAATTCCGGTGAAAAATCAAGATTTGACGCACAGTAGCGTTTTAAGAGCAAAAATCACATTGCATGCTAAATTGGAGGCCTAAAGTGCTTTAAAACATCTTGCATGTGTATACATCAATCAGGTTTGTAATTAGTGTACTGCTTCACACTGACAGACCAAACTCACTGTGTAACGCACCACAAGGTCCGCAAATAGAGATGGCCCAAACCTCTGATTTTAGGTTCATGAACCGGGTTCGCGAACTTCCGCAAAAGTTCGGTTTGCGCGAACTTTTGCGAACCGCAATAGACTTCAATGGGGAGGCGAACTTTGAAAACTAGAAGCACTTATGCTGGCCAGAAAAATTATGGAAAAGATGTTTCAAGGGGTCTAACATCTGAGTTTTTGCATGGATGAGTGGGATAGATGCCAAAAGTCCCCGGGAAAAATCTGGATTTGACGCAAAGCAGCGTTTGAAGGGCAGAAATCACATTGCACGCTAGATTGGAAGCCTAAAGTGCTTTAAAACATCTTGCATGTGTATTATTCAATCAGGGAGTGTAATTAGAGTACTGCTTCACTCTGACACACCAAACTCACTGTGTAACGCATCACAAACAGCTGTTTGTGTTGTGACAGCCATGCAGACTGGTGCGCACCATGGCGAGAGTGCAGGCGATAGCGGTTTTCAAGCCCATATGGTCGCCAGGCTGAGGTAGCTCAATGACAGAACAACAGTGATTGTCCAGCTGATCGAATTTGGTCTGTCCACAATGAAGCATCAACCTTATTATCTTTGGTGTGCCACCCCGAGACACTCATATAGCCGGTGGTCATTGCTTCATTGTGATACGCAAGCCTCTTCACCACGGCAAGGTAACGATCACGAAGGGGAATTGACACATGTACATGCCTTTTGTTTTGTTGTTGCAGCCGCAGTGCAACCAGAAAGATTAGGCACGCATGTACACGCGCCAGAAAAATTATTATAAAATTCAGGAGTCCGCCTGGAGTCTTGGTGGACCCTGTTGGTGGTGGCGGAGAAGGCAGTCAAGCGGCCTTCAGGCAGAGATGCTGTGTGGGGACCGACTTAGTCTCGGGGCAGTCAGTCACACGGCGTGCAAGCAGAGATGCTGTGTGTGGAGACTGACTTAGTCTTCGGGCAGGCCTGAGAGTGCTTTGCAGACCAGGCATTCCTTGGTCATATGGACCCTTGACCCAACGCTGTGTGCCAGAGATGTCAGCACTTGCCTTTCAACATTACGGTACAGTTTAGGTATCGCCTTTTTTGAGAAAAAATTGCGGCCTGGTATCTTCCACTGCGGTGTGTGGATTTGCTTTTGTGTGCTGCTTTTCCTCAGGTGGTCATCCCATTGCAGTTTGTGTTTTGTAATCATGTGCCTTCGTAAGGTACTTGTCCCTACGCGGGTCTTGGTCTTTCCAAGGCTCAATTTTCGGTGGCAGAGAGTACAGATGGCATTGCTCTCATCTGAGGCAGACACACAAAAATTTTTCCACACCGCTGAGCCCTGGGGTGATGGCACTTTGGTGGTGGCGGCCGACTTAGTGTTAAGTGGGGTGCCAAAATCAGAGCAGGAGGAGGAAGATATGTCACGCTTCCATGCGGAAGCTGAGAAAAATGAGGTGTTCTGTGTTAAATAGTCAACTACGTCCTGACAATATTGGGGGTTGATGGCACATGCCTTCTTCTGAACACTGTACTTTGGTCGAGGGCTGCACAAAATCATGACAGCGTGACCTCGAACAGACCTGCCAGGTGGCCTGCCTCTGGCTCTGCCTTTTGTTTTGTCCATATTGGGGGGGATGAAGTGAAAGGTATCCACTGACTTGACTAATACAATGTACGGTTACACAGGTGCAGTGAACAGGTATGCATGGAGTGGTATATCACACTGCGTGCGCTCACGTGGGTAAGTGGGTGCACTGAACAACAGGTAGGTAGGTATATGCAGTGCTGCTGGGTAGTACAAAAGTGCACCTGTCACACACATGTACCATGAACAGGTACAGTGACTGGTGGTATTAAATATCACACTGCGTGCGCTAACGTGGTAGGTGGGTACACTGAACAACAGGTAGGTAGGTATATGCAGTGCTGCTGGGTATTACAAATGTGCACCTGTCACACACACACACGTACCGTGAACAGGTGCAATGACTGGTGGTATTAACAATGCGTGCACTCATGTAGGTAGGTAGGTGGACTAAACAGTGAAGAGGTACAGTGATTGGGATTACAAATTTGCAGCTGCCTGTCACACACACAGGTAGTCACTGAATGTGCTGGGCCTGGCAGTGGAATTAACCTTCCTGGCGGTAAGCCCGAGCTGAGCTCGGGGTAAGCCGCCGGAAGGCACCGCTCAGGCCCCGCTGGGCCGATTTGCATAATTTTTTTTTGCTGCACGCAGCTAGCACTTTGCTAGCTGTGTGCAGTGACCGATCGCCGCCGCTACCCGCCGATCCGCCGCTATCCGTCGCGCCGCAGCCGCCCCCCCCCCCCCCAGACCCCGTGCGCTGCCTGGCCAATCAGTGCCAGGCAGCTCTATGGGGTGGATCGGAATCCCCTTTGACGTCACGACGTCGATGACGTCGGTGACGTCATCCCGCCCCGTCGCCATGGCGACGGGGGAAGCCCTCCGGGAGATCCCGTTCTTTGAACGGGATCTCCGGATCTCCGATCGCCGGCGGCGATCGGAGGGGCTGGGGGGATGCCGCTGAGCAGCGGCTATTATGTAGCGAGACTTTGTCTCGCTACATGAAAAAAAAAAAAAAATTTAAAAAAAAAGATTTGCTGCCCCCTGGCGATTTTTTTGCAAACCGCCAGGAGGGTTAAGGAGCCAAAGGCCAGCTGCGACTGAATGACAGGGCTGTATATAAATATAATGCAGGTGGGCCACACACACACACACAAGAACAAGATTAGGGGCTCGATTCACAAAGTGCTGCTAACCCAGTAAAAGCACGCCTAAAAGACTTTAGGTGTGATAACCATTGCACCACGCTGGTGAAAAGCCAGTTTAGATGTGATAAGTTTAGGCGTGATAAATTTAGATAAGTTTAGTTAAAGTCCCGTGCGCAAAGCAGCGCCATTAAACTCTATGTAAAGTGCACCAGACTTTGCTAGTGCAAAACTTTTGATCAGCTGTGCACTGCGGTGCTAACCCAGTTGGTGCTATAGTTATCACGCCTAAACTTATCACACCTAAACTTATCACGCCTAAACGTATCACGCCTAAACTTATCACTCCTAAAATAGGCTTAGGCGTGATAAGGGGCTTTTCACCAGCGTGCTAACTGTTAGCACCGCTTTGTGAATCAAGCCTTATGCTGGGAATACACGGTTCGTTTTTGCCTTCGTTTAAACCTTCGATTCGTTCGGTAAACGAATCGAGTGTTGAAAACGTATGTGAAAATAGTCATAATCTCATTATAGTTTCGATTAATAGACCCCAAAAACGAACGACTAGTGATCAAACATGTTTGATATTATCTCTCTTTATCCATCTAATCGAGCCATTGGTAGGCTTGATGGCTGTTCAGATCGATTATATATTCGTTTATGCTAGTCCGTCCCTGTAAAAAGGGATTTTCGTTTCGTTTCTTTGCAGCCTTCGATCATTGGAAAAACGAAACCATCAGAATCGAAAAAAAAACCGAAACCGTGGGTGGTGATATTAACCGGATGACCGATTATTTCGGGATCGAAAAGGACAAAAGGCACAATCGAAACGAAGGTTTAAACGAAGGCAAAAACGAACCGTGTATTCCCAGCATAAGGGCTTGATTCAGTAAACGGTGCTAACCCAGTTAGCACACCTAAAGACTTTGGGCGTGATAACTAGGGTGCTAACTGGGTTAGCACTGTTTACTAAATTTACATCGCACGCAAAGTCCCACACTGAAAACTTTGCGTGCGCACAGTACGGTGTGCGCGAAATGTCACATCGCGGTGCGACGAAAATGGTGCGATGATGCGCCTATCAGGTCACATTGGGTGCAACTTTAACGTCACATGGTGCGATGTTAAGGTTGCACCCAATGCAACCTTAAAGTATTGCGCACGGGACTTTGTGCGCGATTTGAATTTAGTAAAGGGTGCTAACCCAGTTAGCACCCTAGTTATCACGCCTAAAGTCTTTAGATGTGAATTTATCATGCCTAAACTAACTTTAGGCGTGATATAGGGCTTTTCACAGGCGTGCTAACACTTAGCACGGTTTACTGAATCGAGCCCTTAGTTCTCAAAAGAGCTGTTGAGGGGTGCTTTTTTAGCAATAAGAATCAGAAAGGAGCAAGCTAACAAGCCTACAAAAACCTAACTAAGCTTTCCCTATGAGAGTCTGCAGCAGCTCTCCCTCTTCTAATTGCTGCAGGCACACGAGTGAGTAAAATGCCTGACGCTGCCTGCCTTTTATAAGGGGGGGAGGGCCTCCAGGAGGGAGTGTAGCCTGATTGGCTACAATGTGCCTGCTGACTGAGATGTAGAGTTTCAAAGTTGACCCTAATGATGCTCTAAGGGGGCGAATAGAACTTCTGGAAATGTTCGCAAACCACGGAAGTTCGCCGGGAACCATTCGCTGGCGAACCGTTTCGGCCATCTCCAAACAGCTGTTTGTGTAGTGATCGCCATGCTGGATTGGTGCGCACCATGGCGTGCAGTGACTGGTATATTGTAACGATCGGTGTAACACAGAGAGGGTCTGATTATCGGTGATCTGCAGTATCACCGAGAATGCAGAATATACCCGATTATTGATGATCTGCAGTATCACCGATAATCAGATATATCTTCTAACCTCTGGACACCTGAAGGATGAGAGTGTTTGGTGCAACAGAAATACTTTGAGGAGAGCACCCTATAGAGGGTGCTAGACAGTACAAGATACTGCACAGAAGTACGTTCCTTCCGTTAGCCTAGACTCTCCCGGGGGAGGAGCTAGGCTGAGAGTAGGAAGGACAGAGTGTGAGTGACACCAATGAGGGTGTCACTAACAGGTCTGGGAAATGCCTCTAACAGTAAGGCCAGTTCTCGAGGTCGGGCAAGCCAGGTCGATAACACACAGACAGATAAGGTACAGATTCAGGAGACAGATACGGAATCCAATGGACAGGCAGAGTTTGGCAATGGAGTATCAGAATAGCGAGGTACAGAATCAGGAGGCAGATACAGAGTCCAGGAACGAGCAGAGTTTGGCAACAGGATATCAGAATAGCAAGGTACAGAGTCAGAGATCAGAGGAATGGTCAGGCAGGCAGAAGGTACAAATAGTACAATACAATATTCCTAAGCTAAGGTGTGAGCTCCGTGATCATCAACACCTTTGGAAACTGGTCTAGAACACAGATACTGACAAGGTCTGAGTGCTACCACGTAGTGATCGCAACGCCAGACACCAGAGAAATGACCAGCACCCAGTATATATACTATAGCGCTCTCCAGCGCCACCCCTAAGTGCTGGACCAATGAGAACTGGTGAAAATGTCAGCTGACCAGCTTGGTCAGCTGGCTCTCCTCTGGCTGTCATATAAGCTCTGCCTCTCAGCGTGCGCGCGCGTCCTTCTGAACCTGTGTGGACTATCAGTCCCAGCCACACCAGACATGTTTTGCAATGTATCCGCTGACTCGGGCGCGGGACCCGCCGCGCTGCTCTCTGAGCAAGCGGCGGCCTCCCCGCGTCCAACCACACTGTCATTAACATTGTCATGCGCGCAATCTGCCGCATCCAACGCGGACTCCACCGCTCTGCCCATGCGGCATGCGGCTTTCTCCGCGTTGTGCCGCCATGTTGGACGCGGAAACAGCCGCCTCACTCTGAGTACTTGCGGCGGCTTTTCCGCATTTCCTCACAGTACCCCCCCCCCTGAGGAGTGGACTCCGGACAGCTCCTACCAGGCTTCTCAGGATGCAACGCGTGGAACTCCCTTCTTAATTTGTCCGCATGCATGCGACACTCAGGTACCCATGTTCTCTCCTCAATACCATACCCTTTCCAGTGAACCAGATATTGTACTGAGTTCTGTACTATACGTGAGTCTAAAATCTTCTCTACCTAACACTCAGGTTGGTCATCTACCATCACGGGCGGAGGGGGAGTGGGACCCACATGGACTGCTGGCTTAAGCAGGGACACATGAAAAGATCTTACGCCACGCATGCTGGCAGGAAGATCAATGGCATAAGTAACATTGTTGATCTTTCTAGTTACTGAAAACGGACCCACAAACCTGGGGCCCAACTTGGCTGAGGGCTGTTTCAGGGTCAAATGCCGTGTGGACACCCAGACTAAGTCTCCTGGTTGGAACTTCCACTCTAAGGAACGTCTTTTGTCAGCTTGACCTTTTTGACTTTGAAACGCCTTCTCCAAATTATTTTTTATGATCCACCAAATGTCTTTAAATGACCTTTACCAGGCCTCCAGAGCTGGAAACGGAGTGGAGGCGACTGGCAATGGGGAGAATTTAGGCAATCTCCCAGTCACTATCTGAAATGGAGAAAATCCAGAGGAAGAACTTTTCAAATAATTGTGCGCAAATTCTGCGAAGGGCAAGAACTTGACCCAATCATCTTGCGCTTCTGCCACGTAACACCTCAAAAACTGTTCTAATGATTGATTGACTCTCTCAGTCTGACCATTGGTCTGTGGGTGGTAGCCTGACGAAAATGACAGTTTCATGCCCATTTGGTGACAAAATGCCCTCCAAAATCTCGAAACAAATTGGACTCCCCGATCTGACACTATGTTTTCTGGAATGCCGTGCAATCGGAAAACGTGGATGATGAACAAATCGGCCAACTCCTGGGCCAAGGGGAGTCCTTTCAAGGGGAACAAAATGGGGCATTTTACTGAAGCGGTCTACTACCACCCAAATGACCGACATGCCCTCAGACCTGGGAAGCTCACCCACAAAATCCATGGACAAGTGGGTCCACGGCTCACTCGGGGTGGGCAAGGGCTGCAACGTTCCCACAGGTGCCAGCCGGGAGGGCTTACTTTTCGCACACACCGCACACTCTCTAACATACTCCTTGCAGTCTGTTGCCAGGGACGGCCACCAAGCACACCTGGCAACAAGATCCTGTGTTCTGGAGGCCCCAGGGTGTCCCGCGTTTTTGTGTGAGTGGAACATCTGCAAAATCTGAAGACGGAATGGTAGTGGTATAAACATAACCCCCTCGGGCTACCCCTCCGGGACGTCCTGCTAAAAGGGACTTAAAATCTCTGTCCAGTCTTCCCAAGTCTCAGTTGTTGCTAGCACCAATCTCTGTGGGACAATGGTCTCTGGGACAGAGGGCTGTGCTGTCTCCGGCTCAAAGCATCTGGACAGGGCATCTGCCTTAATGTTTTTTCTACCTGGAGTGTACGTAATTATAAATCTGAACCTCGAGAAGAACAATGACTATCGAGCCTGACGGGGGCTTAATCTTTTAGCTCCCTCGATGTATTCCAAATTTTTGTGATCAGTGTAAACTGTAATCGTATGTTCTGCTCCTTCCAACCAATGACGCCATTCTTCAAAGGCCAATTTAATGGCCAGGAGCTCCCTGTTGCCTATATCGTAGTTTCTCTCTGCCAGAGAGAACCTACGAGAAAAATAGGCACATGGGTGCAATCTACCCTGCAACCCTGACCGCTGAGACAGCACAGCCCCTACCCCGACCTCCGAGGCGTCCACCTCAACAATAAAGGGATAGGCGGTGTCAACGTGTCTTAGGATGGGTGCAGAGCAAAATAAATCTTTCAAAGTGGAGAATGCATGCAGAGCTTCTCGAGACCAGTGGGTGGTATCTGCTCCTTTTTTAGTAAGACTGGTGAGAGGTGCAATGACAGTGGAGTACCCCTTTATGAACCTTCTATAGTAATTAGCAAAGCCTAAAAATCTCTGAAGAGATTTCAACCCTACAGGTTGAGGCCATTCCAGAACAGCAGAGACCTTGGCCGGATCCATAGACAGGCCCGAGGTGGAAATTATGTACCCCAAAAAGGTGACCGATGTTACCTCGAAGATGCACTTCTCCAATTTAGCATAAAGCATGTTCTGCCTTAGTTTGTCTAATACAAACTTGACATGAGTCCTATGCTCAGAGAGGTTGTTTGAGAAAATAAGTATATCATCTAGATATACTAGGACGAATTTGCCCAATACCTCTCTGAATACCTCATTAATTAGTTCTTGGAAGACGGCCGGGGCGTTACACAGCCCGAAGGGCATCACCAGGTACTCGTAATGCCCGTCGGGCGTGTTAAAGGCCGTCTTCCATTCATCGCCCTTTCTGATTCGCACCAGGTTGTATGCCCCCCGCAAATCCAATTTCGAGAAGATCTTAGCGTTGGTGACCTGCGTGAATAAATTGTCTATCAAAGGTAATGGATAGCGATTCTTTACTGTAATCTTATTCAGACCCCGGTAATCAATACACGGCCGTAGGCCTCCGTCTTTCTTCTTGACAAAAAAGAAACCTGCGCCCGCAGGCGACCGGGAAGGGCGAATGAACCCCTTGGCTAAATTTTCACGAATGTACTCCTGCATGGCCACTTTCTCTGGCCCAGATAAATTGTAGAGATGGCCCCTAGGGGGCATACAACCAGATCGGAGATCAATGGGGCAATCAAAAGGGCGATGTGGAGGTAACTTATCAGCAGCCTTGGGACAAAACACATCAGAGTACTCGGAATATTGTACTGGTACCCCCTCCAAATGAATCCTGGTCTGGCCCAGTGTCACCCTCCCTAAACACTGCTGAAAACAATGCTCTGACCAACTTGTTAGTTGACCGGTGGCCCAATTAATCTGTGGGGAGTGAAGGTGCAGCCATGGCATGCCAAGGATGACTGTGGAGGTTGTCATGTGTAATACAAAAAACTGTAGTTTCTCCCTATGTAGCACCCCTATAGTGACTTCCACCTCGGGTGTTTGAGACAGAGGATGATTACTTTGCAGGGGGGAATCATCTACTGCTGTAACCTGAATGGGTGGTTTTACCGGGGTAAGCGGAATACCTAATTTCTTAGCAAATTCGAAATCCATAAAATTAGCTGCAGAGCCTGAATCAATAAAGGCCTCAGAAACCTCAGTTTTATCTTCCCATGTAACAGTACAGGGAAGAAGTAACCGTTTATCCTCTAGGGGTAAAAGTCGCACGCCCAGGGTTACCCCCCACAACTCCTAGGCGGTAGCATTTCCCGACTTGTTAGGACAATTCCGTACTCTATGACCTCCCTCTGCGCAGTAAAGACACAGCTGCTCAGACATCCTACGTCTCCGCTCCACTTGGGATAGTTTCGACCGACTAATTTGCATTGGTTCGGGTGGAGGCAAGACGGGAGGAGGTGGAGTTACTGGAGGCGCAGTGTAGGACACCATTCTTACACGGTTACTACCCCGGGTCTGCCTGTGATAGAGCAGCCTGCGGTCGACTCGAATGGCCGATGAAATGGCCTCATCGACTGTTTTTGGTTCAGGCTGACTTAGCATAAGATCAGAGACCTCATCTGACAACCCTGATAGGAAACAATCCAAGAGGGCATAGGTGTCCCACCTGGCTGAAACTGACCACCTCCTAAATTCTGCTGCATAATCCTCGACCGGACCCTTGCCTTGACGTAAAAGCTTGAGCTTTCGCTCAGAAGTTGAAGCAAGGTCTGGGTCGTTGTAAATTACTGCCATAGCTTTAAAAAATTCATCCACTGAGGTCAGGGCTAGATCTTCGGTGTGCAAACTTTACGCCCATGTCCAGGGTCGGACTGGGACACCAAGGGCCCACCAAGGAAGTTTCAGCCTGGGGCCCACCCCCCTCTCCTCCTCCTCCTCCCTTCTCCCCCCCCCCCCCATTTTGGGCTCACATACACATGTACTTTAGAAATTTTGCATGACTTTATGGTAGGGAATAGATTGTGAGCAATTCTGAGGACAGTCTCCAATAGGGATATGTCTAAATGCGAAACTAAATGGGTGTCACCATGCACTGGAACATCGGCGTGGTCATGATGAGTCATGGGCAGACTTAAAAAAAAAAATACAAAACACAAAATAAGTAGCGGCGTTATTCACAGAGATTAGGTCCGACCAGATACATTGTATATTCAAGTAGTTACATGCCTCATGATAATTCATCAAGTAGTCAAATTGCAGCAGATACCCCCACAAAATGCAATCAGGTTGACGGCAGATACCCCCACACAATGCAATCAGGTTGGTGGCAGATACCCCCACAAAATGCAATCAGGTTGACGGCAGATACCCCCACACAATGCAATCAGGTTAACGGCAGATACCCCCACAAAATGCAATCAGGTTGACGGCAGATACCCCCACAAAATGCAATCAGGATGACGGCAGATACCCCCACAAAATGCAATCAGTTTGGCTGCAGATACCCCCACAAAATGCAATCAGTTTGGCTGCAGATACCCCCACACAATGCAATCAGGTTGGCTGCAGATACCCCCACACAATGCAATCAGGTTGGTGGCAGAGATACCCCCACACAATGCAAGTCCCCCCCAGCTTGGAAGGGGGGGCAGAGGGCACAGATCAGCGGGGAAGCCTCCCCCCCTCCCTCACCTAGGGCCCCCCCTTCCGCGCAGCCCCCTCCTCGAGAAGTGCAGCCAGCAGCGAGCGGAGTATAGCTTACCAGCTTCAGATGATGCTATCTCCGCTCCGCATGCCGCTGCTGCCCTGCTGGTCTCTGTCTCCTGTAGTGACGCTGTCCAATCACGCTCTAGCAGGAAGTACTGCGAGAACGTGATTGGACAGCGTCACACACTACAGTCAGAGACCAGCAGGGCAGCGGCATGCGGACTCGGAGCGGAGATAGCATCATCTCTGTAGCTATTCTCCGCTCGCTGCTGGCTGCACTTCTGGAGGAGGGGGGTGCGCGGAAGGGGGGGGGGCCCTAGGTGAGGGAGGGGGGGACGCTTCCCCCCCTCCCCGCCGCTCTGTGCCCAATTCCCCCCCTTCCAAGCTGTGCCCCCCTCCAGTGGCGTAGCTAGGGTGTTTGACACCCGGTGCGGATAATTTACCAACACCCCCCCCCAAAAAAAGCAAAGCGCGCAGCGACAAAAAAAATGGGTGTGGACATGACATCACATGGGTGGGGGGTAATTGTAATGTAACTGTAACAGTAAGGCAGTGGGCTAATATAGGTAGCCAGAATAGTTTCCCTCAGCATAGGTTAGATATGACAAATATGACAACATGACAAATTCAGCAATCTTGAGGCCCCCAACAAGACAAATTCAGCAATCATGAGGCCCCCAACAAGACATTCAGTAACCATGAGGCCCCCAACAAGACAAATTCAGTAACCATGAGGCCCCCAACAAGACAAATTCAGCAGTCATGAGGCACATAAATAAACAGCATTTCACATAAATAGGCAGAATGCCCACTTAATATGGTAGACACCTCTCACCTGGCTTCTGAATTCTCCTCTACTGGCTGCTGTGCCAGGCAATACTGTTTTTGGCTGGATTGGGGATGATGTGTGGGCTGAAAGGCCTGGCGGTGATGCTGTGGCCGGCCTGGCGGTGATGCTGGGCTGTACTTGGCTGGTTGAAGTAAATGTTGGCCTGACTGTTGGTGGTGATGCTGTGGCCTTTTTGACAGTGATTCTGGGCTGGTTGGCTGGTGGTGATGCTGGGCTGGCCTGGATAGTTTAGGTAGTGACAGGTGCACCCTAGTTTAGGTAGCACCAGGAGCCTCCCAGCTTAGGTAGTGACAGGACCCCCAAGTTTAGGTAGCGACAGGAGCCCCCCAGTTTAGTTAGTGACAGATACCCCCCAGTTTAGGTAGTGACAGGAGCCCCCAGTGTTTGTAGTGACAGGTGCCCCCCAGTTAAGGTAGTAACAGGTGCCCCCCAGGGTATGTAGTGACAGGAGCCCCCAGTGTTTGTAGTGACAGGTGCCCCCCAGGGTATGTAGTGACAGGAGCCCCCAGTTTAGGTAGTGACAGTGCCCCCCAGTTCAGGTAGTGACAGGTGCCCCCAGTTCAGGTATTGACAGGCGCCCCCCCAGTTCAGTTAGTGACAGGTACCCCCAGTTTAGGTATGACAGGAGCCCCCCAGTGTATGCAGTGACAGGGACCCCCCCCCCCAGTGTATATAGTGACAGGAGCCCCTAGTTTAGGTAGTGACAGGGCCCCCCAGTATAGATAGACAGGTCTATAGGTGTCCCCAGTTTAAATAGCCAGATCTATAGGTGTCCTCAGTGGCAGCGGAGAGAGAAGAGAAGCGGTGGGGAAGGGAGGACGTTTCCCCCTCCCCCTTCCCTCACCTTGGGGCTCCCCCTTTCTCGCTCCCCCCTTTAGAATTAAGTGATGCGGCAGGCAGCGCCGCTGTGCCTGCCGCTTCTTTTCTCTCTCCGCTGCCACCCCAGGGAGGGCGGGCCAGCCACGTCCGGGTAGCTAGGGGGGGGCAGCAGCTAGCCAGGGGAGTGAGCATGCCCCATTTTGCCCTATGTAGGGACGCCCATGGCATGGTAGGCAGATAGGTAGCCGGGTAGGCAGTTATGTAGCCGGGTGGGAGGGTAGGCAGATAGGTAGCTGGGTGGGCAGTTAGGTAGCCGGGTGGGAGGGTAGGCAGTTAGGTAGCCAGGTGGGCAGATAGGTAGCTGGGTGGGCAGTTAGGTAGCCGGGTGGGCAGTTAGGTAGCCAGGTGGGAGGGTAGGCAGATAGGTAGCTGGGTGGGTAGATAGGTAGCCGGGTGGGCAGATAGGTAGCCGGGTGGGAGGGTAGGCAGATAGGTAGCTGGGTGGGTAGATAGGTAGCCGGGTGGGTAGATAGGTAGCCGGGTGGGCAGTTAGGTAGCCGGGTGGGCAGTTAGGTAGCCGGGTGGGAGGGTAGGCAGAAGGGTAGCCGGGTGGGAGGGTAGGCAGTTAGGCAGCCGGGTGGGAGGGTAGGCAGTTAGGTAGCCGGGTGGGAGGGTAGGCAGATAGGTAGCTAGGTGGGTAGATAGGTAGCCGGGTGGGCAGCCAGTTAGGTAGCCGGGTGGGTAGATAGGTAGCCGGGTGGGAGGGTAGGCAGTTAGGTAGCCGGGTGGGAGGGTAGGCAGATAGGTAGCTGGGTGGGTAGATAGGTAGCCGGGTGGGCAGATAGGTAGCCGGGTGGGAGGGTAGGCAGATAGGTAGCTGGGTGGGTAGATAGGTAGCCGGGTGGGTAGATAGGTAGCCGGGTGGGCAGATAGGTAGCCGGGTGGGAGGGTAGGCAGATAGGTAGCTGGGTGGGTAGATAGGTAGCCGGGTGGGCAGTTAGGTAGCCAGGTGGGAGGGTAGGCAGTTAGGTAGCCGGGTGGGCAGATAGGTAGCTGGGTGGGTAGATAGGTATCCAGGTGGGCAGATAGGTAGCCGGGTGGGCAGATAGGTAGCCGGGTGGGAGGGTAGGCAGTTAGGTAGCCGGGTGGGCAGTTAGGTAGCCGGGTGGGAGGGTAGGCAGAAGGGTAGCCGGGTGGGAGGGTAGGCAGTTAGGTAGCCGGGTGGGCAGTTAGGTAGCCGGGTGGGAGGGTAGGCAGATAGGTAGCTGGGTGGGTAGATAGGTAGCCGGGTGGGCAGCCAGTTAGGTAGCCGGGTGGGTAGATAGGTAGCCGGGTGGGAGGGTAGGCAGTTAGGTAGCCGGGTGGGCAGTTAGGTAGCCGGGTGGGAGGGTAGGCAGAAGGGTGGGAGGGTGGGCAGTTAGGTAGCCGGGTGGGTAGCCAGTGGGGGCCCCGACTCCTATGCTCCCCCTCACCTGGGTGTCCCCCCTCCTTACAAGCCGCGGGGAGGGCAGCCCGACTGTTTTTTTTTTTTTTTTTTTTCCCTTAAAAAAACCTATTTTCCCCGGGGGCCCCCTCCTATCCTCCCCCTCCCTCACCTCGGACTCTCGGAGGGCCCCCTCCTGTTACGAGCGGCGGCCGGCGGGTACAGCAAACTTCCGGGGAGGTATAGCAGAAGATAGAGGTCCAGCTGCCTCCCAGTCGCTGTCTCCTCTATGCCGCTCGCACTAAACCAGGAAGCAGTGCGAGCGGCATAGAGGAGACAGCGACTGGGAGGCAGCTGGACCTCTATCTTCTGCTATACCTCGCAGGAACTTTGCTGTAACCGCCGCCGCTCGTAACAGGAGGGGGGCCCTCCGAGGTGAGGGAGGGGGAGGATAGGAGGGGGCCCCCCCGGGGAAAATAGTTTTTTTTAAGGGACATAAAAAAAAACAAAAAACAGTCGGGCTGCCCTCCCCGGCTCTCCCATGCAGCGCACGCCTTCTAGGGGCCCCCAGGTCAGGAGGAGGGGCAGTCGGGTCGGGGCCCACCGATGGGACCGTCGGTGGTTCGGCGGCTCTGTCCGAGCCTGCCCATGTCTGAGAATCGCCTGATAACAAAGTCTTAATAAATGTGACCCTTTGGGCCACAGTTCCTGAAGATCGGGGTCTCAACTCAAAGTAAGATAACACTCTACTTCTAAAATTTCGGAAGTCAGATCTGTGACCAGAAAATTTCTCAGGTACAGGCAAACGTATGTCAGAGCTAGGAGGGGATTGCACCTCATTCACTGCCCTCTGGAGGGTTTGTAAAGAACCAGACAAGGCGTCAATCATAGTCTTGTGACTACCCAGCACTTGGTTGATGTTGTCCACCGAAGTGGCAAGTGCGCCCAGACGGTCAGAGTGTGCGTCCATTTGTATCTTGGTCTGGCGTTCTGTAACGATCGGTGTAACACAGAGAGGGTCTGATTATCAGTGATCTGCAGTATCACCGAGAATGCAGAATATACCCGATTATTGATGATCTGCAGTATCACAGATAATCAGATATATCTTCTAACCTCTGGACACCTGAAGGATGAGAGTGTTTGGTGCAACAGAAATACTTTGAGGAGAGCACCCTATAGAGGGTGCTAGACAGTACAAGATACTGCACAGAAGTACGTTCCTTCCGTTAGCCTAGACTCTCCCGGGGGAGGAGCTAGGCTGAGAGTAGGAAGGACAGAGTGTGAGTGACACCAATGAGGGTGTCACTAACAGGTCTGGGAACTGCCTCTAACAGTAAGGCCAGTTCTCGAGGTCGGGCAAGCCAGGTCGATAACACACAGACAGATAAGGTACAGATTCAGGAGACAGATACGGAATCCAATGGACAGGCAGAGTTTGGCAACGGAGTATCAGAATAGCGAGGTACAGAATCAGGAGGCAGATACAGAGTCCAGGAACGAGCAGAGTTTGGCAACAGGATATCAGAATAGCAAGGTACAGAGTCAGAGATCAGAGGAATGGTCAGGCAGGCAGAAGGTCATAACAAATAGTACAATACAATATTCCTAAGCTAAGGTGTGAGCTTGTGATCCTCAACACCTTTGGAAACTGGTCTAGAACACAGATACTGACAAGGTCTGAGTGCTACCACGTAGTGATCGCAACGCCAGACTCCAGAGAAATGACCAGCACCCAGTATATATACTATAGCGCTCTCCAGCGCCACCCCTAAGTGCTGGACCAATGAGAACTGGTGAAAATGTCAGCTGACCAGCTTGGTCAGCTGACTCTCCTCTGGCTGTCATACAAGCTCTGCCTCTCAGCGCACGCGTCCTTCTGAACCTGTGTGGACTATCAGTCCCAGCCACACCAGACATGTTTTGCAATGTATCTGCTGACTCGGGCTCTCCAAGCAAGCGGCGGCCTCCCCGCGTCCAACCACACTGTCATTAACATTGTCATGCGCGCAATCTGCCGCATCCATCGCGGACTCCACTGCTCTGCCCATGCGGCATGCGGCGGTCTCTCCGCGTTGTGCCGCCATGTTGGACGCGGAAACAGCCGCCTCACTCTGAGTACTTTCGGCGGCTTTTCCGCGTTTCCTCACATATATAATATAACACTGCGTGCGGTCACGTACGTGCACTGAACAGGTATACAGTGACTGGTAACAATACAATGTGCAGCTGTCACACACACAGGTATGCAGTGACTAGTATTACAAATGTGCAGCTGTCACACACACAGGTACCGTAAATAGGTATGCAGTGACTGGTATATGATATAACACTGCGTGCAGTCACGTAGGTACACTGAACAGGTATGCAGTGACTGGTATCAATACAATGTGCAGCTGTCACTGACACAGGAACCGTGAACAGGTGCAGTGACTGGTATATAACACTGCGTGCTTCTGTCACGCAGGTGCAATAAACATGATCAGGTATGCATTGATTGGTATTACAAATGTGCAGCTGTCACACACAGGTACCGTGCACAGGTGCAGTGACTGGTATATAACACTGCGTGCTTCTGTCACGCAGGTGCAGTAAACATCAACAGGTATGCAGTGATTGGTATTACAAATGTGCAGCTGCCTGTCACACACGTGCAGTGAAAAGGTAGGCACTGAATGTGCTGGGCCTGGCAGTGGCACAGTAGGAATTAGCAAGGGGCCAAGGGCCAGCTGCGACTGACTGACAGGGCTGTATATGCAAGTGTCAGTGGGACACACACACACACACACACACACACACACACACACACACACACACACACACACACACACACACACACACACACACACACACACACACACACACAAAAATAGATCACAAGAACAACATTAGCTCTCAAAAGAGCTGTTGAGGGGTGATTTTTAGCAATACGTATCAGCAAGGTGAAAGCTAACAAGCCTAACAAGAGCCTAACTAAGCTTTCCCTATGTCTCTGCAGCAATTCTCCCTTCTCTAGTTACTGCAGCCACACGAGTGAGGGAAATGGCCAATGCTGCCTGCTTTTTTATAAGGGGGGGGGGGGGGGGCTCCAGGAGGGAGTGTAGCCTGATTGGCTACCATGTGGCTACCATGTGCCTACGGTTCACCGCGAATGGGAACCACCGAAGTTCGCGCAAATCGGTTCGCGGTAGAACCTTTTTCGGGCCATCTCTACCTATTGGTAACCCTGGTTTGTGGGTATCAATTTACTTACCTTACATTATCCATCCTTATACCAGTACATACTACACTATAGTGCGTTCTCTGTGTCCCTCTCTTCTGGTATGAAGTTTCTTCTTATAATTACAGGTCAATGAAGCAGGAATGTTTCTCAATGAGTGATATGGGTGCCACTATGCATCCAGAATTAGCAGTTATAATCCCAAGATGTACTTACTGATGTTTTCAGGGGCCAGGAAGGCTCGGACAGTTTAGCATTATGGATTGCCAGTTTTAGGGTTTCATTGACTATTATAAAAAGCCAGTCTTATCTTTTAATAATTGTATAATAGGAATATATTATACAGTTTTTTTTAACAGATAAAACATTAAATTATATGTACTGTATATATATATATATATATATATATATATATTTTTTTTTTTACAAGTGAGGCCCCCTTGATCAATGTTTAGTAATTTTGATCAGGAAAGGCTGTTCTGTGTTAGAATGAGTGGAGCGGAGGGGAGGCGGTCACAGACAGGAGTACAAGGGTCCAATGCTTTGTCCTGCATTCAACAGTAAAAAAAAAAACCAAAATCTTGCAGCTGAGGTGAGGAGAGATGTATGAGCTCAGATCTCTGCTGAGATTGGATCAAAAGCTGGCCATATACTTTTCCACCTAATGTTCCAAAACAATCGATTCCTTTACGAAAGGAATCAATTCAAAAGGAAATGATTCCTACCACACACAGCACATCATTTTTTAAAAAGATTCCAGCAGGGAATCTATTGAAAATTGATCAAACTGCCGAGTTGCACTGTTTGATTCAATGCAAAACAATTGGCAATTGTGCTTCTCTTGCCCCGCCCTCAATTGACCTAGATTTTCCATCTGATCGATACTTTCAAAACATTTTGGTCACAATTGATCAAATCTGACTTTGATGGGAATTGATTCCCATCCGATCAAAGTGATCAGATCTGTAGGGAATCGAATGGGAAAATTGTATAATGACACCTTAAAAGGACAACTGTAACAAGAGGGCTATGGAGGCTGCCATATTTATTTCCTTTTAAGCAATACCAGTTGCCTGGCTATCCTGCTGATCATTTAGCCATAGCCCCTGAACAAGCATAAAGATCTGGTGTTTCTGACATTATTGTCATATCTGACAAGATTAGCTGCATACATGTTCCTGGTGTGATTCAGACACTACTGCAGCTAAATACATCAACAGGGCTTCTATGCAACTGGTATTGTTTAAAAGGAAGTAAATGTGGGGAAGAGCCCCTTGTCTATGGATTGGACAAGGGCTCTGGGGGAGAGAGGGAGGCCTGGCCACCCCTCTTCTCCAGAGCACTCCCCCCATACAATGGACCATGTGGGCTGGTATAACTTAGGGTGCAAAGCCCCACGCTGCCGGGGCTCTGCATTCCGGCTATCCCAGCCTTGGGGACAAGGGGTTAAAGGGGAACTGAAGAGAGAGGTATATGGAGGCTGTTATGTTTATTTCCTTTTAATCAATACCAGTTGCCTGGCAGCCCTGCTGGTCTATTTCTCTGCAGTAGTATCTGATTAAAACCAGAAACAAGCATGCAGCTAGTCTTGTCAGATCAGACTTATAAGTCTGAACCACTGAAACACCTGATCTGCTGCATGCTTGTTCAGGGGCTATGGCTAATAGTATTAGAGGCAGAGGATCAGCAGGGCTGCCAGGCAACTGGTATTGTCTAAAAGGAAATAAACATGACAGCCTCCATATACCTCTCTCTTCAGTTCCCCTTTAAAGAGGCTCAGGAGTAGGCACTGCATACTGACCACCTGGAAACCCCATCATGATTCCCCCCAATCATGCCCGGAGGAGAACTCCCAGCAGAAGCCATTCAGTCATGCGGCGCCCAAAGAACGTATTTGTGCACCAGTGAAGTATACACGGGTGACAACCTGCCATCCAGTTGGACAGCACTGTCACCTGATGCTGAATTGGAAGAAGCCAGCGAATGACTACTCACTGGCTTCCACAGTATGTGGATGGGTGGTGCCAGCACTACTATTTTAAATGTGAGCGTCAATATTTAAAGGTGCAATGAGCCACATTTATAAGTTATACATTTTGTGGTTGGGGGCCAGTAAAAATTTGGCTCGCGAGCCTTAGTTTGAGGACCACTGGTTTAGTGGATAGCACTGTGTCCCTGGTTCAAATCCCAGCCGGAGTACAATCTGCATTGAGTTTTTTCTCCCCATATTTGTGTGGGATTCCTCCGTAAACTCCGTTTTCCCTCCCACATCCCAAAAACATACAGATACGTTAATTGGCTTCCCCTAAAAAATGGCCCTGACTATGATAGCCGTATGACAATGACAGGGTTAGAGAGTGAGCCTCTTGAGGGACAGTTTAGTGACAAGACTATCGGCCTGATTCACAAAGCAGTGCTGCAAAGTGTTTGCACGCCTGTGAAAAGCCCTTTATCACGCCTAAACTCAGTTTAGGCGTGATAAGAAGAAACTCGCGCGAAATTCCCGTGCGCAAAGTTTTTGCACGCACAGCGCGATGAGCGCGGTACGTGCGATGTGCCCATTAAACCCTATGGGCGCTGCGTGCGGAATTGCGCGATTGCGCGTGCAAAACTTTGCGCGCGATCACCAGCACAAAGCGGTGCTAACTCAGCGGTGCAAAGGTTATCACTCCTAAAGTCTTTTAGGCGTGATAACTTGGTTATCACCGCTTTGTGAATCAGGCCCTATATATTCTGTACAACACTGCGGAATAAGTTGGCACTAGAACTATATAATATTGTACAGATGCTTATAAACAAAATAAAAACTGCCCCACTAGCAGCTGCTTCAAGTGCTCATCTTCTACACTAAAATTCTGTTTGTTTTCTGTATGAAACTTGTTTTCTTTTTTTTTTTTAGTATTGTATACTGTATTCAAGTTGAAGCAAATTGTAATGTACCATAAATGAGACACTAGCACCAGGCATCTACACTAAAATTCTGTTTGTTTTCTGTTTTTTAGTATTGTATGCTGTATTCAAGTTGAAGCATATTGTAATTGAGACGCTAGCACCATCTTCTGGCCATTATTAGGCTGTACATGTTGTGTCCATCCTTTATTCACATTGCCTTACTACGAATTATGATTTTTGAAAAACAACACCGGGCTTATATATAAAACAAGATCTCCACTTTTTTTAGCCTACATTTTTCAAAGCCTCACCACTAATTTTATAATGCCACAAATATAAAAGTGAGAACAGGTTTTATTCCTTTTAGATAAAGCATTGAAAAGGGAAGAATTTCACTACCAGAAATTATTTTGGGCTCTTTCCCACTGGTCCCGTTTTGGTCTTATTTTTTTCTTCATGCAATTTTCAAATCACAAGGGCACCGTAGTTAACATAGTTATTATGTAAGTTTTAAAAACTATAATAACATTTTAAGTTTATAAAAACACATACAGATTATAAATTGGTTTCCCAAAATTGGCCTTAGACTGCAACAGGAACATAAGACAATAACGATGTAAGGTATTAGATTGTGAGCTTCTCTGAGGGACAGTTAGTGTCATGTCTGTATACAATATCTTTGTTGTGGACATCTTCTAAATATTGTGAATTGTCCATTATAGCCAAATACAGCCAAGTAGAAAAAGTACTTCTTAATTCCAGATCTCTCTATGCTGTGCACTGCAGTTGCAAGTGGCAAGCTATGTGAGGAGAGCTCTCTCCCTCTGTGCTGAGCAGGCACAAGCTGTGAGAGGAGAGCTCTCTCCTTCTGTGCTGAGCAGCTGCAGGCTGTGTGAGGAGATCTATCTATCTCTGTGCTGAACAGTTGCAGTCTGTGTGAGGAGATCTCTCTATCTCTGTACTGAGAAGTACAGGCTGTGTGAGGAGTGCTCTCTCCCTCTGTGCTGAGCAGCTGCAGGCTGTGTGATGAGAGCTATCTCCCTCTGTGCTGTGCAGTTGCATGCTGTGTGAGGGAGAGAGCACTCCTCACACAGCCTGCACTTCTCAGTACAGAGATAGAGAGCTCTCCTCACACAGCCTGCAGCTGCTCAGCACAGAAGGAGAGAGCACTCCTCACACAGCCTGCACTTCTCAGTACAGAGATAGAGAGCTCTCCTCACACAGCCTGCAGCTGCTCAGCACAGAAGGAGAGAGCACTCCTTACACAGCCAGCACTTCTCAGTACAGAAATAGAGAGATCTCCTCACACAGACATGCTGTGTGAGGAGTGCTCTCACCCTCTGTGCTGTGCAGGCACAGGCTGTGTGAGGAGAGCCCCTTACCTTCTGTGCTGAGTAGTTGCAAAAACACGCGATTGGTTCACACGATGGCCAGGGGCCCCGGACCTCTCTCACTGGCCGGGGCCCCAAGGCCAACATGCGATACCTGGAGGGGAGTGCAGGTGGGCCTGGACCTCTCACATCCAGAAAACCCACCAACACTGCCTCCATACTGAATGCTAAATTTGACACACACAAGCAATAGAACACAGCAGTACATGCATCCAGCTACATTTAAATGATCAGCAGGCGCTCGTCAGCCAATCAGGATGCACTGTCATACACCCTTTACCTGCCATACCACATCTAGCAGCCATTAGCATTCAGGTGGTAGGCTGCAGTTGGACGCAATCGCAAGATTGCGTCGCTAGCAGGACCGCCCCGTGCAGGCATCCCTCCCACGGGGGTCCCTCCCTAACCGCTCACCTGTCCGCCGTGTCCTAGAGCTGAAAAAAAAACATTTAAAAACACACAATTGGTTCACACGATGGCCAGGGGCCCCAGACCTCTCTCACTGGCCGGGGCCCCAAGGCCAACATGCGATACCTGGAGGGGAGTGCAGGTGGGCCTGGACCTCTCACACCCAGGCTCTGGACCTCTCAGTAGTTGCAGGCTGTGTGAGGAGAGCTCCCTCCCTCTGTGTTGAGCAGCTTTATGCTGTCATCGAAGAGCCATCTCCCTCTGTGTTGAGCAGTTTCAAGTTGTATGAGGAGAGCTCTCTCCCTCTGTGCTGAGCAGGTGCAGACGGTGTGAGGAGAGCTCTCTCGCTCTGTGCTGAGCAGGTGCAGGCGGTGTGAGGAGAGGTCTCTCCCTCTGTGCTGAGCAGATGCAGGCTGTATGTGGGGGGCTCTCTATCTCTGTCCTGAGGAGGTGCAGGTGGCATGAGCAGCACTCTTTTCATCTCTGTCCTGGGGAGAAGCAGGCTGTGATAGAGCTCTCTCTATCTCTGTGCTTTGCAGCTGGAGGCCGACCGAGTGAGGAGAGCTCTCTCTGGGCTGAGCTGCTGTAGGTTGTGTGATGAGAGCTGGAACTGCTCAGTCACTTTGAAGAATTAAATGAATGCAATTCAGACAGTGGAACTTTGTTACCACCCTGATCATCACTAGGGCCGTTTTAAACTCCAATAGGGCCAAAGTGCAAAGGTACTGTAACTTGAGCACCCCCCAGCAAATTTGGCCCCCAAGAGCTGCCAGGACCCCCACTTTGTACCGCACTGCAACATGCTGCTGAGTCTACAGAAGCACTGCTTCATGTTGCACAGCAGGTACTCTGGCCTGTCTTGACATTAATGACCTCTACAATGGGAGAGCGATGGGGGAGAGTACTGCGTTGCGATGTCCTAGTGTGAAAGGAGCCTCAAGGATTTCTTTGTGCTACTATTTAAATGGTTCACTCTAATGCCTAGTACACACCATACAATTTTCTGTAAAAAGGCCCATACACCTAACGATTTTCCCGCCGATATACAGCAGATTCGATCACTGTGATCGAATCTGCTGTGAAATCGTTGCGCAAACGTTGACCGAACAATCGATTTCTGACCGAAATCGATAGTTCCCGTAGATTCCCGTCGATCTGTCCGTGCGGAATATTTTGCTCAATCGCTGGCGGGTCGGGAGTGCATCGATAGCGGCATTCGAATGCCCGACGACCGATGCAATACAGCGGCAATACATTACCTGTTCCGCCGGCGCATGTCACCGCTGCTCCTTCTCCGCTGGGCTCCGAGTCCAGCAGGCTTCACTTCTTCCTGTCCTGGCAGGAAGTTTAAACAGTAGAGTGCCCTCTACTGTTTAAACTTCCCCGGACAGGAAGTTCAGTGAAGTTGGAGCCGAGCGCGGAGAAGAAGACAGCAGAGACCGGGGGACTCGCGCCGGCCGGATCAGGTAATGTATGCGGGCGGGCGGCGGCAGCTCCACAGATTATGATCGGTTTCATGCTGAAATCGATTCACAATCTGTTTGCAGTAAAGGCAGCCATACGATTCCTCTCTGATCAGATTCGATCAGAGAGGGATCTATCTGTTGGTCGATCTGATGGCAAATCGACTAGTTTATGGCCACCGACTTTTCTGTTAGATTTTCTGTAAGATTTTCTGTAATTGGATTATTTTCTGTAAAGTACTGGTAGAGAATGGTCATTATCTCTGGTGCATTGTCTGCTGGTTATCTCCTGCTGAGTAGAACAATGCTTAATTGCTAGGCAGATAGATGGATAGATAGATAATTTCCAACATGTTGGAAATTATCTATCTGGCAGGTAAATCTTACAGAAAATTGTATGGAGTGTACTAGGCATAAAGTGGCCAATAGTGATGGCCTGCAGTTCGCAGCAGCGGACAGTTTGCAACGAAAATTTGCCATTAGCCATTTGTACTTACCACAAATGTTCTCGTTCGACCTGTAGCAATGATGTAAAAACTGCCGACTTTAGTGGTTAATAGCAAAGCCCCCATACATGCTAGAATCACCAAATTTGCTAGGTATGTTAAAAAAAAAACTTTAAAAAAGACCTCGTCGGTTTTGAATAAATCCATTTTAAAGTTACAATAGGAAATTTTTTTTTGTGTGAAATGCAGTTAAATGACAGATAATGTATCTATCTATTGGTAGTGAAAATTTACATGTATAAAAAGAAAGAACAACGGTGGTTTCCAGGTGAACAGTCCGCAGTGCGAAATGACCGCCTGGACACTGGCAATGCTTTGGCCAATGACCGCTGTACAGCCACAGTAATGCTGTATAAGGATACCTGGCAACTATACCTATTGTTTGCACTGAAAAAAGTTAAACCAAAAAAAGGCCATGGGATTCCGACTCCCAAGCCAAGGATCTTTATACAGCAATATTGTGGCTGTACAGCAGTCCCTGGCTAAAGCTTTAGCAGTTCCACCGGGTTCCCAGGTGGTCATTACGCACTGCAAACATTTGCAGTGAGCCCCATTGACTTTTTTTTAAACTTTGAATTTTTATTGGCATTTTAAAAAATATTGATTGCAAACAGTAGAGTGGTTATTAGAAACAAGACAAATGAGCATCATGAGTAACAGGGTACATGGCCATATTTGTATTGGCATTCATGTATGCTGAGGTCATATAATTCGGTAGTTAACTCTACGATAAATTTGAAGAAAACCGTCGAAACAAGCGACAAACAGAAATAACAAATAACCTAAAGTAATAACAACAGATTAAGATACAGTGAAGTACCCTATTCCTATATATTCCTCGATTGATGTGGGTAGTAGCGTTAAGTGGCATGTTGTATAATACTGTTCAGATTGTCCTAGTTCTAAATGAGAATGTGGATTGAGTAACCAAGAAATAACAAAGTATAGAACCTTTTCAATCCTTATGCGTCTATACCTCTAAGCTATGATCCATCTTTATATTTAATTGCGCTTGCTATTATGAGGATCAGTGATTGGAAAATAGCTCACTTTTGATTGGCTGTTTAAGGCTCCACCCACTTTGGGGTAAACCCACCAAATTTACATTTTAATTCAGATTGACTCCCAAAATATTTGGTCCAAGTTTGGTGACGGTAGCTTCAAAACTTAATAAGTGTCAGTGATAAAAATATAGCTACATTTTGATTGGCTGCGGGGGAGGGGGATTTGGTATGGGGGGATGTGCGTGCTTGTTTTGTGGGGGCATGTCTGGGGACTGTTCCAGAATTTTCTGTGGGGGATAAGTCTGGGGTCTTTCCGTTGTTGTTGTCTGGTAAAGTTGGCCACGCCCACTCTGATGTCATAGTACTCTTTACACTATAAGTAAATGAGGTACTTGTAACATTTGACACAGTGCAGCCAGCAGTGGCAGGATGAGGCAGCACAAGGCTGATGCTCAGGTAAGTTCTGGCCTGGCAGCTCTAGGTCTTTGGTTGTTTCCCAAAATACTTGGTTCAAGTTTTTTTGTGACTATAGCTTCAAACCAGTATAAGTGGCAGTGATAAGAATATAGCTACATTTTGATTGGCTGCGGGGGAGGGGTTGGGGTGGGGAGGATTTGTGTGCTTGTTTTTTGGGGGCATGTCTTGGAAATGTTCCAGAATTTTCTGTGGGGGATAAGTCTGGGGTTTTTCCATTGTTGCTGTCTGGTAAAGTTGGCCACACCCCCTCTGATGTCATAGTATTGCTGATGTCATAGTACTCTTCACACTATAAGTAAATGAGATACTTGTAACATTTGACACAGTGCAGCCAGCAGTGGTAGGATGAGGCAGCACAAGGCTGATGCTCAGGTAAGTTCTCCGCACACTCCAAAATTCACATTTTAATTTGGTTTAACTCCCAAACTATTTGGTTCAAGTTTTTTGTGACTGTAGCTTCAAAACAGTATGAGTGGCAGTGGCTGGAAAATAGCTTATTTTTGATTGGTTATTTTAGGCTCCACCCACTTTGGGGTTACCCCTCCACCCACTTTGGGGTAACCCCCTCAAATTTACATTTTAATTAAGGTTGACTCTCAAAGTATTTGGCCCAAGTTTGGTGACTGTAGCTTTAAAACTGTATGAGGGTTAGTGATTGGAAAATAACTCATTTTTGATTGGGTGTTTATGGCCCCACCCATTTTGGGGTAATCCCTCAAAATTCACAGTTTAAATCTGTTTGATTCCCAGAATATTTGCTCCAAGTTTACTGACTGTAGCTTCAAAACTGTATCAGTTACAGTAATTGGAAAATAACTGGAAAATAGCTCATTTGAGATTGGTTGTTTTAGGCTCCACCCACTTTGGGGTAACCCCTTCAATGTTACATTTTAATTAGGGTGGACTCTCAAAATATTTGGCCCAAGTTTGGTGACTGTAGCTTCAAAATTGTATGAGGGTCAGTGATTGGAAAATAGCTCAATTTTGATTGGCTGTTTAAGGCTCCACCCACATTGGGGTAAACCCACCAAATTTACATTTTAATTCACATTGACTCCTAAAATATTTGGTCCAAGTTTGGTGACTGTAGCTTCAAAACTTAAGAGGCAGTGATAAGAATATAGCTACATTTTGATTGGCTGCGGGGGAGGGGGGTTTGGGATGGGGGGTGTGCGTGCATGTTTTGTGGGGGCATGTCTGGGGACTGTTCCAGATTTTTCTGTGGGGGATAAGTCTGGGGTTTTTCCGTTGTTGTTGTCTGGTAAAGTTGGCCACGCCCACTCTGATGTCATAGTACTCTTTACACTATAAGTACATGAGGTACTTGTAACATTTGACACAGTGCAGCCAGCAGTGGCAAGATGAGGCAGCACAAGGCTGATGCTCAGGTAAGTTCTGGCCTTGCAGCTTTAGGTCTTTGGTTGTTTCCCAAAATATTTTTTAGTTTTTTTGTGACTATAGCTTCAAACCAGTATAAGTGGCAGTGATAAGAATATATCTACATTTTGATTGGCTGCAGGGGAGGGGTTTTTCCGTTGTTGTTGTCTGGTAAAGTTGGCCACGCCCCCTCTGATGTCATAGTACTGTTGATGTCATAGTACTCTTCACACTATAAGTAAATGAGATACTTGTAACATTTGACACAGTGTAGCCAGCAGTGGCAGGATGAGGCAGCACAAGGCTGATGTTCAGGTAAGTTCTCCGCACACTCCAAAATTCACATTTTAATTTGGTTTAACTCCCAAACTACAGTGGCTTGCAAAAGTATTCGGCCCCCTTGAAGTTTTCCACATTTTGTCACATTACTGCCACAAACATGAAATAATTATATTGGAATTTCACATGAAATATCAATACAAAGTGTTGTACACGTTAGAATTAGAATGAAAATCATATAGGATTCCAAACATTATTTACAAATAAATAACTGCAAAGTGGGATGTGCGTAATTATTCAGCCCCTTTTAGTCTGAGTGCAGTCAGTTGCCCATAGACATTGCCTGATGAGTGCTAATGACTAAATAGAGTGCACCTGTGTGTAATCTAATGTCAGAGCAAATACAACTGCTCTGTGACGGCCTCAGAGGTTGTCTAAGAGAATATTGGGAGCAACAACACCATGAAGCCCAAAGAACACACCAGAGAGGTCAGGGATAAGGTTATTGAGAAATTTAAAGCAGGCTCAGGCTCCAAAAAGTTTTCCAAAGCCTTGAACACCCCACGGAGCACTGTTCAAGCTATCATTCCGAAATGGAAGGAGTATGGCACAACTGTAAACCTACCAAGACAAGGACATCCACCTAAACGCACAGGCCAAACAAGGAGAGCACTGATCAGAAATGCAATCAAGAGGCCCATGGTGACTCTGGACGAGCTGCAGAGATCTACAGCTCAGATGGGGGAAATCTGTCCATAGGACAACTATTAGTCGTGCACTGCACAAAGTTGGCCTTTATGGAAGAGTGGCAAGAAGAAAGCCATTGTTAACAGAAAAGCATAAGAAGTCCCGTTTGCAGTTTGCCACAAGCCATGTGGGGAACACAGCAAACATGTGGAAGAAGGGGCTCTGGTCAGATGAGACCAAAATGGAACTTTTTGGCCAAAATGCAAAACGCTATGTGTGACGGAAAACTAACACTGCACATCACTCTGGACACACCATCCCCACTGTCAAATATGGTGGTGGCAGCATCATGCTCTAGGCGTGTTTCTCTTCAGCAGGGACAGGGAAGCTGGTCAGAGTTGATGGGAAGATGGATGGAGCCAAATACAGGGCAATCTTGGAAGAAAACCTCTTGGAGACTGCAAAAGACTTTAAACTGGGGCGGAGGTTCACCTTCCAGCAGGACACTGACCCTAAACATAAAGCCAGGGCAACAATGGAATGGTTTAAAACAAATCATATTCATGTGTTAGAATGGCCCAGCCAAAGTCCAGATCTAAATCCAATCGAGAATCTGTGGCAAGATCTGAAAACTGCTGTTCACAAATGCTGTCCATCTAATCTGACTGAGCTGGAGCTGTTTTGCAAAGAAGAATGGGCAAGGATTTCAGTCTCTAGATGTGCAAAGCTGGTAGAAACATACCCTAAAAGACTGGCAGCTGTAATTGCAGCAAAAGGTGGTTCTACAAAGTATTGACTCAGGGGGTTGAATAATTATGCACATGCCATTTTGCAGTTATTTATTTGTAAAAATAGTTTGGAATCGTGTATGATTTTCGTTCCACTTCTCACGTGTACACCACTTTGTATTGGTCTTTTATGTGGAATTCCAATAAAATTGATTCATGTTTGTGGCAGTAATTTGACAAAAGGTGGAAAACTTCAAGGGGGCCGAATTCTTTTGCAAGCCACTGTATTTGGTTCAAGTATATTGTGACTGAATCTTCAAAACTGTATGAGTGGCAGTGGCTGGAAAATAGCTTATTTTTAAATTGACTGTCTTTGGCTCCACCCATTTTGGGGTAAAAAAAAACAAATTAACATTTTATTTTGGGTTGTCTCCCAAAATATTTGGTTCAAGTTTTTTGTAACTGTAGCTTCAAAACAGTATGAGTGGCAGTGATAGGAAAATAGCTCATTTTTGACTGGCTGTTTAAGGCTCCACCCAATTTGTAGTAAACCCCCAAATTTAAATTTTCATTTGGGTTGTCTCCCAAAATATTTGGTTCAAATGTTTTGTGACTGTAGCCTCAAAACTGTATGAGTGGCAGTGATTGGAAAATAGCTCATTTGTGATTGGTTATTTTATGCTCCACCCACCTTGGGGTAACCCCCAAAATTTACATTTTACTTAAGATTGACTCTGAAAATAGTTGGTCCATGTTTGATGACTGTAGCTTCAAAACTGTACAAATGGCAGTGAAAACAATATAGCTACATTTTGATTGGCTGCGGGGGTGGGGGGTTTGGGGTGGGGGGATGTGTGTGCCTGCTATGTGGGTGAATATGTCTTGGAAATGTTCCAGAATTTTCTGTGGGAGATAAGTCTGGGGTTTCATTGTTGATGTCTGGTAAAGGTGGCCACGCCCCCTCTGATGTTATAGTACTGCCCCTGCTGATGTCATAGTACTCTTCACACTATAAGTAAATGTGGTACTTGTAACATTTGACACAGTGCAGCCAGCAGTGGCAGGATGAGGCAGCACGAGGCTGATGCTCAGGTAAGTTCTGACCTGGCAGCTCTAGGTCTTTGGTTGGAATCCCAGCCAGGGCACTATATGCAGGAGATTTGTGTGTTTCCCCTTGTCTGTTTGGGTTTTCTCCGCACACTCCAATTTGGTTTAACTGCCAAAATATTTGGTCTAAGTTTGGTGACTGTAGCTTTGAAACTGTATAAGTGGTAGTGATTGAGAAATAGCTCATTTTTGATTGGCTGTTTTAGGCTCCACCCACCTTGGGGCTCTCTCACCAAATTATTTGGTTTAAGTTTTTTGTACCTATAGCTGCAAAACGGTATGAGTGGCAGTGATAGAAAAATAGCTAATTTGTGATTGGTTATTTTAGGCTCCACCCACTTTGGGGTAGCCCCTCCACCAACTTTGGGGTAACCCCCTCAAATTTACATTTTAATTAAGGTTGACTCTCAAAATATTTGGCTCATGTTTGGTGACTGTAGCTTCAAAATTGTATGAGGCTCAGTAATTGCAAAATAGCTTACTATTGATTGGCTGTTTAAGGCTCCACCCACTTTGAGGTAAACCCACCAAATTTACATTTTAATTCAGGTTGACTCCCAAAATATTTGGTCCAAGTTTGGTTACTGTAGCTTCAAAACTTAATAAGTGGCAGTGATAAAAATATAGCTACATTTTGATTGGCTGCGGGGGAGGGGGGTTTGGGATGAGGGGATGTGCGTGCATGTTTTGTGGGGGCATGTCTGGGGACTGTTCCAGAATTTTCTGTGGGAGATAAGTCTGGGGTTTTTCGGTTGTTGTTGTCTGGTAAAGTTGGCCACGCCCACTCTGATGTCATAGTACTCTTTACACTATAAGTAAATAAGGTACTTGTAACATTTGACACAGTGCAGCCAGCAGTGGCAGGATGCGGCAGCACAAGGCTGATGCTCGGGCAGGGGCGTAGCTAGAAATGACTGGGCCCCATAGCAAATTTTTTTCATGGGCCCCCCACCACCACACACACCCCTCCCGAACCATCAAAAAAGATTTTTCAACTAGTCAGAACAATATTTTTGATCCATTTTACGTTAAAATGTAATCAGACTGGATGGAAAAATCTCTATTGATTAAAGGAAACTTTTTTTTTAAGCAGATCTACTTACCTGGGGCCTCCTCTAAACCCTAGCAATGTCCCTTGCCGCAGCTCCGCTCCCAGCTGGTGGCCCAAGGTCTGCTCCGTTGCAGCAGTCCACCTGGCGAGGTTGACAGCCATTGTGCCTATGCAAGCGCAGAGCCTGCCGACCTCGCCAGGTCGGCTGCTGCAACGGAGGGGACCTGGACCGGCTGGGAGCAGAGCTGCTGCTGGGAGGGAAACATAAGCTGCTGCCAGGGGCTGGAGGAAGCCCCGGGTAAGAAGACTTGCTCTTTTTAAAAACCCCAGAGGTTTCCTTTAAAGTGGATCAAAACTCATAACTTCCTCTCTGCTGTAAAAAGATACATAACAGCATTACAACATTTAAAGAAAAAAACATTTCTTTGTTACAGGTAATACAAGTCCTTCAATAAATCTGCACTGTTTCTACTTCCTGCTTTCATGGAGGCAGACAAATTGTTAACATCCTGTGCTTTCATATGAGCTTATCGGCCATGGCAGTCAGGTGACATGGGGAGAGATCAAGTTACAGCTTGTGATCAGCCACAAATGAGGGGGAATTAGAGAGAAACACACCCTGTATTTATGCACAGAGTTTAACTTGTCTGTTTTCCTTCTGAGCAGAGAGAGAGACAGGAGAGAGAGCTGGCAGATAGATGAGAGAGCTGAGGGGCATGGAGAGCCAGCAGAGAGGGAGAGAGACAGCTGGCAGATAGAAATGGCAGAGACACACATCTGAGGGGCAGAGAGTGAGGCAGATAGACAGCTGAGAGAGAAAGACAACTGGCAGACAGAGATGGAAGAGAGAGACAGCTGAGGGGCAGAGAGGAAGACAGCAGAGGCAGATAGACAGCAGAGAGAGACAACTAGTGGATAGAGATGGCAGAGAGACACATCTGTGTGAGTGTGAGAGAGAGTGAGAGCAATGGCAGATAGAAATGGTAGAAAGAGAGATAGACAGCAGAGAGAGCCAGCTGGAAGATAGAGATGGCAGAGACACATAGCTCAGGGGCAGAGGGAAAGAGAGGCAGATAGACAGCTGAGAGATAAAGACAGTTGGCAGACAGAGATGGGAGAGAGAGACAGCTGAGGGGCAGAGAGAAAGACAGCAGAGGCAGATAGCAGAAAGACAGCTGGCAGATAGAGATGGCAGAGAGACATAGCTGAGGAGCAGAGAGACAGAGGGAGAGACAGCAGAGAGGGAGAGAAAGGGAGGGAGCAGAAAGGGAGACAGCTGGTGAATAGAGATGGCAGAGACACACATCTGAGGGGCAGAGAGAGAGAGAGAGAGAGAGAGAGAGAGAGAAGGAGATAGACAGCTGAGAGAGGAAGACAGCTGGCAGGCAGAGATGGAAGAGAGGCACAGCTGAGGGGCAGAGAGGCACAGCTGAGGGGCAGAAAGGCACAGCTGAGGGGCAGAGAGGCACAGCTGAGGGGCAGAGAGGCATAGCTGAGGAACAGAGAGGCACAGCTGAGGAACAGAGAGGCACAGCTGAGGAACAGAGAGGCACAGCTGAGGAACAGAGAGGCACAGCTGAGGAACAGAGAGGCACAGCTGAGGAACAGAGAGGCACAGCTGAGGGGCAGAGAGGCACAGCTGAGGGGCAGAGAGGCACAGCTGAGGGGCAGAAAGGCACAGCTGAGGGGCAGAGAGGCACAGCTGAGGGGCAGAGAGGCATAGCTGAGGAACAGAGAGGCACAGCTGAGGAACAGAGAGGCACAGCTGAGGAACAGAGAGGCACAGCTGAGGAACAGAGAGGCACAGCTGAGGAACAGAGAGGCACAACTGAGGAACAGAGAGGCACAGCTGAGGAACAGAGAGGCACAGCTGAGGAACAGAGAGGCACAGCTGAGGAACAGAGAGGCACAGCTGAGGAACAGAGAGGCACAGCTGAGGGGCAGAGAGGCACAGCTGAGGGGCAGAGAGGCACAGCTGAGGGGCAGAGAGGCACAGCTGAGGGGCAGAGAGGCACAGCTGAGAGGCAGAGAGGCACAGCAAAAGGGAGGGAGCAGAGAGGGAGACAGCTGGTGGCGAATAGAGATGGCAGAGACACACATCTGAGGGGCAGATAGACAGCTGGGAGAGACAGCTAAGGGGCAGATACAGGTAAGGGGCAGAGACCGCTAAGGGCCAGAGACAGCTAAGGGCCAGAGACAGCTAAGGGCCAGAGACAGCTAAGGGGCAGAGACAGCTAGAAGCAGAGAGATGGCTGCCATAGAGATAGTTAACAGGCAGAGAGAGATAGCAGGATGAGAGCAAGAGAGAGAGAGAGAGTAGAGGGGAAAAATACAGCTGGGGAGAAAGAAAGAAAAGAAGACCAGGAAAAGAAGAAGCAGGATAAAGGAGATAACGTGACCACTGGCTGCTACAGGCTTCCTTAGCAACCTCTCTCTGTCTGCACTCAGATGTCTATCTTCCTCCCCCATCTCTGTGCAGAGTGAGTTCCCTGCACACAGCCTGTCAGCGTGCCATAGGATTAGTACTCACAGTTTGCAGACATTGCAGGGCTGCACACTGTCAGGCACATGTCTGTGGAGCCTCTCTCAGCAGCAGCAGCAGTGCACTCGTGTGTTGGATAGATGGGACAGTGCACTGCTTGCTGAATGTGTGCTGAGGATGGTTCTCTTCATCCAGGAAGCTGTGGCAGCATGATGTGTGTACTGCCTGTAATCCATTCTATCCCATCCTGTCTCCTCTCTGGCGCGCCTGGGTTCAGATGCCTAAGAGCCTCCCCTGATTGGCTGATGCAGCTGGAAAGGGGCGGAACTGAAGGGTAGTGAAGAGATCCTGGCCGGAACTACAGAGTAACTGTCGGGTCCGGCCAGGAGAGATCAATCCGCAGCCCAAAATAGTCCCCCATTAGAGGCTATATGCGGGGACTCGGGAGGGAGAGGGGCCCGGTGGTGGTGCCCAGCTTTGTTACAGTTATTTATATATATTTTTTAAAGTCCTCAGTCTCAGCTGCGGGCCCCCTCTGTGGTGTAGGGCCAGCTGGGCCCTATAGCAACGCTATGGTTGCTATGGCGATTCCTACGCCACTGTGCTCGGGTAAGTTCTGGCCTGTGGCCTGGCAGCTCTAGGTCTTTGGTTGTTTCCCAAAATATTTGGTTCAAGTTTTTTTGTGACTATAGTTTCAAAACAGCATGAGTGGTAGTGATAGAAAAATAGCTAATTTGTGATTAGCTGTTTTAGGCTCCACCCATTTTAGGGTAAGCCCCCAAAATTCACATTTTAATTGGGTTTGACTCCCAAAATATTTGGTCCAAGTTTGGTGACTGTAGCTTCAAAACTTAATAAGTGGCAGTGATAAGAATATAACTACATTTTGATTGGCTGTGGGGGAGGGAGGTTTGGGATGGGGGGATGTGTGTGCTTGTTTTGTGGGGGCATGTCTGGGGACTGTTCCAGAATTTTCTGTGGGGGATAAGTCTGGGGTTTTTCCGTTGTTGTCTGGTAAAGTTGGCCACGCCCACTCTGATGTCATAGTACTCTTTACACTATAAGTAAATGAGGTACTTGTAACATTTGACACAGTGCAGCCAGCAGTGGCAAGATGAGGCAGCACAAGGCTGATGCTCAGGTAAGTTCTGGCCTGGCAGCTTTTTTTGCTGGGTACACACTATGAGATTTTCTGGCCGATTTACTATCAGATCGATTATTTCCAACATGTTCGATTTGCTTTCTGATCCATTTCCGAGCATTTTAATTGGAAGTTGATCTGAAAATGCTCGGAAATCAATCGGAAAGCAAATCGAGCATGTTGGAAATAATCGATCTGATAGTAAATCAGCCAGAAAATCTCATAGTGTGTACCTCGCATTAGGTTGTTTCCCAAAATATTTGGTTCAAGTTTATAGTGACTGTAGCTTCAAACCAGTATAAGTGGCAGTGATAAGAATATAGCTACATTTTGATTGGCTGCGGGGGAGGGGTTTGGGGTGGGGGGATGTGTGTGCTTGTTTTTTGGGGCATATCTTGGAAATGTTCCAGAATTTTCTGTGGGGGATAAGTCTGGGGTCTTTCCGTTGTTGTTGTCTGGTAAATTTGGCCACGCCCCCTCTGATGTCATAGTACTGCTGATGCCATAATACTCTTCACACTATAAGTAAATGAGGTGCTTGTAACATTTGACACAGTGCAGCCAGCAGTGGCAGCATAAGGCAGCACAAGGCTGATGCTCAGGTTCTGACCTGGCGGCTCTAGGTCTTTGGTTGGAATCCCAGCCAGGGCACTACATGCAGGAGATTTGTGTGTTTTCCCCTTGTCTGTGTGGGTTTTCTCCGCACACTCCAAAATTCACATTTTAATTTGTTTTAACAGCCAAAATATTTGGTCCAAGTTTACTGACTGTAGCTTCAAAACTGCATAAGTGGCAGTGATAAGAATATAATTACATTTTGATTGGCTGCGGGGGAGGGAGGTTTGGGGTGGGCGGATGTGTGTGCCTGCTCTATGGGGATATGTCTTGGAAATGTTCCAGAATTTTCTGTGGGGGATAAGTCTGGTTTTTTTTCGTTGTCTGGTAAAGTTGGCCACGCCCCCTCTGATGTCATAGTACTGCCCCTGCTGATGTCATAGTACTCTTCACACTATAAGTAAATTAGGTACTTGTAACATTTGACACAGCGCAGCCAGCAGTGACAGGATGAGGCAGCACGAGGCTGATGCTCAGGTAAGTTCTGGCCTGGCAGCTCTAGGTCTTTGGTTGTTTCCCAAAATATTTGGTTCAAGTTTTTTGTAACTATAGCTTCAAACGGTATGAGTGGCAGTGATAGAAAAATAGCTAATTTGTGATTAGCTGTTTTAGGCTCCACCCATTCTGGGGTAAGCCCCTAAAATTCACATTTTAATTAAGGTACAAATTAAAATGCACATTTTTTTTAAGGTTGACTCTCAAAATATTTGGCCCAAGTTTAGTAACTGCATGGCTGTAGGGGAGGAGGGGGCTATATTAGGCGGCATATTTAAATCATTTTAAATATGCCCCGGTGGGGTACTCTGTAGGTGGCCACGGTTGGTGAAGATTGGCATGGCTGTGGGGGAGGAGGAGGCCATCTTAGGCGGCATATTGAAATAATTTTAAATATGCCCTGGCGCCTGGCGGGGTACTCTATAGGTTGCCACGATTAGCGAGGATTGGCATGGCTGTAGGGAAGGCTGAGGCCATATTTAGGCGGCATATTTAAATCATATTAAATATGCCCTGGCGTGGTACTCTGCAGGTTGCCATGATTGGCGAGGATTGGCATGGCTGTAGGGGAGGAGGAGGCCATACTTAGGCAGCATATTTAAATCATTTTAAATATGCCCCGGCGTGGTACTCTGCAGGTTGCCACAATTGGCAAGGAATGGCATGGCTGTAGGGG
The DNA here is from genome assembly GCF_040937935.1 of Hyperolius riggenbachi. NCBI lineage: Eukaryota > Metazoa > Chordata > Amphibia > Anura > Hyperoliidae > Hyperolius > Hyperolius riggenbachi. The sequence goes on from NC_090646.1 coordinate 457,115,806, forward strand.
AGGAGGAGGCCATACTTAGGCGGCATATTTAAATCATTTTAAATATGCCCCGGCGTTGGACTCTGCAGTTGCCACGATTGGCGAGGATTGGCATGGCTGTAGGGGAGGAGGAGGCCATACTTAGGCGGCATATTTAAATCATTTTAAATATGCCCCGGCGTGGTACTCTGCAGGTTGCCATGATTGGCGAGGATTGGCATGTCTGTAGGGGAGGAGGAGGCCATACTTAGGCAGCATATTTAAATCTTTTCAAATATCCCCCGGCGGGGTACTCAGCAGGTTGCCACGATTGGACGGAATTTTATGAGCTTCCCACCCCGGCCATGCCTAAACCTCTCAGATGTGCATGTCACTGTTAACCACACTACTATTCGCCCTACCTCTCAAGCCCGCTGTCTGGGTGTCACCCTGGACTTCACACTCTCCTTCACTCCTCACATCCAAAACCTCACAAAGTCCTGCAACTTCCACCTTCGTAACATCTGTAAGATTTGCCCTTTCTTGACCTCTGCCACCACCAAACTCCTCATCTATGCCCTCATAATTTCCCGCCTTGACTACTGCAATGCCCTGCTGTCTGGTCTCCCTATAACCCGAACAGCCCCACTGCAGTCCATCATGAATGCGGCAGCCAGAATTATCCACTGCTCCCATCGCTCCACCACGGCGGATCCCCTCCTTGAATCCCTCCACTGGCTTCCTATTTAGTCCAGAATCAGATTCAAGATACTGTGTCTTACCTACAAATCTGTCCACAAAACCTGTCCAACCTACATTTCCGATCTTACTCAGAGGTACACACCTAGCCGCTTACTCCGCTCTTCCAATGAACTTCGCCTGACCGCCTCCAACATCACCCAGTCCCAGGCACGCCTCCAGGACTTCTTAAGAGCTGTTTCAACACTATGGAACTCCCTACCTCCACCCATTAGGTTAGCCCCCTCCTTCAACATCTTCAAGAAAGTCCTCAAAACTCACCTTTTCACTCTGGCCTACTACCCCTCACAAGTGCTCTAAACCCACAGCTGAACTCTGGTCCTCTACCTTTCGTGTCCTTACCTCTCCCTCTAGATTGTAAGCCTTTGGGCAGGGTCCTCCTCCTTTTGTGTCCTACCTGATCATGCACCTCCATTACTTTGAACCCATGCTATGCATCTGAGTGAACCTAACTTGCCTAATCTCCATGCTCCAGTCCCATCCAGTGACTGACTAAGCATTACCTTGTACTCATACTGTGCTGCATGATCTGGTCTTTCTTGTATTCATGTATTGTCATTTTGCTGTATGTCACCCCTAAATATTGTCTGTAACCTAAACTAATGTCCAGCGCTGCGTAATATGTTGGGGCTTTATAAATACAATAAATAAATAAATTGGTGAGGTTTGGCTTGGCTGTAGTGGAAGAGGAGGCCACACTTAGGCGGCATATTTAAATATTTTTAAATATGCCCCGGTGTGGTACTCTGCAGGTTGTCACGATTGGCGAGGATTGGCATGGCTGTAGGGGAGGAGGAGGCCATACTTAGGCGGCATATTTAAATCTTTTTAAATATGCCCCGTCGTGGTACTCTGCAGGTTGCCATGATTGGCGAGGATTGGCATGGCTGTAGGGGAGGAGGAGGCCATACTTAGGCAGCATATTTAAATCATTTTAAATATGCCCCGGCGTGGTACTCTGCAGGTTGCCACAATTGGCAAGGAATGGCATGGCTGTAGGGGAGGAGGAGGCCATACTTAGGGGGCATATTTAAATCATTTTAAATATGCCCCGGCGTTGTACTCTGCAGTTGCCACGATTGGCGAGGATTGGCATGGCTGTAGGGGAGGAGGAGGCCATACTTAGGCGGCATATTTAAATCATTTTAAATATGCCCGGCGTGGTACTCTGCAGGTTGCCATGATTGGCGAGGATTGGCATGTCTGTAGGGGAGGAGGAGGCCATACTTAGGCAGCATATTTAAATCTTTTCAAATATCCCCCGGCGGGGTACTCAGCAGGTTGCCACGATTGGACGGAATTTTATGAGCTTCCCACCCCGGCCATGCCTAAACCTCTCAGATGTGCATGTCACTGTTAACCACACTACCATTTGCCCTACCTCTCAAGCCCGCTGTCTGGGTGTCACCCTGGACTTCACACTCTCCTTCACTCCTCACATCCAAAACCTCACAAAGTCCTGCAACTTCCACCTTCGTAACATCTGTAAGATTCGCCCTTTCTTGACCTCTGCCACCACCAAACTCCTCATCCATGCCCTCATAATTTCCCGCCTTGACTACTGCAATGCCCTGCTGTCTGGTCTCCCTATAACCCGAACAGCCCCACTGCAGTCCATCATGAATGCGGCAGCCAGAATTATCCACTGCTCCCATCGCTCCACCACGGCGGATCCCCTCCTTGAATCCCTCCACTGGCTTCCTATTTAGTCCAGAATCAGATTCAAGATACTGTGTCTTACCTACAAATCTGTCCACAAAACCTGTCCAACCTACATTTCCGATCTTACTCAGAGGTACACACCTAGCCGCTCACTCCGCTCTTCCAATGAACTTCGCCTGACCGCCTCCAACATCACCCAGTCCCAGGCACGCCTCCAGGACTTCTTAAGAGCTGCTCCAACACTATGGAACTCCCTACCTCCACCCATTAGGTTAGCCCCCTCCTTCAACATCTTCAAGAAAGTCCTCAAAACTCACCTTTTCACTCTGGCCTACTACCCCTCACAAGTGCTCTAAACCCACAGCTGAACTCTGGTCCTCTACCTTTCGTGTCCTTACCTCTCCCTCTAGATTGTAAGCCTTTGGGCAGGGTCCTCCTCCTTTTGTGTCCTACCTGATCATGCACCTCCATTACTTTGAACCCATGCTATGCATCTGAGTGAACCTAACTTGCCTAATCTCCATGCTCCAGTCCCATCCAGTGACTGACTAAGCATTACCTTGTACTCATACTGTGCTGCATGATCTGGTCTTTCTTGTATTCATGTATTGTCATTTTGCTGTATGTCACCCCTAAATATTGTCTGTAACCTAAACTAATGTCCAGCGCTCCGTAATATGTTGGGGCTTTATAAATACAATAAATAAATAAATTGGTGAGGTTTGGCTTGGCTGTAGTGGAAGAGGAGGCCACACTTAGGCGGCATATTTAAATATTTTTAAATATGCCCCGGTGTGGTACTCTGCAGGTTGTCACGATTGGCGAGGATTGGCATGGCTGTAGGGGAGGAGGAGGCCATACTTAGGCGGCATATTTAAATCTTTTTAAATATGCCCCGTCGTGGTACTCTGCAGGTTGCCATGATTGGCGAGGATTGGCATGGCTGTAGGGGAGGAGGAGGCCATACTTAGGCGGCATATTTAAATCATTTTAAATATGCCCCGGCGTGGTACTCTGCAGGTTGCCATGATTGGCGAGGATTGGCATGTCTGTAGGGGAGGAGGAGGCCATACTTAGGCAGCATATTTAAATCTTTTCAAATATCCCCCGGCGGGGTACTCAGCAGGTTGCCACGATTGGACGGAATTTTATGAGCTTCCCACCCCGGCCATGCCTAAACCTCTCAGATGTGCATGTCACTGTTAACCACACTACCATTTGCCCTACCTCTCAAGCCCGCTGTCTGGGTGTCACCCTGGACTTCACACTCTCCTTCACTCCTCACATCCAAAACCTCACAAAGTCCTGCAACTTCCACCTTCGTAACATCTGTAAGATTCGCCCTTTCTTGACCTCTGCCACCACCAAACTCCTCATCCATGCCCTCATAATTTCCCGCCTTGACTACTGCAATGCCCTGCTGTCTGGTCTCCCTATAACCCGAACAGCCCCACTGCAGTCCATCATGAATGCGGCAGCCAGAATTATCCACTGCTCCCATCGCTCCACCACGGCGGATCCCCTCCTTGAATCCCTCCACTGGCTTCCTATTTAGTCCAGAATCAGATTCAAGATACTGTGTCTTACCTACAAATCTGTCCACAAAACCTGTCCAACCTACATTTCCGATCTTACTCAGAGGTACACACCTAGCCGCTCACTCCGCTCTTCCAATGAACTTCGCCTGACCGCCTCCCACATCACCCAGTCCCAGGCACGCCTCCAGGACTTCTTAAGAGCTGCTCCAACACTATGGAACTCCCTACCTCCACCCATTAGGTTAGCCCCCTCCTTCAACATCTTCAAGAAAGTCCTCAAAACTCACCTTTTCACTCTGGCCTACTACCCCTCACAAGTGCTCTAAACCCACAGCTGAACTCTGGTCCTCTACCTTTCGTGTCCTTACCTCTCCCTCTAGATTGTAAGCCTTTGGGCAGGGTCCTCCTCCTTTTGTGTCCTACCTGATCATGCACCTCCATTACTTTGAACCCATGCTATGCATCTGAGTGAACCTAACTTGCCTAATCTCCATGCTCCAGTCCCATCCAGTGACTGACTAATCATTACCTTGTACTCATACTGTGCTGCATGATCTGGTCTTTCTTGTATTCATGTATTGTCATTTTGCTGTATGTCACCGCTAAATATTGTCTGTAACCTAAACTAATGTCCAGCGCTGCGTAATATGTTGGGGCTTTATAAATACAATAAATAAATAAATTGGTGAGGTTTGGCTTGGCTGTAGTGGAAGAGGAGGCCACACTTAGGCGGCATATTTAAATATTTTTAAATATGCCCCGGCGTGGTACTCTGCAGGTTGTCACGATTGGCGAGGATTGGCATGGCTGTAGGGGAGGAGGAGGCCATACTTAGGCGGCATATTTAAATCTTTTTAAATATGCCCCGTCGTGGTACTCTGCAGGTTGCCATGATTAGCGAGGATTGGCATGGCTGTAGTGGAAGAGGAGGCCACACTTAGGCGGCATATTTAAATATTTTTAAATATGCCCCGTCGTGGTACTCTGCAGGTTGCCATGATTAGTGAGGATTGGCATGGCTGTAGGGGAGGAGGAGGCCATACTTAGGCAGCATATTTAAATCATTTTAAATATGCCCCGGCGTGGTACTCTGCAGGTTGCCACGATTGGCGAGGATTGGCCTGCTAATTAGCATTCAATGTGATTTATGTCCATAAAACAGTGCTTTGCGTCAAATCCAGATTTTTCCCCCGAACTTTTGGCATGTATCCCACTCCGCCAACAGCTTTTCCATCACTTTTGTGGCCAGCATAATTTTTTCCAGCTTTCCAAGTTCGCCTCCCCATTGAAGTCTATTGCGGTTCGCGAACCGAAAATCAGAGGTTCGGGCCATCTCTAGTGGTCACGGGTGGAGACAAATTTACAGGAACTTATGCTGTGGCCGGGCTAGCGGTGATGCTTTGGCTGGGCTGACGGTTGTGCTGTGGCCTGGCTGTCGGTGATGCTGCGGCCTGGCTGTCGGTGATGCTGCGGCCTGGCTGTCTGTGATGCTGCGGCCTCGCTGTCGGTGATGCTGCAGCCGGGCTGTCGGTGATGCTGCGGCTGGGCTATTGGTGATGCTTTGGCCTTGCTGGTGGTGATACTCTGTGTGTGCTGGCTGTGATGCTGTGGCTGGGCTGGCGGTGATGCTCTGGCTGGGCTGGCGGTGATGCTTTGGCCTGGCTGGCGGTGATGGTGTGGCCGGGCTGGCGGTGATTCTGTGGCTGGGCTGGCGGTGATTCGGTGGTCGGGCTGGCGGTGATGCTGTGGCCTGGCTGGCGGTAATGCTGTGGCCTGGCTGTCGGTGATGCTGCGGCCTGGCTGTCGGTGATGCTGCGGCCGGGCTGTCGGTGATGCTGTGGCAGGGCTGTTGGTGATGCTGTGGCCTGGCTGGCGGTGATGCTCTGTGTGGGCTGGCGGTGATGCTCTGGCCGGGCTGGCAGTGATGCTTTGGCCTGGCTGGCGGTGATTCTGTGGCCGGGCTGGCGGTGATTCTGTGGCCGGGCTGGCGTTGATGCTGTGGCCTGACTGGCGGTAATGCTGTGGCCGGGCTGGCCTGGCGGTGATGCTGTTGCTTGGCTGGCGGTGATGCTGTGGCTTGGCTGGCGGTGATGCTGAGGCCGGGCTGGCGGTTATGCTGTGGCCGGGCTGGCAGTGATGCTGTGGAAGGCCAGGGTGGGGGGGGGGCAGTGGGCTTCCAGGGTAGGGCAGATGCACCAATTTGTCCGATGTGCGGACGCCCATGGTTACAGGCTTGTTGACTGTAGCACTGCATGCACTGACAGGCACAAGGGACGATGTCACCCCTCCCAGGGCTGCAGGCTTGTTGACCGCAGGGGTGCGTGCACTGACGGGCACATGGTAGGGTGTCATCCTTTCAGGTCTGCAGGCTTGATGACCACAGGGCTGCATGCACTGAGGGGGCACACGGTAAGATATCACCCTTCCAGGGCAACAGGCTCATTGACAGCAGGGCTGCGTGCCCTGGGGGGCACAGGGGACGCTTATCATGCCGTTCTGCCAATATCCATAGCACAACGATTAACATATAGATCGCGGTGCTTGTTTTTTACTAGTGCAATTCATATTTTCCAAAATCACAATTGTAGGCCTGCAGCATTTTTGGTTAGTTTGTGATTTTTATGCTTTGTACCTGTTTGGCGAGGATTGGTATGGCTGTAGAGGAAGAGGAGGCCATACTTAGGGGTATATTTAAATCATTTAAAGCGGACCCAAACCAAACTTTTTTTTTAGTTCAAAATAATTAGTTGCACCACTCTGACACATACAAAGATAAATAAACACTGCTTCAAGCCTATGAGCATTTCAGAGCATGCTTTTCATCCTTCTCTTTTTTATAATTAGGGTTATACAGGTGGCAGCCATTAGCAATTCCTGCTTTGCTGGACAATATCTACTCAACCAGTTTGCCGGATTTTGTACCGGCAATTTGAAAGGAAGGGAGGGGTTTCTCCAATAAATGTAAAATATTTTATATTTGTCATCATGCAGCTGAAAAAAGGCTGCACTTTATTATTATAATTTAGAAAATAGATTTTATTTCTGAAATCTTGTATTTCTAATTTGAGTCCACTTTAAATATACCCCAGAGTTCACCTCTGAAGGTTTCCACAATTTGTGATCTACGTCAAATCTCCAAGGGCTGCAGGCTTGTTGACCGCAGGGCTACGTACACTGAGGGGCACACGGTATGATGTCACCCTCCCAGGAATGCAGTCTTGTTGACCACAGGGCTGCATGCACTGAGAGGAACACAGGATAATGTTACTCCTACCAGGGCTGCAGGCTTGTTCACTGCAGGGCTGCATGCACTGAGTAGGGATGCTCATTCGGATTCCGCGGAAATGCAATTTCCGAAACTCCGATCGGAATTTGCATTTCCGCATTAGGATGCGGAAATCAGTAATGCAAGTGTGTTAGGCGGATTTCCGCCGGAAATCGTGGAAATTTCCGCCGGAAATCGTGGAAATTCTGCCCGACTTTAACATTGATTTTCTCAAAAACTATATGGTCTTTTTGAAAACTTTTTTTGCATCTTGTTCACAAGATTCTGTTTAAGAAACCCTGAAAATTTGGTGTTTCTAGGACTTACGGGGGCTTTGCTATTAACCGCTAAGGTCGGCGGATTTTTACTGTGAAGTAAAATGCAGAAAATCTGCATCTGCCTATTTTCTGCATTTATATTACAGTAAAAATCTGCCGACTTTAGTGGTTAATAGCAAAGCCCCCGTAAGTCCTAGAAACACCAAATTTTCAGGGTTTATTAAACCGAATCTCCTGAACAAGATGCAAAAAAAGTTTTCAAAAAGACCTTATAGTTTTTGAGAAAATCGATGTTAAAGTTGAGCAGAATTTCCGCGATTTCCGGCGGAAATTCCGAATTGGAATGCGGAAACTGGTACCGGAAAGCGGAATCGGTAATTGGCATTTCCGACCATTCCTAGCACTGAGGGGAACACAAGACATTGTCACCCCTCCAATGACTGCAGGCTTGTTGACAGCAGGGCTACGTGCACTGAGGGGCACACAGGATGCGTATCATGCCGTTCTGCCAATCTTAACAACACCATGATGAACATGTAGATTGCTGTGCTTGTTTTTTACTAGTGCAATTCATATTTTCCGAAATCACAATTGTCAGCCTGCAGAATTTTTGTTTGGTTAGTGATTTTTTTGCTTTGTACCTGTTTGGTGAGGCTTGGTTTGGCTGTAGGGGAGGAGGAGGCCATACTTAGGGGTATATTTAAATCATTTTTAATATACCCCAGAGTTCACCTCTGCAGGTTGCCACAATTTGTGATCTATGTCACCCCTCCAAGGGCTGCAGGCATGGGCGTCCGCAGAAAATTTTCCAGGGGGGGCAAAAAGGGGTGAGGAGAAGTGGCGTGCTGTGCTAAGCACCCCGAAAACTGGGGTGAAGTCGAAAAATCTGGGGGTTAAGTTGTGCGCCGCGCACATAGTTTAGCACGTCCGCCGAAAAATTGGGTGTGGCCATTTACCAGACTGTGGGTGTGGTAAAAGGTTTAGACAAATTTACATGAACTTAGCAATGCTGGGACATTAGATTATGACAGTGGTGGCAGTGAGGCTGTGGCCGGGCTAGCGGTAATGCTTTGGCCGGGCTAGCGGTGATGCTGTGGCCTGGCTGTCGGCGATGCTGCGGCCTGGCTGTCGGTGATGCTGCGGCCGGGCTGTCGGTGATGCTGCAGCCGGGCTAGCGGTGATGCTGTGGCCGGGCTGACGGTGATTCTGTGGCCGGGCTGGTGGTAATGCTGTGGGAGGCCAGGGGGGCAGTGGGCATCCAGGGTAGGGCAGATGCACCAATTTGCCTGATGGGCGGACGCCCATGGTTACAGGCTTGTTGACTGTAGCGCTGCATGCACTGACGGCACAAGGGACGATGTCACCCCTCCTAGGGCTGCAGGCTTGTTGACCGCAGGGGTGCGTGCACTGAGGGGCACATGGTAGGGTGTCATCATTTCAGGCCTGCAGGCTTGTTGACCGCAGGGCTGCATGCACTAAGGGGGCACACGGTAAGATATCACCAGATGTGGAGCTAGGGGGGGTCGGGGTAGGACAGGTACCCCCGGTCGGTTGGTCCCCGAGGGCGCCCAGCTGAGCTGCAGGAGTTTTTGTTTTTTTTTGGGAGGGGAGCAGCGCAGAGAAGAGGGAGAGCTGTGAGCAGCGGCGGAGAAGGGAGGCCATCTCCCCCCTCCTTCTCTCACCTTAGGGGGCTCTCCCTCCCTCGCTGTCCCCTCCACAACTAATGTCCGGGTGGCTGGCGCAGCGGGCGGGACTTACCTCCGTCTCGCTCCAGCGCCGGAAGTTCGGGTCCTGCAGCCGCTGCTCTGGTCTGGACTAGACCAAAGTAGCGTTAGATCTATCCGGCGCTGCGACGAGACGCAGGTAAGTCTCACCCGCCTGCCACCCGGACATTAGTTGTGGAGGGGAGAGTGAGGGACGGAGAGCCCCCTACGGTGAGGGAAGGGGTGGAGACGTCCGCCCCTCCCCACTGTGCCCATAGCTCTCCCTCCACTGCGCTGCTTCCCTCCTGCTGGGGGACACACCTGCCTACATATACTGGGGACATATACCCCCTGCCTACATATACTGGGCACATATACCCCCTGACTACATATACTGGGCGCATATATACCCCCTGACTACATATACTGGGCGCATATACCCCTGGCTACATATACTGGGCACATATACCCCTGACTACATATACTGGGCACATATACCCCTGCCTACCTATACTGGGCGCATATATACCCCCTGACTACATATACTGGGCACATATACCCCCTGACTACATATACTGGGGACATATACCCCTGGCTACATATACTGGGGACATATACCCCCTGCCTACATATACTGGGGACATATACCCCCTGACTACATATACTGGGCACATATACCCCCTGCCTACATATACTGGGCACATATGCCCCCTGACTACATATACTGGGCACATATACCCTCTGACTACATATACTGGGTGCATATATACCCCCTGACTACATATACTGGGCGCATATACCCCCTGACTACATATACTGGGCGCATATACCCCCTGACTACATATACTGGGCGGCGGGCGCATATACCCCCTGACTACATATACTGGGCACATATACCCCCTGACTACATATACTGGGCACATATACCCCCTGACTACATATACTGGGGACATATACCCCTGGCTACATATACTGGGGACATATACCCCCTGCCTACATATACTGGGGACATACAGTATACCCCCTGCCTACATATACTGGGCACAAATACCCCATGACTACCTATACTGGGGACATATACCCCTGGCTACATATACTGGGGACATATACCCCCTGCCTACATATACTGGGGACATATACCCCCTGCTTACATATACTGGGCACATACACCTCTGGCTACATATACTGGGCACATGTACCCCTGGCTACATATACTGGGGACATATACCCCCTGCCTACATATACTGGGCACATATACCCCCTGACTTCATATACTGGGCACATATATCCCCTGACTACATATACTGGGCACATATACCCCTGGCTACATATACTGGGCACATATACCCTTGGCTACATATACTGGGCACATATACCCCTGGCTACATATACTGGGCACATATACCCCCTGACTACATATACTGGGCACATATACCCCCTGACTACATATACTGGGCACATATACCCCCTGACTACATATACTGGGCACATATACCCCTGGCTACATATACTGGGCACATATATCCCTGACTATATATACTGGGGACATATACCCCCTGACTACACATACTGGACACATATACACCTGACTACATATACTGGGCACATATACACCTGGCTACATATATTGGTCACATATACCCCTGGCTACCTGTTCTGTGGACATCTCTACCCCTGGCTACCTGTTCTGGGGACATCTATACCGCTGGCCACCTATTCTGGGGACATCTATACTGCTGGCCACCTATTCTGGGGACACCTATAGACCTGGGGCTACCTATTTTTGGGGAACCACTGCTCTCAGATTGAGTGTATTTTGGGGAACTGCTGCCAGGTGAGAGGTGTCTGTCTACCATATTAAGGGGACATTCTGCCTATTTATGTGAAATGCTGTCTATTTATGTGCCTCATGACTGCTGAATTTGTCTTGTTGGGGGCCTCATGATTGCTAAATTTGTCTTGTTGGGGGCCTCGTGATTGCTGAGTTGGTCATGTTGGGGGCCTCATGATTGCTGAATTTGTCTTGATGGGGGGGGGGCTCATGATTGCTGAATTTGTCTTGGAACATGCTGGAAGGTACATACTGAGGGAGCGTGGGTGAGCGTGAGCCTGCTAACTTCCTGTACATTTAGCTCCACCCATAACCACGCCCACATTTATTATATGGTCACGCCCCTTTTTTTGGCGCGGCGCACGCACCTTCACCTTATGGGGCGCATTTATAGTCTTTGTCCCCAGGCGCTGAAAGCCCTAGCTACGCCTCTGGATATCACCTTCCCAGGGCAGCAGGCTTGTTGACAGCAGGGCTGCGTACACTGAGGGGGGCACGGTATGATGTCACCCTCCCAGGGCTGCAGGCATGTTGACCACAGGGTTGCATGCACTAAGGGGCACACAGGATAATCTTACTCCTCCCACAGCTGCAGGCTTGTTGACCGCAGGGCTGCATGCACTGAGGGGGCACACGGTAAGATATCACCCTTCCAGGGCAGCAGGCTCATTGACAGCAGGGCTGCATGCCCTGGGGGGCACAGGGGACGCTTATCAGGCCGTACTGCCAATCTCAATAGCACAACGATGAACATATAGATTGCGGTGCTTGTTTTTTACTAGTGCAATTCATATTTTCCAAAATCACAATTGTAGGCCTGCAGCATGTTTGGTTAGTTTGTGATTTTTATACTTTGTACCTGTTTGGTGAGGCTTGGTTTGGCTGTAGGGGAGGAGGAGGCCATACTTAGGGGTATATTTAAATCATTTAAATATACCCCAGAGTTCACCTCTGCAGGTTGCCACGATTTGTGATCTACGTCAAACCTCCAAGGGCTGCAGGCTTGTTGACTGCAGGGCTGCGTACACTGAAGGGCACACGGTATGATGTCACCCTCCCAGGGCTACAGGCTGGTTGACCACAGGGCTGCATGCACTGAAGGGCACACAGGATGATGTTACTCCTCCCAGGGCTGAAGGCTTGTTGACCGCAGGGCTGCGTGCACTGAGGGGGCACACGGTAAGATATCACCATCCCAGGGCAGCAGGCTAGTTGACAGCAGGGCTGCGTGCACTGGGGGGCACACGGGATGTGTATCATGCTGTTCTGCCAATCTTAACAGCACCACAATGAACATCTAGATTGCGGTGCTTTTTTTTTTTTTACTAGTGCAATTCATATTTTCCGAAATAACAATTGTTGGCCTGCAGAATTTTTGTTTGGTTAGTGATTTGGATGCTTTGTACCTGTTTGGTGAGGCTTGGTTTGGCTGTAGGGGAGGAGAAGGCCATACTAAGGGGTATATTTAAATTAATTTAAATATACCCTAGAGTTCAACTCTGCAGGTTGCCACAATTTGTGATCTATGTCACCCCTCCAAGGGCTACAGGCATGGGCATCCGCAGAAAATTTTCCAGAGGGTGGGGGCAAAAAGGGGGGCGGAGAAGTGGCACGCTGCGCTAAGCGTGCGGCGTGCCGAAAACTGAGGTGAAATCGAAAAATCTGCGGGTTAAGTTGTGCGGTGCGCATAGCACGCCACGCTAAAAAAATGGGTGTGGTAATGGACCAGAACATGGGTGTGGTAACGGGTGAAGACAAAGTTACATGAACTTAGCAATGCTGGGACATTAGATTAGGACTGTGGTGGTGGTGATGCTGTTGCCGGGCTGGCGGTGATGCTGTGGCCTGGCTGGCGGAGATGCTGTGGCCTGGCTGGCGGTGATGCTTTGTCCTGGCTGGCGGTGATGCTGTGGCCTGGCTGGCGGTGATGCTTTGGCCGGGCTGACGGTAATGCTGTGGCCTGGCTGGCGGTGATGCTGTGGCCGGCCTGGCGGTGATGCTTTGGCCTGGCTGGCGGTGATGCTTTGGCCTGGCTGGCGGTGATGCTGTGGCCTGGCTGGCGGTGATGCTTTGGCCGGGCTGACGGTAATGCTGTGGCCTGGCTGGCAGTGATGCTGTGGCCGGCCTGGCGGTGATGCTGTGGCCTGGCTAGTGGTGATGCTGTGGCCGGGCTGGCGGTGATGCTGTGGCCGGGTGTGGCAATGGACCAGAATGTGGGCGTGGTAACGGGTGAAAACAAATTTACATGAACTTAGCAATGCTGGGACATTAGATTAGGACTGAGGTGGCGGTGATGCTGTGGCCGGGCTGGCGGTGATGCTGTTGCCGGGCTGACGGTGATGCTGTGGCCTGGCTGGCGGAGATGCTGTAGCCTGGCTGGCAGTGATGCTGTGGCCTGGCTGGCGGTGATGCTGTTGCCTGGCTGGCGGTGATGCTTTGGCCTGGCTGGCGGGGATGCTGTGGCCTGGCTGGCGGTGATGCTGTGGCCTGGCTGGCGGTGATGCTGTGGCTGGGCTGGCAATGATGCTGTGGCCGGGCTGGCGGTGATGCTGTGGCTGGGCTGGCGGTGATGCTGTGGCCGGGCTGGCAATGATGCTGTGGCCGGGCTGGCGGTAATGCTGTGGCCGGGCTGGCGGTGATGCTGTGGCCTGGCTGGCGGTAATGCTGTGGCCTGGCTGTGGCCTGGCTGGCGGTGATGTTGCTCCTGGGCTGGCAGTAATGCTGTGGGAGGCCAGGGGGGGGGGGGGGGGCAGTGGGCCTCCAGGGTAGGCACCAATTTGCCCGACGTGCAGACGCCTGTGGTTACCGGCTAGTTGACTGTAGCGCTGCATGCACTGACGGGCACAAGGGACGATGTCACCCCTCCAAGGGCTGCAGGGTTGTTGACCGTAGGACTGCGTGCACTGAGGGGCACATGGTAGGGTGTCATCATTTCAGGTCTGCAGGCTTGTTGACCACAGGGCTGCGTGCAATGAGGGGGCGCACGGTAAGATATCACCTTCCCAGGGCAGAAGGCTTGTTGATAGCAGGGCTGCATACACTGAGGGGCACACGGTATGATGTCACCTTCCCAGGTCTGCAGGCTTGTTGACCACAGGGCTGCGTGCACTTGGGGGCACAGGGGATGCTTATAATGCCGTTCTGCCAATCTCAACAGTACCACAATGAACATATAGATAGCGGTGTTGGTTTTTTACTAGTGTAATTCATATTTTCCGAAATCACAATTGTCGGCCTGCAGAATTTTTATTTGGTTTGTGTTTTTTATGCTATGTACCTTCTTGGTGAGGCTTGGTTTGGCTGTAGGGGAGGAGGAGGCCATACTTAGGGGTATATTTAAATAATTTTAAATATACTCCAGAGTTCGCCTCTGCAGGTTGCCACAATTTGTGATCTATGTCACCCCTCCAAGGACTACAAGCATGGGCATCCGCAGAAATTTTTCCAGGGGGGGGGGGGGGGGCAAAAAGGGGGCAGGAGAAGTGGTGCGCTGCGCTAAAACTGGGGTGAAGTCGATAAATCTCGGGTTAAGTTGTGCATGGCGTGCCGCGCCGAAACAATGGGTGTGGCTATGGACCAGAATGTGTGTGTGGTGACGGGTGCAGACAAATTTACATTAACTTAGCAATGCTGGGACATTAGATTAGGACAGTGGTGGTGGTGATGCTTTGGCCGGGCTGGCGGTGATGCTTTGGCCGGGCTAGCGGTGATGCTGTGGCCTGGCTGTCGGCGATGCTGCGGCCTGGCTGTCGGTGATGCTACGCCCGTTCTTATAGGCTTGTTGACTGTAGCGCTGCATGCACTGAGCGGCACAAGGGATGATGTCACCCCTCCGAGGGCTGCAGGCTTGTGGACCGCAGGGCTGCGTGCACTGAGGGGCACATGGTAGGGTGTTATCCTTTTAGGTCTGCAGGCTTGTTGACCGCACGGCTGCATACACTGAGGGTGCACACGGTAAGATATCTCCCTCCTAGGGCAGCAGGCTTGTTGAAAGGAGGGCTGCGTGCACTGGGGGCAGAGGGGACGCATATCATGCTGTGGCCAGGTTGGCGGTGATGCTGTGGCCTGGCTGGCGGTGATGCTGTGGCCTGGCTGGCGGTGATGCTGTGGCTTGGCTGGCGGTGATGCTGTGGCCGGGCTGGCGGTGATGCTGTGGCCGGGCTGGCAGTGATTCTGTGGCCTTGCTGGCGGTGATGGTGTGGCCTTGTTGGCTGTGATGGTGTGGCCGGGCTGGCGGTAATACTGTGGGAGACCAGGGGGGGCAGTGGGCGTCCAGGGTAGGGCAGAAGCAATAATTTGTCCGACGTGCGGTTGCCCGTGGTTACAGGCTTGCTGACTGTAGCGCTGCATGCACTGACGGGCACAAGCGACGATGCCACCCCTCCCAGGGCTGCAGGCTTGTTGACCTCAGGGCTGCGTGCACTGAGGGGGACATGGTAGGGTGTCATCATTTCAGGTCTGCAGGCTTGTTGACCGCAGGGCTGCGTACACTGAGGGGCACACGGTATGATGTCACCCTCCCAGGGCTGCAGGCTTGTTGACCACAGAGCTGCATTCACTGAGGGGCACATAGGATGATGTTTCTCCTCCCAGGGCTGCAGGCTTATTGACCGCAGGGCTGCATGCACTGAGGGGAACACAAGACATTGTCACCCCTCCAATGACTGCAGGCTTGTTGACAGCAGGGCTGCGTTCACTGAGGGGCACAGGGAACGCTTAACATGCCGTTCTGCCAATCTCAACAGCACGACAATGAACATATTGATCGCGGTGCTTGTTTGTTACTAGTGCAACTCATATTTTCCAAAGTCACAAGTGTCGGCCTGCAGAATTTTTGTTTGGTTTGTGATTTTTATGCTTTGTACCTGTTTGGTGAGGCTTGGTTTGGCTTTAGGGAAGGAGGAGGCCATACTTAGGGGTATATTTAAATCATTTTAAATATACCCCAGAGTTCACCTCTGCAGGTTGCCACAATTTGTGACCTATGTCACCCCTCCGAGGGCTACAGGCTTGTTAACTGTAGTGCTGCATGCACTGACGGGCACAAGGGACAATGTCACCCCTCCCAGGTCTGCAGGCTTGTTGACCGCAGGGCTGCGGGAACTGAGGGGCACATGGTAGGTGTCATGATATGACATGAGGATTGTCCATAAACCGGGAGCAGACATGGAATCCAAAGATAAATGCTTTTTTGCGATTAATACAAAAGTGAACTTCCATCCATAACGTAGCATACAGCTTTCACCTAGCTGTCTCACACCAAACTGACTGTCTCTCCCTCTCTACCAGACAGTATATCAGCTTGTACACAACAGACCTCAAACCTTATCAGGTGATAAGGACAAGGCCAGTCTGCTAACACACAACAGAACAATAGTAACGACTAACGACTCCCGTGACACAATCAATGCAGGGTCCAATCACAGCAAACAAACAAAGCAGAATCAAAATACATTAAGCAAAACATACGGTTATTACACATCATGCATTTTACATATGATACATCACATTCCTCCCCCCATACATTCCTGGACCCCCAGGTGAACCCATTAGTTGGGTGAGACTGAGGTACAGGCACGTGGCAAATCTGTCCATCTACTCCTTCTCAGTCTAGGTGGGAGTTCATAATGAATTGTCCTTGTTTTCATACGGGCCAGTTCGACTTTTACTCGATGTCGAGATATGATTTGTCCATTTAATCCAAATACAGCCCTCACTGCATCATCTGGATTTTCATGCACTTGAAACAAAAAGAAAAACCGAGAGCCCAATATAGTGCAGTAAGTCTAACAATTGTTGGCGAAATAATTAACAGATGTGGATATACTCACAAACATGGGTTACCACATAGGCAACCACTTGAAATGCAGGTGGGGAGCATTAGAACCTGACCCCACTCAGGTTTAAGAAGTCGCTCTCTGTAGATAGAAAGAAGGGGACAGTCCCCTCCACCCAAGGTGGACTATTTGCACATCTGGATTTTCATACTCAACAAAACCGAACTCAGGTGGACTCCTGGAGACCCAGATATGACACACAGGTCCATAGCGGCCAAACACTTGCCCCAACTCCCACTTGCTGCTTTGTCTTCCTAAGTGTCCAATGTACACTTTGGAAATTGTGCTGCGAGGTCCATGGGATTGGGCACAGTCAGATACATTATTGGTCAAAACATCATGTGGCAGACGAACGTAATTAATCCCTCTGGCATGGTCTCTTTCCGCTACTGTTCTTAAGAGTGGGGAAACGCCCGAGGAGTTGGTTGCGACATTCCTATCATCAGTGGGCTGAGGAAACTGAGCAGCTCCATTGTCTCTGATGACATGCGGACATGCTGCTACCAGATGCTCAGTCGACCTACAGCAAAAACATGACTTTCTCACCTGGTTCCTTCCATCAGCTGATGTGGCATAACTCCTCTCTGGATGGGGTGGTCTGGGCTCTACACCCAATGCAGTCCTGAATGCTTCACTGACACATAAATCCTTTGGTAGATGACACACCTGGGACCGGTTTTCCACAAACTGATCGGCCAGCTTTGCAGCATCCCTCATTGTTGCAGGGTTCCGATCCAGCACCCACATTTTCACCTCTGGAGGACAGCAGCTCAGGAATTGTTATCTCAAACAAAGTTCTTTTAAGTCCTCCAAAGTCCTGACACCACTGCCCTGAATCCACTGATTAAACACATTTGTCAGCTTAAAGCGGACCCAAACCAAACATTTTTTTTTAATTAAAAATATTTAGTTGCAGCACTCTGACACATACAAAGATAAATAAACACTCCTTCAAGTCTATGAGCATTTCAGTGCATGCTTTTCACCCTTCTCTTTTTATAACTAGGGTTATACTGGGGACAGCCATTAGCAATTCCTCCATTGCTGGACACCATCTACTCCACCAGT
The DNA here is from genome assembly GCF_040937935.1 of Hyperolius riggenbachi. Taxonomy (NCBI): domain Eukaryota; kingdom Metazoa; phylum Chordata; class Amphibia; order Anura; family Hyperoliidae; genus Hyperolius; species Hyperolius riggenbachi. The sequence goes on from NC_090646.1 coordinate 457,133,705, forward strand.
TTGCCGGATTCTGTCCCGGCAATTTGAAAAGAAGGGAGGGGTTCCTCCAATAAATGTAAAATATTTTATATTTGTCATCATGCAGCTGAAAAAAAGGCTGCTATTCATTATTATAATTTAGAAAATAGGTTTTATTTCTGAAATCTTGTATTTTTAATTTGGGTCCACTTTAACTCCAAACTCAGTGAAAGAGTCTTTTGGGGTCTTAAACAAGGATCGGAAAGACTGTCTATATGTCTCTGGAGTTTTGGCATACCGAGCCAGCAATGCCCGTTTCACTTCCACAAAGTTAATTCGTTGTGCCAGAGGAAGCAATTTAAAAGTGTCACTGGCACATCCTGTCAACTTTCCTAACAGGATGCGACGATGCCACTCACTGGTTGAATACAGTGTGTCTCACAAATGAGTTCAAAAGTTTCTAAATAGGCATCAATTTCCTCTTTAGACTCGTCAAACATGGGGAATAATGAGTACAGTCTAACAGTGTCCATATGTGGCTGTAACATTCCCCCTTGAGATTGGTTCACATTCTGTGCCATCATCTCACCAACCATCCTAAATAATGTGTGAAGCATGTCCTCACCTCTGGCAACACCTTGCTGAGTCTGATCCTGAGACTGTTCCTCTGAGCCTTCATCAGTCTGCACATCTCCACCTTCACTCGGTGCCTCAGCATTACAGCTCCTGCAGTATCTCCTCCATGTTTATGGTGTTCCAATGTCTGCTCTGTCCCACCACTGCTCACCAATATGTCATGATATGACATGAGGATTGTCCATAAACCGGGAGCAGACATGGAATCCAAAGATAATGTCAAGGACTGACTGGGACTTCTCTTCAGTCCCTGTTGACCTTCCCATGATGGAAGAGGCTTTACCCAGTAGTGGAGTCTAGGTGACCATGGGTCTTCACCCACACACCCTTGAGGGGAGTGCAGGACCATACCCCCAGGAGGGGGTTGTGGAATTTAGCTGCCTAGTGCCCTACCAGGTCACTACTGGGATTACCTCAGCAAGTGGTTGGGAGAACAGAGACACTAATTGTGGAGAAAGCGTGGTCAGATAAGATCTGGAGGTCCAGGGTAAACAGAGATCAGCGTAGGTCGGGGTCACAAGCCAAAGGTCGGGGCAGGCGGAGATCAGCAGTAGTTGGGGTCACAAGCCAAGGGTCAGGGCGGGCAGCAGACAACGGTAATCCAGAAGACTAGCCAAAGATCAGGGCAGGTGGAAATCAGCAGTAGTCGGGGTCACAGGCCAAGGTCACAACAGGAGATCACCAACGGTTCACCAACAGGCTAGCCAAACTGTTCAGAACGAGCAGCACTGCAGTTAGGGGCAGTGCTGCTTTTATACTGCGCATTGGCGCCGAAATTAGCGCTCTGCGCATGTGCAGGGCGCGCGTAACTCTTTGCGCATGCGCGCTGCGCGCAGTGCCAAACGCCGTGCTGGGAGAGGGACTACAAGGACCAGAGAGCAACCGCGCGTGCAAAATACATTAAGCAAAACATACGGTTATAACACATCATACATTTTACATATGATACATCACAGTAGGGTGTTATCCTTTCTGGTCAGCAGGCTTGTTGACCACAGGGCTGCATACACTGAGGGGGCACACGGTAAGATGCCACCCTCCCAGGGCAGCAGGCTTGTTGACAGCAGGGCTGCGTGCACTGGGGGGCACAGGGGACGCTTATCATGCCGTTCTGCCAATCTCAACAGCACGACGATGAACATATAGATCGCGGTGCTTGTTTTTTTACTAGTGCAATTTATATTTTCCAAAATCACAATTGTAGGCCTGCAGAATTTTTGGTTAGTTTGTGATTTGTATGCTTTGTACCTATTTGGTGAGGATTGGTATGGCTGTGGGGGAGGAGGAGGTCATTTAAATATACCCCAGAGTTCACCTCTGCAGGTTGCCACAATTTGTGATCTACGTCAAACCTTCAAGGGCTGCTGACTTGTTGACCACAGGGCTGCGTACACTGAGGGGCACACGGTATGATGTCACACTCCCGGGGCTGCAGGCTTGTTGACCACAGGGCTGCGTGCACTAAGGGGCACACAAGATGATGTTACTCCTCCAAGGTCTGCAGGCTTGTTGACCACAGGGCTGCGTGCACTGAGGGGGCACACAGTAAGATATCACCCTCCCAGGGCAGCAGGCTTGTTGACAGCAGGGCTGCGTGCACTGAGGGGCACAGGGGACGCTTATCATGCCATTCTGCCAATCTCAACAGCACGACAATGAACATATAGATCGCGGTGCTTGTCTTTTACTAGTGCAATTCATATTTTCCGAAACCACAAGTGTCGGCCTGCAGAAATGTTGTTTTGTTTGTGATTGTTATGCTTTGTACCTGTTTGGTGAGGCTTGGTTTGGCTGTAGGGGAGGAGGAGGCCATACTTAGAGGTATATTTAAATCATTTTACTCCATTTTACTTATATTTAAATCATTTTAAATCATATACTCCAGAGTTCACCTCTGCAGGTTCCCACAATTTGTGATCTATGTCACCCCTCCAAGGGCTACAGGCATGGGCATCTGCAGAAAATTTTCAGTGGGGGGCAAAAAGGGGGAAGCAGAAGTGGCACGCTGTGGTAAGCATAAGGTGTGCCGAAAACTGGGGTGAAGTCGAAAAATCGGCGGGTTAAGTTGTGCGGTGCGCATTGCACGCAGCGCCAAAAAGATGGGTGTGGCCATGGACCAGAATGTGGATGTGGTAACGGTTGAAGACAAATTTACATAAACTTAGCAATGCTGGGACATTAGGTTAGGACAATGGTGGAAGTGATGCTGTGGCCTGGCTGGCGGTGATGCTGTGGCCTGGCTAGCAGTAATGCTGTGGCCGGGCTGGCAGTGATGCTTTGGCCGGGCTGGCGGTGAAGCTTTTGCCAGAATGGCGGTGATGCTGTGGCCGGGCTGGCGGTGATGCTGTGGCTTCGCTGGCGGTGATGCTGGGGCCAGGCTGGTGGTGATGCTGCGGCCGGGCTGGTGGTGATGCTGCGGCCGGGCTGGCGGTGATGCTGCGGCCGGGCTGGTGGTGATGGTGCTGCTGGGCTGGCGGTCATGGTGCTGCCGGGCTGGCGGTGATGGTGCTGCCGGGCTAGCGGTGATGGTTCTACCGGGCTGGCGGTGATGCTGCAGCCTTTCTAGTGGTGATGCTGTGGCCTGTTTGGCAGTGATGCTGTGCCTGGGCTGTCTGTTATGCTGTGGCCTGGCTGGCATTGATGCTGTGGCGGGGGGGGGGGGGGGGCGGTGATGCTCTGGCTTGGCTGACGGTGATGCTTAGGGCTGGCTGGCGGTGATGCTGTGGCCTAGCTGGCAGGGATGCTGTGGCCGGGCTGGTGGTGATGCTGTGGCCGGGCTGGCGGTGATGCTGTGGCCGGGCTGGCGGTAATGCTGTGGGAGACCAGGGGGGGCAGTGGGCGTCCAGACTCCAGGGTAGGGCAGATGTGCACACGCCCACGGTTACAGGCTTGTTGACTGTAGCGCTGCATGCACTGACAGGCACAAGGGATGATTTCACCCCTCCCAGGGCGGCAGGCTTGTTGACCGCCGGGCTGCATGCACTGAGGGGGCACACGGTAAGATGTCACCCTCCCAGGGCAGCAGGCTTGTTGACAGCAGGGCTGCGTGCACTGGGGGGCACAGGGCATGCTTATCATGCCGTTCTGCCATTCTCAACAGCACAACGATGAACATATAGATCGCGGTGCTTCTTTTTTACTTGTGGAATTCATATTTTCCAAAATCACAATTGTAGGCTTGCAGCATTTTTGGTTGGTTTGTGATTTTTATGCTTTGTACCTGTTTGGTGAGGATTGGTATGGCTGTAGGAGAGGAGGAGGCCATACTTAGGGCTATATTTAAATCATTTAAATATGCCCCTAAATACCCCTAAATATACCCCAGAGTTCACCTCTGCAGGTTGCCCCGATTTGTGAACTACGTGAAACCTCCAAGGGCTGCAGGCTTGTTGACCACAGGGCTGCATGCACTAAGGGGCACACAGGATGATGTTTCTCCTCCCAGGGCTGCAGGCTTGTTCACTGCAGGTCTGCATGCACTGAGGGGAACACGAGACATTGTCACCCCTCCAATGACTGCAGGCTTGTTGACAGCAGGGCTACGTGCTCTGAGGGGCACACAGGATGCGTATCATGCCGTCCTGCCAATCTTAACAGCACCACGGTGAACATGTACATTGCTGTGCTTGCTTATTACTAGTGCAATTCATATTTTCTGAAATCACAATTGTCGGCCTGCAGAATTTTTGTTTGGTTTGTGATTTTTATGCTTTGTACCTGTTTGGTGAGGCTTGGTTTCGCTGTAGGTGAGGAGGAGGCCATACTTAGGGGTATATTTAAATCATTTTAAATATACCCCAGAGTTGCTACAATTTGGGATCTATGTCACCCCTCCGAGGGCTACAGGCATGGGTGTCCGCAGAAATTTTACAGGGGGGGGGGGAGGGGGGAGGAGAAGTGGCGCGCTGAGCTAAGCGTGCAGCGTGTGAAAAACTGTTGTGCTGTGCGCATAGCACGCCGCACCAAAAAAAATTGGTTGTGGCCACGGACCAGAATGTGGGTGTGAACTTAGCAATGCTTGGACATTAGATTAGGACAGTGGTGGTGGTGATGCTGTGGCCGGGCTGGCGGTGATGCTGTGGACTGGCTCGCGGTGATACTGTGGCCGGGCTGGCGGTAATGCTGTGGGAGGCCAGGGGGGCAGTGGGCATCCAGGGCAGGGCAGATGCACCAATTTGTCTGACCAGCGGATGCCCGTGGTTACAGGCTTGTTGACTGTAGCGCTGCATGCACTGATGGACACAAGGGATGATGTCACCCTCCCAGGGCTGCAGGCTTGTTGACCGCAGGGCTGCGTGCACTGAGGGGCACATGGTAAGGTGTCATCATTTCAGGTCTGCAGGCTTGTTGACCACAGGGCTGCGTACACTGAGGAGCACACTGTATTATGTCACCCTCCCAGGGCTGCAGGCTTGTTGACCACAAGGCTGTATGCACTGAGGGGCACATAGGATGATGTTACTCCTCCCAGGGCTGCAGGCTTCTTGACCGCAGGGCTGCATGCACTGAGGGGAACACGAGACATTGTAACTCCTCCTATGACTGCAGGCTTGTTGACAGCAGGGCTGCGTGCACTGAGGGGCACACCGTATGCGTATCATTCCATTCTGCCAATCTTAACAGCACCATGATGAATATGTAGTTTGTGGTGCTTGTTTTTTACAAGTGCAATTCATATTTTCCGAAATCACAATTGTCGGCCTGCAGAATTTTTGTTTGGTTTGTGATTTTTATGCTTTGTACCTGTTTGGTGAGGCTTGGTTTGGCTGTAGGAGAGGAGAAGGCCATAATTCGGGGTATATTTAACCTATTTTGGTTCCTGGACGTAGAAACTACGTCCAGGAACAATGCGCGCTCCCGCGGCCGTTCGCGCATGGGCACGCGCGATCCCGGCCCGCGGTTCGTTAGCCAGGCAATCCTCTCCCCCGCTGAAAAAGCGACAGCTTCTCTCGGAAGCTGCGCCTTTTCTGGCTGTTACCTCCCCATGCGTCGCTCTAAGCGTATGTTGCGCTTACAGTGACGTCATGTAAACAAACTCATGGCCGCCATCTTGTGGCCGAAAAGTAATACTACAACTAAAAGTAAAAAAAAAAAAAAATCAACACACATTTACATTATAAACCTATTGTTTACATCCCACCCTCCCAAAACTACCCAAATAAAATGTTTAATATAAAAAACAACAACATTACAATAAGAAAAACAAAAAACATGTAAATATTTACCTAAGGGTCTAAACTTTTTAAATATCAATGTAAAGATTATATATTTCTATATTTTTTTAATTTTAAACTTGTAAATAGTGATAGATGCAAAATGGAAAAAATGCTCCTTTATTTCCAAATAAAATATTATCGCCATACATTGTGATAGGGACATAATTTTAACGGTGTAATAAGGACATATGGGCAAATACAATACGTGAGTTTTAATTATGGAGGCATGTATTATTTTAAAACTATAATGGCTGAAAACTGAGAAATAATGATTTTTTTCAGTTTTTTTCTCATTCTTCCTGTTAAAATGCATTTACAGTAAAGTGGCTCTTAGCAAAATGTACTCCCCAAAGAAAGCCTAATTGGTGGCGGAAAAAACAAGATATAGATCAGTTAATTGTGATAAGTAGTGATAAGTTATAGGCTAATGAATGGGAGGTGAACATTTCTCAAGTGAAAACGACGGAACGCTAGTGCGTTAAATCATTTTAAATATACCCCAGAGTTCACCTCTGCAGGTTGCCACAATTTATGATCTATGTCACCCCTCTAAGGACTACAGGCTTGTTGACTGTAGCGCTGCATGCACTGACGGGCACAAGGGACAATGTCACCCCTCCCAGGGCTGCAGGCTTGTTGACCGCAGGGCTGCGGGCACTTAGGGGCACATGGTAGGGTGTTATCCTTTCAGGTCAGCAGGCTTGTTGACTACAGGGCTGCATACACTGAGGGGGCACACGGTAAAGATGTCACCCTTCCAGGGCAGCAGGCTTGTTGACAGCAGGGCTGCGTGCACTGAGGGGCACAGGGGACGCTTATCATGCCATTCTGCCAATCTCAACAGCACGACGATGAACATATAGAGGTGCTTGTTTGTTACTAGTGCAATTCATATTTTCCGAAGTCACAAGTGTCGGCCTGCAGAATTCTTGTTTGGTTTGTGATTTTTATGCTTTATGCCTGTTTGGTGAGGCTTGGTTTGGCTTTAGGGAAGGAGGAGGCCATACTTAGGGGTATATTTAAATCATTTAAAATTTACCCCAGAGTTCACCTCTGCAGATTCCCACAATTTGTAATCTATGTCACCCCTCCAAGGGCTACAGGCATGGGTGTCCGCAGAAAATTTTCAGTGGGGGGCAAAAAGGGGGGCGGAGAAGTTGTGCACTGCGGTAAGCATGCGGTGAGCCAAAAACTGCGGTGAAGTCGAAAAATCTGCGGGTTAAGTTGTGCTGTGCGCATTGCACGCAGCGCCCAAAAAATGGGTGTGGCCATGGACCAGAATTTGGATGTTGTAACGGTTGAAGAAAAATTTACATGAACTTAGCAATGCTGGGACATTAGATTAGGACAGTGGTGGCAGTGATGCTGCGGCCAGGCTGGCGGTGATGCTGTGGCCGGGCTGGCGGTGATGCTTTAGCCGGGCTGGCGGTGATGCTGTGGCCTGGCTGGCAGTGATGCTGTGGCCTGGCTGGTGGTGATGCTGTGGCCGGGGTGGCGGTGATGCTGTGGCCGGGCTGGCGGTGATACTGCGGCCAGGCTGGCAGGGATGCTGTGGCTGGTCTGGTGGTGATGCTGTGGCTGGGCTGGCGGTGATACTGTGGCTGGGCTGGCGGTGATGCTGTGGGAGGCCAGGGGGAGCAGTGAGCGTCCAGGGCTGGGCAGATGTGCAGACGCCCGTGGTTACAGGCTTGTTGACTGTAGCGCTGCATGCACTGACAGGCACAAGGGATGATGTCACCACTCCCAGGGCTGCATGCTTGTTAACCGCAGGGCTGCGGGCACTGAGGGGCACATGGTAGGGTGTCATCCTTTCAGGTCTGCAGGCTTGTTGACTGCCGGGCTGCATGCACTGAGGGGGCACACGGTAAGATATCACCCTCCTAGGGCAGCAGGCTTGTTGACAGCAGGGCTGTGTGCACTGAGGGGCACAGGGGATGCTTGTCATGCCGTTCTGCCAATCTTAACAGCATGACGATAAACATATAGATCGCGGTGCTTGTTTTTTTACTAGTGCAATTCATATTTTTTAAAATCACAATTGTAGGCCTGCAGAATTTTTGGTTAGTTTGTGCTTTGTACCTGTTTGGCGAGGATTGGTATGGCTGTAGGGGAGGAGGAGGCCATACTAAGGGGTATATTTAAATCATTTAAATATACCCCAGAGTTCACCTCTGCAGGTTGCCACAATTTGTGATCCACGTCAAACCCCCAAGGGCTGCAGGCTTGTTGACCGCAGAGCTGCGTACACTGAGGGGCACACGGTAGGATGTCACCCTCCCGGGGCTGCAGGCTTGTTAACCACAGGGCTTTGTGCACTAAGGGGCACACAGGATGATGTTACTCCTCCCAGGTCTGCAGGCTTGTTGACCGCAGGGCTGCGTGCACTGAGGGGGCACACAGTAAGATATAACCCTCCCAGGGCAGCAGGCTTGTTGACAGCAGGGCTGCGTGCACTAAGGGGCACAGCAGAGGACGCTTATCATGCCATTCTGCCAATCTGAACAGCACGACGATGAACATATAGATCGCGGTGCTTGTGTTTTACTAGTGCAATTCATATTTTCCGAAATCACAAGTGTCGGCCTGCAGAATTTTTGTTTGGTTTGTGATTTTTATGCTTTGTACCTGTTTGGTGAGGCTTGGTTTGGCTGTAGCGCTGCATGCACTGACAGGCACACGGGATGATGTCACCCCTCCCAGGGCTTCAGGTTTGTTGACCACAGGGCTGTGTGCACTGAGGGGCACATGGAAGGGTGTCATTCTTTCAGGTCTGCAGGCTTGTTGACCGCGGTGCTACATGCACTGAGGGGGCACACGGTAAGATATCACCCTCCCAGGGCAGCAGGCTTGTTGACAGCGGGGCTGCAAGCACTGGGGGGCACAGGGGATGCTTATCATGGCGTTCTGCCAATCTCAACAGCACGACGATGAACATATAGATCGCTGTGCTTGTTTTTTTACTAGTGCAATTCACATTTTCCAAAATCACAATTGTAGGCCTGCAGCATTTTTGGTTAGTTTGTGATTTTTATGCTTTGTACCGGTTTGGCGAGGATTGGTATGGCTGTAGGGGAGGAGGAGGCCATACTTAGGGGTATATTTAAATGATTTTAAATATACCCCAGAGTTCACCTCTGCAGGTTCCCACAATTTGTGATCTATGTCACCTCTCCAAAGGCTACAGTTATGGGCTTCTGCAGAAAATTTTTAGTGGGGGGCAAAAAAGGGGGTGGAGAAGTGGCATGCTGCGGTAAGCATGCGGTGTGCCGAAAACTGGGGTGAAGTCGAAAAATCTGCGGGTTAAGTTGTGCAGTGCGCATAGCACGCAGCGCCAAAAAAATGGGTGTGGCCATGGACCAGAATGTGGATGTGGTAACGGTTGAAGACAAATTTACATTAACTTAGCAATGCTGGGACATTAGATTAGGACAGTGGTGGCAGTGATGCTGTGGCCCGGCTGGCGGTGATGCTGTGGCCGGGCTGGCTGTGATGCTGTAGCCGGGCTGGCGGTGATGCTTTGGCTGGGCTAGCGGTGATGCTGTGGCCTGGCTGGCGGTGATGCTGTGGCCGGGCTGGCAGTGATACTGTGGCCTGGCTGGCAGGAATGCTGTGGCCGGGCTGGTGGTGATGCTGTGGCCAGGTTGGCGGTGATGCTTTGGCCGGGCTGGCGGTAATGCTGTGAGAGGCCAGGGGGACCAGTGGACGTCCAGGGTAGGGCAGATGTGCAGACGCCTGTGGTTACAGGCTTGTTGACTGTAGTGCTGCATGCACTGACAGGCACAAGGGATGATGTCACCCCTCCCAGGGCTTCAGGTTTGTTGACTGCAGGGCTGTGTGCACTGAGGGGCACATGGAAGGGTGTCATCCTTTCAGGTCTGGAGGCTTGTTGACCGCCGTGCTACATGCACTGAGGGGGCACACGGTAAGATATCACCCTCCCAGGGCAGCAGGCTTGTTGACAGTGGGGCTGCAAGCACTGGGGGGCACAGGGGATGCTTATCATGGCGTTCTGCCAATCTCAACAGCACGCCGATGAACATATAGATCGCTGTGCTTGTTTTTTTTACTAGTGCAATTCACATTTTCCAAAATCACAATTGTAGGCCTGCAGCATTTTTGGTTAGTTTGTGATTTTTTTGCTTTGTACCTGTTTGGCGAGGATTGGTATGGCTGTAGGGGAGGAGGAGGCCATACTTAGAGGTATATTTAAATCATTCAAATATACCCCAGAGTTCACCTCTGCAGGTTTCCACGATTTGTGATCTACGTCAAACCTCCAAGGGCTGCAGGCTTGTTGACCACAGGACTGCATGCACTGAGGGGCACACAGGATGATGTTACTCCTCCCAGGGCTGCAGGCTTGTTCACTGCGGGGCTGCATGCCCTGAGGGGAACACGAGACATTGTCACCCCTCCAATGACTGCAGGCTTGTTGACAGCAGGGCTACGTGCACTGAGGGGCACACAAAATGCGTATCATGCCGTTCTGCCAATCTTAAGAGCACCACGATGAACATGTAGATTGCTGTGCTTGTTTTTTACTAGTGCAATTCATATTTTCCGAAATCACAATTGTCGGCCTGCAGAATTTTTGTTTGGTTTATGATTTGTACGCTTTGTACCTGTTTGGTGAGGCTTGGTTTGGCTGTAGGGGAGGAGGAGGCCATACTTAGGGGTATATTTAAATCATTTTAAATACACCCCAGAGTTCACCTCTGCAGATTGCCACAATTTGTGATCTATGTCACCCCTCCAAGGGCTACAGGCATAGGTGTCCGCAGAAATTTTTCGGGGGGGGGGGGGGACAAAAAGGGGGGAGGAGAAGTGGCGCGCTGAGCTAAGCGTGCGGCGTGTTAACAACTGAGGTGAAGTCGAAAAATCTGCGGGTTAAATTGTGCGGTGCGCATAGCACGCCGCGCCACAAAAAATGGGTGTGGCCATGGACTAGAATGTCGGTGTGGTAACGGGTGAAGACAAATTTACATGAACTTAGCAATGCTGGTACATTAGTTTAGGACAGTGGTGGCGGTGATGCTGTGGCCGGGCTGGCGGTGATGCTGTGGCCGGGCTGGCGGTGATGCTGTGGCCGGGCTGGCGGTGATGCTGTGGCCTGGCTTACGGTGATACTGTGGCCAGGCTGGCGGTAATGCTGTGGGAGGCCAGGGGGGCAGTGGGCATTCAGGGTAGGGCAGATGCACCAATTTGTCTGACGTGTGGATGCCCGTGGTTACAGGCTTGTTGACTGTAGTGCTGCATGCACTAATAGCTACAAGGGATGATGTCACCCCTCCCAGGGCTGCAGGCTTGTTGACCGCAGGGCTGCGTGCACTGAGGGGCACATGGTAAGGTGTCATAATTTCAGGTCTGCAGGCTTGTTGACCGCAGGGCTGCGTACACTGAGGGGCACTGAATATTATGTCACCCTCCCAGGGCTGCAGGCTTGTTGACCACAGGGCTGTATGCACTGAGGGGCACACAGGATGATGTTACTCCTCCCAGGGCTGCAGGCTTGTTGACCGCAGGGCTGCATGCACTGAGGGGAACACGAGACATTGTAACCCCTCCAATGACTACAGGCTTGTTGACAGCAGGGCTGCGTGCATTGAGGGGCACACGGGATGCATATCATTCCATTCTGCCAATCTTAACAGCACCATGATGACCATGTAGATTGCGGTGCTTGTTTATTACAAGTGCAATTCATATTTTCCGAAATCACATTTGTCGGCCTGCAGAATTTTTGTTTGCTTTGTGATTTTTATACTTTGTACCTGTTTGGTGAGGATTGGTTTGGCTGTAGGGGAGGAGGAGGCCATACTTAGGGGTATATTTAAATTATTTTAAATATACCCCAGAGTTGACCTCTGCAGGTTGCCACAATTTGCTATCTATGTCACCCTTCCAAGGGCTAAAGGCTTGTTGACTGTAGCGCTGCAGGCACTGAGGGGCACATGGTAGGGTGTCATCCTTTCAGGTCAGCAGGCTTGTTGACCACAGGGCTGCATACACTGAGGGGGCACACGGTAAGATGTCACCCTTCCAGGGCAGCAGGCTTGTTGACAGCAGGGCTGCGTGCACTGAGGGGCACAGGGGACGCTTATCATGCCGTTCTGCCAATCTCAAAAACACGACGATGAACATATAGATCGCGGTGCTTGTTTTTACTAGTGCAATTCATATTTTCCGAAATCACATGTGTCGGGCTGCAGAATTTTTGTTTGGTTTGTGATTTTTATGCTTTGTACCTGTTTGGTGAGGCTTAGTTTGGCTGTGGGGAGGAGGAGGCCATACTTAGGGGTATATTTAAATAATTTTAAATATACCCCAGAGTTCACCTCTGCAGGTTCCCACAATGTGTGATCTATTTCACCCCTCCAAGGGCTACAGGCATGGGCATCTGCAGAAAATTTTCAGTGGGGGGCAAAAGGGGGGCTGAGAAGTGGCATGCTGCGGTAAGCATGCGGTGTGCCGAAAACTGGGGTGAAATCGAAAAATCTGCGGGTTAAGTTGTGTGGTGCGCATAGCACGCAGCGTCAAAAAAATGGGTGTGGCCATGGACCAGAATGTGGATGTGGTAACGGTTGAAGACAAATTTACTTAAACTTAGCAATGCTGTTACATTAGATTAGGACAGTGGTGGCAGTGATGCTGTGGCCTGGCTGGCGGTGATGGTGTGTCCTGGCTGGCGGTGATGCTGTGGCCTGGCAGGTGGTGATGCTTTGGCCAGGCTGGTGGTGATGCTGCGGCCGGGCTGGCAGTGATGGTGCTGGCGGTGATGGTGCTGCCGGGCTAGCGGTGATGGTGCTGCCGGGCTAGCGGTGATGGTACTGCCGGGCTGGGTGTGATGCTGCAGCCTGGCTGGCGGTGATGCTGTGGCCTGGCTGGCAGTGATGCTGTGCTTGGGCTGGCTGTGATGTTGTGGCCTGGCTGGCGTTGATGCTGTGGCGGGGGTGGCGGTGATGCTCTGACCGGGCTGGCGGTGATGCTTTGGCCTCGCTGGCGGTGATGCTGTGGCTGGGCTGGTGGTGATGCTGTGGCTTGGCTGGCGGTGTTGCTGTGGCCCGGCTGGCAGTGATACTGTGGCCTGGCTGGCAGGGATAATGTAGCCGGGCTGGTGGTGATGCTGTGGCCGGGCTGGCGATGAAGCTATGGCTGGGCTGGCGGTAATGCTTTGGGAGGCCAGGGCGGGGGGGCAGTGGGCATCCAGGGTAGGGCAGATGTGCAGACGCCCGTGGTTACAGGCTTGTTGACTGTAGCGCTGCATGCACTGACAGGCGCAAGGTATGATGTCACGCCTCCCAGGGCTGCAGGCTTGTTGACCGCAGGGCTGCGTGCACTGAGGGGCACATGGTAGGGTGTCATCCTTTCAGGTCTGCAGGCTTGTTGACCGCCCAGCTGCATGCACTGAGGGGTCACACGGTAAGATATCACCCTCCCAGGGCAGCAGGCTTGTTGACAGCAGGGCTGCGTGCACTGGGGGGAACAGGGGATGCTTATCGTGCCGTTCTGCCAATCTCAACAGCACGACGATGAACATATAAATCGCGGTGCTTGTTTTTTACTAGTGCAATTCATATTTTCCAAAATCACAATTGTAGGCCGGCAGCATTTTTGGTTAGTTTGTGATTTTTATGCTTTGAACCTATTTGGCGAGGATTGGTATGGCTGTAGGGGAGGAGGAGGCCATACTTAGGGGTATATTTAAATCATTTAAATATACCCCAGAGTTCACCTCTGCAGGTTGCCCCGATTTGTTATCTACGTCAAACCTCCCAGGGCTGCAGGCTTGTTGACCACAGGGCTGCATGCACTGAGGGGCACACAGGATGATGATACTCCTCCCAGGGCTGCAGGCTTGTTCACTGCAGGGCTGCCCGCACTGAGGGGAACACGAGACATTGTCACCCCTCCAAAGACTGCAGGGTTGTTGACAGCAGGGCTACGTGCACTGAGGGGCACACAGGATGCGTATCATGCCGTTCTGCCAATCTTAACAGCACCATGATGAACATGTAGATTTCTGTGCTTGTTTTTTACTAATGCAATTCATATTTTCCGAAATCACAATTGTCGGCCTGCAGAATTTTTGTTTGGTTTGTGATTTTTATGCTTTGTACCAGTTTGGTGAGGCTTGGTTTGGCTGTAGGGGAGGAGGAGGCCATACATAGGGGTATATTTAAATCATTTTAAATATACCCCAGAGTTCACCTCTGCAGGTTGCCACAATTTGTGATCTTTGTCACCCCTTCCCAGGGCTACAGGCATGGGTGTCCGCAGACATTTTCCAGGGGGGGGGGGGAGGGGACAAAAAGGGGGGAAGAGAAGTGGCGCACTGAGCTAAGCGTCCGGCGTGTCAAAAACTGAGGTGAAGTCGAAAAATCTGCGGGGTTAAGTTGTGCTGTGCGCATAGCACGCAGCGCCAAAAAAATGGGTGTTGCCATAGACCAGAATGTGGATGTGGTAACGGTTGAAGACAAATTTACATGAATTTAACAATGCTGGAACATTAGATTAGGACAGTGGTGGCATTGATGCTGTGGCCCGGCTGGGGGTGATGTTGTGGCCGAGTTGGCAGTGATGCTGGGGCTGGGCTGATGGTGATGCTGTGGCCGGGCTGGCGGTGATGCTTTACCTGGGCTGGCGGTGATGCTGTGGCCTGGCTGGTGGGGATGCTGTGGCCAGGCTGGCGGTGATGCTGTGGCTGGGCTGGCGGTGATGCTGTGGCATGGCTGGCGTTGATGCTGTGGCCGTGCTGGCTGTGATGCTTTGGCCTGGCTGGCGGTGATGCTGTGGCTGGGCTGGCGGTGATGCTGTGGCCGGGCTGGCGGTGATGGTGTGGCATGGCTGGCGGTGATGCTGTGGCCTGGCTGGCGGTGATGCTGTGGCCTGGCTGGCGGTGATGCTGTGGCCAGGCTGGCGGTGATGCTGTGGCCAGGCTGGCGGTGATGCTGTGGCCTGGCTTGCTGTGATTCTGTGGCCGTGCTGGCTGTGATGGTTTTGCCTGGCGTGCGGTGATGCTGTGGCCGGGCTGGCAGTGATGCTGTGGCCAGGCTGGCGGTGATGGTGTGGCATGGCTGGCGGTAATGCTTTGGCCGGGCTGGCGGTGATGCTGTGGCCTGGCTGGCAGTGATGCTGTGGCCGGGGTGATGGTGATGCTGTGACAGGGCTGGTGGTGATGCTGTGGCCAAGCTGGCGGTAATGCTGTGAGAGGCCAGGGGTAGCAGTGGGCGTCCAGGGTAGGGCAGATGTGCAGATGCCCGTGGTTCCAGGCTTGTTGACTGTAGCGCTGCATGAACTGACAAGCACAAGGGATTATGTCACTCCTCTCAGGGCTGCAGGCTTGTTGACCGCAGGGCTGCGTGCACTGAGGGGCACATGGTAGGGTGTCATCCTTTCAGGTCTGCAGGCTTGTTGACCGCCGGGCTGCATGTACTGAGGGGGCACACGGTAAGATATCACCCTCCGAGGGCAGCAGGCTTGTTGACAGCAGGGCTGCATGCATTGGAGGGCACAGGGGATGCTTATCATGCCGTTCTTCCATTCTCAACAGCACGACGATGAACATATAGATCGCGGTGCTTGTTTTTTACTAGTGCAATTCATATTTTCCAAAATCACAGTTGAAGGCCTGCAGCATTTTTGGTTAATTTGTGATTTTTATGCTTTGTACCTGTTTGGCGAGGATTGGTAAGGCTGTAGGGGAGGAGGAGGCCACACTTAGGGGTATATTTAAATAATTTAAATATACCCCAGAGTTCACCTCTGCAGGTTGCAACAATTTGTGATCTACGTCAAACCTCCAAGGGCTGCAGGCTTGTTGACCACAGGGCTGCATGCACTGAGGGGCACACAGGATGATGTTACTCCTCCCGGGGCTGTGGGTGTGGTAACGGTTGAAGACAAATTTACATGAACGTAGCAATGCTGGGACATTAGATTAGGACAAAGGTGGCAGTGATGTTGTGGCCCCGTTGGCAGTGATGCTGCGGCTGGGCTGGTGGTGATGCTGTGGCCGGGCTGGCGGTGATGCTTTACCTGGGCTGGAGGTGATGCTGTGGCCGGGCTGGCGGTGATGCTGTGGCCGGGCTGGCGGTGATGCTGTGGCCGGGCTGGCGGTGATGCTGTGGCCGGGATGGCGGTGATGCTGTGGACGGGCTGGAGGTGATGGTGTGGCATGGCTGGTGGTGATGCTGTGGCCTGGCTGGCGGTGATGCTGTGGCCAGGCTGGCGGTGATGCTTTGGCCGGGCTCGCGGTGATGCTCTGGCCGGGCTGGCGGTTAAGCTTTTGCCTGGCTGGCGGTTAAGCTTTTGCCTGGCTGGCGGTGATGCTGTGGCCGGGCTGGCGGTGAAGCTTTGGCCTGGCTGGCGGTGATGCTGTGGCTGGGCTGGCGGTGATGCTGTGGCCGGGCTGGCGGTGATGCTGTGGCCGGGCTGGCGGTGATGCTGTGGCCGGGCTGGCGGTGATGCTGTGGCATGGCTGGTGGTGATGCTGTGGCCTGGCTGGCGGTGAAGCTTTTGCCTGGCTGGCGGTGATGCTGTGGCCGTGCTGGCGGTGAAGCTTTGGCCTGGCTGGCGGTGATGCTGTGGCCGGGCTGGCGGTGATACTGTGGCCTGGCTGGCAGTGATGCTGTGGCCGTGGTGATGGTGATGCAGTGGCCGGGCTGGCGGTGATGCTTTGGCCAGGCTGGTGGTAATGCTGTGGGAGGCCAGGGGGAGCAGTGGACGTCCAGGGTAGGGCAGATGTGCAGACGCCCGTGGTTCCAGGCTTGTTGACTGTAGCGCTTCATGCACTGACAGGCACAAGGGATGATGTCACCCCTCCCAGGGCTACAAGTTTGTTGACTGCAGGGCTACGTGCACTGCAGTCAACAAACCTGTAGCCCTGGGAGGAGTGACATCATCCCTTGTGCCTGTCAGTGCATGCAGCACACATGGTAGGGTGTCATCCTTTCAGGTCTGCAGGCTTGTTGACCGCCGGGCTGCATGCACTGAGCGGGCACACGGTAAGATATCAACCTCCCAGGGCAGCAGGCTTGTTGACAGCAGGACTGTGTGCATTGGAGGGCACAGGGGATGCTTATCATGCTGTTCTGCCATTCTCAACAGCACGATGATAAACATATAGATCACGGTGCTTGTTTTTTACTAGTGCAATTCATATTTTCCAAAATCACAATTGTAGGCCTGCAGCATTTTTGGTTAGTTTGTGATTTTTATGCTTTGTACCTATTTTGCGAGAATTGGTTTGGCTGTAGGGGAGCAGGA
The DNA here is from genome assembly GCF_040937935.1 of Hyperolius riggenbachi. NCBI lineage: Eukaryota > Metazoa > Chordata > Amphibia > Anura > Hyperoliidae > Hyperolius > Hyperolius riggenbachi. The sequence continues at coordinate 457,150,780 of NC_090646.1, forward strand.
GGCCATACTTAGGGGTATATTTAAATCATTTAAATATACCCCAGAGTTCACCTCTGCAGGTTGCCATGATTTGTGATCTACGTCAAACCTCCAAGGGCTGCAGGTTTTTTGACCACAGGGCTGCATGCACTGAAGGGCACACAGGATGATGTTACTCCTCCCAGGACTGCAGGCTTGTTCACTGCAGGGCTGGCGGTAATGCTGTGGGAGGCCAGGGGGGCAGTGGGCATCCAGGGTAGGGCAAATGCACCAATTTGTCGAATGTGCGGATGCCCGTGGTTACAGGCTTGTTGACTGTAGTGCTGCATGCACTGATAGACACAAGGGATGATGTCACCCCTCCCAGGGCTGCAGGCTTGTTGACCGCAGGGCTGCGTGCACTGAGGGGCACACAGGATGATGTTACTCCTCCCAGGGCTGCAGGCTTGTTCACCACAGGGCTGCATGCACTGAAGGGAACACGAGACATTGTCACCCCTCCAATGACTGCAGGCTTGTTGACAGCAGGGCTACGTGCACTGAGGGGCACACAGGATGCGTATCATGTCGTTCTGCCAATCTTAACAGCACCACGATGAACATGTAGATTGCTGTGCTTGTTTTTTACGCGTGCAATTCATATTTTCCGAAATCACAATTGTCGGCCTGCAGAATTTTTGTTTGGTTTGTGATTTTTATGCTTTGTACCTGTTTGGTGAGGCTTGGCTTGTCTGTAGGGGAGGAGGAGGCCATACTAAGAGGTATATTTAAATCATTTTAAATATACCCCAGAGTTCACCTCTGCAGGTTGCCACAATTTGTGATCTTGTAATTGTTGACCACTGGGCTGCATGCACTGAGGGGCACACAGGATGATGTTACTCCTCCCGGGGCTGTAGGCTTGTTCACTGCAAGGCTGCATGCACTGAGGGGAACACGAGACATTGTCACCCCTCCAATGACTGCAGGCTTGTTGACAGCAGGGCTACATGCACTGAGGGGCACACAGGATGCGTATCAAGCCGTTCTGCCAATCTTAGCAGCACCACGATGAACATGTAGATTGCTGCAATTGTTTCACTAGTGCAATTCATATTTTCCGAAATCACAATTGTCGGCCTGCAGAATATTTGTTTGGTTTGTGATTTTTATGCTTTTTACCTGTTTGGTGAGGCTTGGCTTGGCTGTAGGGGAGGAGGAGGCCATGCTTAGGGGTATATTTCAATCATTTAACTATATCCCATAGTTCACCTCTGCAGGATGCCACAATTTGTGATCTATGTCACCCCTCCAAGGGCTACAGGCTTGTTGACTGTAGCGCTGCATGCACTGACGGGCACAAGAGACAATGTCACCCTTCCCAGGGCTGCAGGCTCTTGTTGACTGCAGGGCTGCGGGCACTAAGGGGCACATGGTAGGGAGTTATCCTTTCAGGTTAGCAGGCTTGTTGACCACAGGGCTGCATACACTGAGGGGGCACACGGTAAGATGTCACCCTCCCAGGGCAGCAGGATTGTTGACAGCAGGGCTGCGTGCACTGGGGGGCACAGGGGACGCTTATCATGCCGTTCTGCCAATCTCAACAGCTTGACGATGAACATATAGATCGAGGTGCTTGTTTTTTACTAGTGCAATTCATATTTTCCAAAATCACAATTGTAGGCCTGCAGCATTTTTGGTTAGTTTGTGATTTTTATGCTTTGTACCTGTTTTGCGAGAATTGGTATGGCTGTGGGGGAGGAGGAGGCCATACTTAGGGGTATATTTAAATCATTTAAATATACCCCAGAGTTCACCTCTGCAGGTTGCCACAATTTTTGATCTACGTCAAACCTCCAAGGACTGCAGGTTTGTTGACTGCAGGGCTGCGCACACTGAGGGGCACACGGTATGATGTCACCCTCCCGGGCTGCAGGCTTGTTGACCACAGGGCTGCGTGCACTAAGGGGCACATAGGATGATGTTACTCTTCTCCGGTCTGCAGGCTTGTTGACCGCAGGGCTGCGTGCACTGTGGGGGCACACAGTAAGATATCACCCTCCCAGGGCAGCAGGCTTATTGACAGCAGGGCTGCATGCACTGAGGGGCACAGGGGACGCTTATTATGCCATTCTGCCAATCTCAACAGCACGACGATGAACATATAGATGGCAGTGCTTGATTTATACTAGTGCAATTCATATTTTCCGAAATCACAAGTGTCAGCCTGCAGAATTTTTGTTTGGTTTATGATTTTTATGCTTTGTACCTGTTTGGTGAGGCTTGGTTTGTCTGTAGGGGAGGAGGAGGCCATACTTAGGGGTATAGTTAAATCGATTTAAATATACCCCAGAGTTCACCTCTTCAGGTTGCCACAATTTGTGATCTATGTCACCCCTCCAAGGGCTACGGGCATGGGTGTCCGCAGAAATTTTCCAGGGGGGGGGGAAGGGGGGAGGAGAAGTGTCGCGCTGAGCTAAGCGTGCGGCATGTCAAAAACTGAGGTGAAGTCGAAAAATCTGCGGGTTAAGTTGTGCTGTGCGCATTGCACGCCGTGCCAAAAAAATGGTTGTGGCCATGATCCAGAATGTGGGTGTGGTAACGGGTAAAGACAAATTTACATGAACTTAGCAATGCTGGGACATTAGATTAGGACAGTGGTGGCGGTGATGCTGTGGCCAGGCTGGCGGTGATGCTGTGGCCGGGCTGGCAGTGATGCTGTGGCCGGGCTGGCGGTAAAGCTGTGGGAGGCCAGGGGGGCAGTGGGCATCCAGGGTAGGGCAGATGCACCAATTTGTCAAATGTGCGGATGCCCGTGGTTAAAGGCTTGTTGACTGTAGTGCTGCATGCACTGATAGACACAAGGGATGATGTCACCCCTCCCAGGGCTGCAGGCTTATTGACCACAGGGCTGTATGCACTGAGGGGCACACAGGATGATGTTACTCCTCCCAGGGCTGCAGGCTTGTTCACCGCAGGGCTGCATGCACTGAAGGGAACACGAGACATTGTAACCCCTCCAATGACTGCAGGCTTGTTGACAGCAGGGCTGCGTGCACTGAGGGGCACACGGGATGCATATCATTCCATTCTGCCAATCTTAACAGTACCATGATGAACATGTAGATTGCAGTGCTTGTTTTTTACAAGTGCAATTCATATTTTCCGAAATCATAATTGTCGGCCTGCAGAATTTTTGTTTTGTTTGTGATTTTTATGCTTTGTACCTGTTTGGTGAGGCTTGGTTTGGCTGTAGGGGAGGAGGAGGCCATACTTAGGGGTATATTTAAATCATTTTAAATATACCCCAGAGTTCACCTCTGCAGGATGCCACAATTTGTGATCTATGTCACCCCTCCAAGGGCTACAGGCTTGTTGACTGTAACGCTGCATGCACTGACGGGCACAAGGGACAATGTCACCCCTCCCAGGGCTGCAGGCTTGTTGACCGCAGGACTGCGGGCATTGAGGGGCACATGGTAGGGTGTTATCCTTTTAAGTCAGCAGGCTTGTCGACAGCAGGGCTGTGTGCACTGGGGGGTGCAGGGGACGCTTATCATGCCGTTCTGCCAATCTCAACAGCACGATGATGAACATATAGATCGCGGTGCTTGTTTTTTTACTAGTGCAATTCATATTTTCCAAAATCACAATTGTAGGCCTGCAGCATTTTTGGTTAGTTTGTGATTTTTATGCTTTGTACCTGTTTGGCGAGGATTGGTATGGCTGTAGGGGAGGAGGAGGCCATACTTAGGGGTATATTTAAAACATTTAAATATACCCCAGAGTTCACCTCTGCAGGTTGCCATGATTTGTGATCTACATCAAACCTCCAAGGGCTGCAGACTTGTTGACCGCCGGGCTGCATGCTCTGAGGGGGCTCACGGTAAGATATCATCCTCCCAGGGCAGCAGGCTTGTTGACAGCAGGGCTGCGTGCACTGGGGGGCACAGGGGATGCTTATCACACCATTCTGCCAATCTCAACAGCACAACAATGAACATATAGATCGCGGTGCTTGTTTTTATACTACTGCAATTCATATTTTCCAAAATCACAATTGTAGGCCTGCAGCATTTTTGGTTAGTTTGTGATTTTTATGCTTTGTACCTTTTTGGCGAGGATTGGTATGGCTGTAGGGGAGGAGGAGGCCATACTTAGGGGTATATTTAAATCACTTAAATATACCCCAGAGTTCACCTCTGCAGGTTGCCACAATTTGTGATCTTTGTCAAACCTCCAAGGGCTGCAGGCTTGTTGACCACAGGGCTGCGCACACTGAGGGGCACACGGTATGATTTTACTCCTCCCAGGTCTGCAGGCTTGTTGACCGTAGGGCTGCATGTACTGAGGGGGCACACAGTAAGATATCACCCTCCCAGGGCAGGAGGCTTGTTGATAGCAGGGCTGCGTGCACTGAGGGGCACAGGGGATGCTTATCATGCCATTCTGCCAATCTCAACAGCATGACGATGAACATATAGATAGCGGTGCTTGGTTTTTACTAGTGCAATTCATATTTTCCAAAATCACAAGTGGCGGCCTGCAGAATTTTTGTTTGGTTTGTGATTTTAATGCTTTGTACCTGTTTGGTGAGGCTTGGTTTGGCTGTAGAGGAGGAGGAGGCCATACATAGGCGTATATTTAAATCATTTAAAATATACCCCAGAGTTCACCTCTGCAGGTTCCCACAATTTGTGATCTATGTCACCCCTCCAAGGGCTACAGGCATGGGCATCTGCAGAACATTTTCAGTGGGGCGCAAAAAGGGGGGCGGAGAAGTGGCGCGCTGCGGTAAGCATGCGGTGTGCCGAAAACTGAAGGGGTGAAGTCGAAAAATCTGCGGGTTAAGTTGTGCGCTGCGCATAGCACGCTGCTCCCAAAAAATGGGTGTGGCCATGGACCAGAATGTGGATGTGGTAACGGTTGAAGACAAATTTACATAATTTTAGCAATGCTGGGACATTAGATTAGGACAGTGGTGGCAGTGATGCTGTGTCCCTGCTGGCGGTTATGCTGTGGCCAGGCTGGCAGTGATGCTGTGGCCGGGCTGGCAGTGATGCTGTAGCCGGGCTGGCGGTTATGCTTTGGCCAGGCTGGCAGTGATGCTGTGGCCGGGCTGGCAGTGATGCTGTAGCCGGGCTGGCGGTTATGCTTTGGCCAGGCCGGCGGTTATGCTTTGGCCAGGCTGGCGGTGATGCTGTGGCCTGGCTGGCGGTGATGCCGTGGCCTGGCTGGCGGTGATGCTGTGGCCGGGCTGGCGGTGATGCTGTGGCCGGTCTGGCGGTGATGCTGTGGCCGGTCTGGCGGTGATGCTGTGGCCTAGCTGGCAGTGATGCTGTGGCCTGGCTTGTGGTGATGCTGTGGCCAGGCTGGCGGTGATGCTGTGGCCTGGCTGGCGGTGATGCTGTGGCCTGGCTGGTGGTGATGCTGTGGCCTGGCTGGCGGTGATGTTGAGGCCGGGCTGGCGGTGATGCTGAGGCCGGGCTGGCGTTGATGGTGTGGCCTGGCTGGCGGTGATGCTGTGGCCTGGCTGGCGTTGATGCTTTGGCCGGCTGGCGGTGATGCTGCGGCTGGGCTGTCGGTGATGCTACGGCCTGGCTGTCGGTGATGCTGCGGCCTGGCTGTCGGTGATGCTGCGTACTTGCTGTCGGTGATGCTGTGGCCACGCTGGCGGTGATGCTGTGGATGGGCTGGTGGTGATGCTGCTGCTGGGCTGGCGGTGATGCTGCTGCCGGGCTGGCGGTGATGGTGCTGCCGGGCTAGCGGTGATGGTACTACCGGGTTTGCGGTGATGCTGCAGCCTGTCTGGCGGTGATGCTTTGGCCTGGCTGGCAGTGATGGTGTGCCTGAGCTTGCTGTGATGCTGTGGCCTGGCTGGCGTTGATGCTGTGGCGGGGGTGGCGGTGATGCTCGGGCCAGGCTGGTGGTGATGCTTTGGCCTGGCTGGCGGTGATGCTGCGGCTGGGCTGGCGGTGATGCTGTGGCCGGGCTGGCAGTGATGCTCTGGCCTGGCTGGCAGTGATGCTGTGGCTGGGCTGATGGTGATAGTGTGGCCTGGCTGGTAGGGATGCTGTGGCTGGGCTGGCGGGGATGCTGTGGCAGGGCTGGCAGTGATGCTGTGGCCAGGCTGGCGGTAATGCTGTGGGAGGCCAGGGGGGGGGGGGCAGTGGGCGTCCTGGGTAGGGCATATGTGCAGACGTCCATGGTTAAAGGCTTGTTGACTGTAGCGCTGCATGCACTGACAGGCACAAGGGATGATGTCACCCTTCCCAGGACTGCAGGCTCTTTGACAGCAGGGCTGCGGGCACTGAGGGGCACATGTTAGGGTGTCATCCATTCAGGTCTGCAGGCTTGTTGACCGCCGGGCTGCATGCACTGAGGGGGCACACGGTAAGATATCACCCTCCCAGGGCAGCAGGCTTGTTGACAGCAGTGCTGCGTGCACTGGGGGCGCTTATCATGCTATTCTGCCAATCTCAATAACACGACGATGAACATATAGATTGCGGTGGTTGTCTTTTACTAGTGCAATTCATATTTTCTGAAATCACAACTGTCGGCCTGCTGAATTTTTGTTTGGTTTGTGATTTTTATGCTTTGTACCTGTTTGGTGAGGCTTGGTTTGGCTGTAGGGGAGGAGGAGGCCATACTTAGGGGTATATTTAAATCATTTAAATATACTCCAGAGTTTACCTCTGCAGGTTCCCACAATGTGTGGTCTATGTCACCCCTCCAAGGGCTACAGGCATGGGTATCCGCTGAAACTTTTCCAGGGGGGGCAAAAAGGGGGGAGGAGAAGTGGTGCGCGGTGCTAAGCGAGCGGTGCGATGAAAATGAGTGAAGTTGAAAAATCTGCACATTAAGTTGTGCGGTGCGCAAAGCACGCCGCGGCGAAAAAATGGGTGTGGCCATGGACCTGAATGTGGGTGTGGTCACGGGTGGAGTCAAATTTACATAAACTTAGCAATGCTGGGACATTAGATTAGGACAGTGGTGGCAGTGATGGCGTAAGATAATACCTTCCCAGGGCAGCAGGCTTGTTGACAGCAGGGCTGCGTGCGCTGGGGGGCACAGGGGATGCTTATCATGCTGTTTTGCCAATCTCAACAGCACGACGATGAACTTATAGATCACGGTGCTTGTTTTTTACTAGTGCAATTCATATTTTCCAAAATCACAATTGTAGGCCTGCAGCATTTTTGGTTAGTTTGTGATTTTTATGCTTTGTACCTGTTTGGCGAGGATTGGTATGGCTGTAGTGAAGGAGGAGGCCATACTTATGGGTATATTTAAATCATTTAAATATACCCCAGAGTTCACCTCTGCAGGTTGCCACAATTTGTGATCTACGTCAAATCTCCAAAGGCTGCAGGATTGTTGACAGCAGGGCTGCATGCACTGGGGGGCACAGGGGACGCTTATCATTCCGTTCTGCCAATTTCAACAGCACGACGATGAACATATAGATTGCGCTGCTTGTTTTTTACTAGTGCAATTCATATTTTACGAAATCTCAATTGTCGGCCTGCAGAATTTTCATTTGGTTTGTGATTTTTATGCTTTGTACCTGTTTGGCGAGGCTTGGTTTGGCTGTAGGGGAGGAGGAGGGAAGGAGGAGGCCATACTGAGGGGTACACGGTATGATGTCACCATCCCAGGGCTGCAGGCTTGTTGACTACAGGGCTGCATGCACTGAGGGGCACACAGGATGATGTTACTCCTCCCACGGCTGCAGGCTTGTTGACTGCAGGGCTGCATGCACTGAGGGGAACACTTGACACGTATTATGCTGTTCTGCCAATCTTAACAGCACCATGCTGAACATGTAGATTGCAATGCTTGTTTTTTACAAGTGCAATTCATATTTTCTGAAATCACAATTGTCGGCCTGCAGAATTTTTGTTTGATTTGTGATTCTTATGCTTTGTGCCTGTGTGGTGAGGCTTGGTTTGGCTGTAGGGGAGGAGGAGGCCATATTTAGGGGTATATTTAAATAATTTTAAATATACCTTAGCGTTCACCTCTGCAGGTTGCCACAATTTGTGATCTATGTCACCCCTCCAAGGTTTACATGCATGGGTATCCACAGAAAATTTTCCGGGCGGGGCAAAAGGGCGGAGGAGAAGTGGTGCACTGCGCTAAGCGCGCGGCATGCCGAAAACTGGGATGAAGTCGAAAAATCTGCGGGTTAAGTTGTGTGGTGCGCATAGCACGCTGCGCCGAAAAAATGGGTGTGGCCATGGACCAGAATGTGGGTGTGGTCATGGGTCAAGACAAATTTACATGAACTTAGCAATGCTGGGACATTAGATTAGGACAGTGGTGGCGGTGATGCTGTGGCAGGGCTGGCGGTGATGCTTTGGCCGGGCTGGCGGTGATGCTTTGACTGGGCTAGCGATGATGCTTTGGCCGGGCTGGCGGTGATGCTGTGGCCTGGCTGGCTGTGATGCTGTGGCCGGGCTGGCGGTGACGCTGTGGCCGGGCTGGCAGCGATGCTGTGGCCAGGCTGGCGGTGATGCTGTGGCCTGGCTGGCGGTGATGCTGTGGGAGGCCAAGGGGGGCAGAGGGCGTCCAGGGTAGGGCAGATGCACCAATTTGCCAGATGTGCGGACGCCCGTGGTTACAGGCTTGGTTACTGTAGCGCTGCATACACTGACGGGCACAAGGGACGATGTCACCCCTCCCAGGGCTGCATGCACTTAGAGGCACATGGTAGGGTGTTATTCTTTCAGGGCTGCGTACATTGAGGGGCACACGGTATGATGTCACCCTCCCATGGCTGCAGGCTTGTTGACCACAGGGCTGCATGCACTGAGGGACACACAGGATGATGGTACTCCTCCCAGGGCTGCAGGCTTGTTGACTGCGGGGCTGCATGCACTGAGGGGGAACACGAGACATTGTCACCCCTCCAATGACTGCAGGCTTGTTGACAGCAGGGCTGCGTGCACTAAGGGGCACACGGGATGCGTATCATTCCATTCTGCCAATCTTAACAGCACCACAATGAACATGTAGATTGCTGTGCTTGTTTTTTACTAGTGCAATTAATATTTTCCGAAATCACAATTGTCGGCCTGCAGAATTTTTGTTTGGTTTGTGATTGTTATGCTTTGCACCTGTTTGGTGAGGCTTGGTTTGGCTGTAGGGGAGGAGGAGGACATACTTAGGGGTATATTTAATTCATTTTAAATATACCCCAGAGTTCACCTCTGCAGGTTGCCACAATTTGTGATCTATGTCAACTCTCCAAGGGCTACAGGCATGAGAAATTTTTCCAGGGGGTGGGGCCGAAAAGGGGGGCGGAGAACTGGCGCTCTGCGCTAAGCGTGCAGCGTGCCAAAAACTGGGGTGCCATGATTGGCAAGGATTGCCATGGCTGTAGGGGAGGAGGAGGCCATACTTAGGCGGCATATTTAAATCATTTTAAATATGCCCCGCCGTGGTACTCTGCAGGTTGCCACAATTGGCAAGGAAGTGCATGGCTGTAGGGGAGGAGGAGGCCATACTTCGGCGGCATATTTAAATCATTTTAAATAAGCCCCGGCGTGGTACTCTGCAGGTTGCCACAATTGGCGAGGATTGGCATGGCTGTAGGGGAGGAGGAGGCCATACTTAGCCGGCATATTTAAATATTTAAATCATTTTAAATATGCTCCGGCAGGGTACTCTGCAGGTTGCCACGATTGGACGGAATATGTGATCTTCCCACCCTGGCCATGTCTAAACCTCCCAGATGTCACTGTTAACCATGCTACCATTCGCCCTACCTCTCAAGCCTGCTGTCTGGGTGTCACCCTGGACTCCGCACACTCCTTCACTCCCCACATCCAAAACCTCACAAAGTCCTGCAACTTCCACCTTCGTAACATCTGTAAGATTCACCCTTTCCTAACCTCTGCCACCACCAAACTCCTCATCCATGCCCTCATAATTTCCCGCCTTGACTACTGCAATGCCCTGCTGTCTGGTCTCCCTATAACCCAAACAGCCCCACTGCAGTCCATTATGAATGCGGCAGCCAGAATTATCCACTGCTCCCATTGCTCCACAACGGCGGATCCCCTCCTTGAATCCCTCCACTGGCTTCCTATCCAGTCCAGAATCAGATTCAAGATACTGTGTCTGACCTACAAATCTGTCCACAAAACCTGTCCAACCTACATTTCCGATCTTACTCAGAGGTACACACCTAGCCGCTCACTCAGCTCTTCCAATGAACTTCGCCTAACTGCCCATACATCACCCAGTCCCATGCACGCCTCCAGGACTTCTCAAGTGCTGCTCCAACACTATGGAACTCCCTACCTCCACCCATTAGGGCAGCCCCCTCCTTCAACATCTTCAAGAAAGCCCTCAAAACTCACCTTTTCATTCTGGCCTATTACCCCTCACAAGTGCTCTAAACCCACAGCTTAACTCTGGTCCCCTACCTTTCATGTCTTACCTCTCCCTCTAGATTGTAAGCCTTTGGGCAGAGCCCTCCTCCTTTTGTGTCCTACCTGATCATGCTCCTCCAGTACTGTGAACCCATGCTATGCATCTGAGTGAACCTAACCTGGTTAATCTCCATGCTCCCATCCAGTGACTGACTAAGCATTACCTTGTACTCATACTGTGCTGTATGATCTGGTCTTTCTTGTATTCATGTATTGTCATTTTGCTGTATGTCACCCCTAAATGTTGTCTGTAACCTAAACTAATGTCCAGCGCTGCATAATATGTTGGCGCTTTATAAATACAATAAATAAATAAATTGGTGAGGTACTCTGCAGGTTGCCACGATTGGCGAGGATTGGCATGGCTGTAGGGGAGGAGGAGGCCATATTAGGCAGCATATTTAAATCTTTTTAAATATGCCCCGGCTTGGTACTCTGCAGGTTGCCACGATTGGCGAGGATTGGCATGGCTGTAGGGGAGGAGGAGGCCATATTAGACAGCATATTTAAATCATTTTAAATATGCCCCGGGCGTGGTACTCTGCAGGTTGCCACGATTGGCAAGGATTGGCATGGCTGTAGGGGAGGAGGAGGCCATGCTTAGGTGGCATATATAAATCATTTAAAATATGCACCGTTGTGGTACTCTGCAGGTTGCCACAATTGGCAAGGATTGGCATGGCTGTAGGGAAGGAGAAGGCCATATTAGGCGGCATATTTAAATCATTTTAAATATGCCCCGGCGGGGTACTCTGCAGGTTGCTATGATTGGCGAGGATTGGCATTACTGTAAAGGAGGAGGAGGCCAGACTTTAGCGGCATATTTAAATCATTTTAAATATGCCCTGGGCGTGGTACTCTGCAGTTAGCCACAATTTGTGACCTATGTCACCCCTCCCAGGGTTGCAGGCTTGTTGACTGCAGGGCTGCGTGAAGTGAGGGGCACAGGTAAGATTTTACCCCTCCCAAGGCTGCAGGCTTTTTGACCGCAGGGCTGCATGCACTTAGTATGACACGGGATGACGTTACCTCTCCAAGGGCTGCAGGCTTGTTGACCGCAGGGCTGCATGCACTGAGGGCGGGGAACAAGGGATGGTGTTACCCCCCTCCCCCCCCCAGGGCTACAGGGTTGTTGACTGCCGGGCTGCGTGCACTAAGGGGCACATGGTAGTATGATGTCACCCTCATCAGGAAGCAGAGGAAAGTAATCATGGGACTGCTGTTTCTACACCACTTGCTTACAAACTCATATGGTAGCTATTTGCTTGTGAAGGATAAGTGTCATAGTTTCAGAAGGGAGCTGTTCATTCTTACTTGGAATTCTACTCTAAAGCAAACACACACACAGAACAGGATCAGAGTACTGAAGCTCAGATTTAAGCTGTGCATGCAACTTTTCTTATTTCTAAATTTGCCTTATGAGTGCTGAATAACAGAGGTGGTAAAAGAGGCATTTCCCTGCCTTGATTTAGTGATCTAGTGCTATATATTATTCAGCCTAAGGCAGGAATGTGGCCGATACTGAATTCTTTTTACATCGATTCGTAATATGAATCCACATGTTACTGGATTTGGCAACAATATCTTAGTTTACATAACAAGCTAATTGTTTGATGAGGTGTAGTGGATAACACTCTTGCCTTGCAGTGCTGGGGTCCCAGGACTGAAGAAGGGCCAAGACACTATCTGCGTGGAGTTTGTATGTTTTCCCTGTGTTTCCATTCATTTCTTTCACTCTTGTTTTCTCCCACGTCCAAAAACATACAGAAAAGTTAATTGTTTTTTTTTTTACCCAAAATTGGTCTTAGACTATGGACTTAAATGGGAACTGTAGCAAAAAGGGGGAAAAATAAATCAATTCATTGCAAAGTGAGAATTAAAAAATAGAAGGTAATTTAAGAAATTATTGATATTTACCATGTAATTTGTTTATATTGGTGGATATACAATCAGCCTGCACGTGATCATCTTTACTACTGGCAGACATGAAAAAAACAGAAAGCACCAACTGCCATAATCTATAACCACACCCCCTAACAATGCGATAGGCTAGAAGATTGTCTTTTTTTTATAGATTTACATATGCAGAGAGGGAGGTACTGGTTTATTGGCAGTTGGAAGCAGCAGTTATTACACACAATGCAACAAGGCTCACAGACATAAAACTGCCAGGGCCTAGGTACTGACATTACACTGTGGGAGGGGTTTCACCACAAAATCAGCCATACAGACACCCCCCCTCCCCCTTCCCTCCCCAATAATCTGGTAAACATTTCTCATGGGAAAAGGGGTCTCAGCTACTGATTGGGATGAAGTTCAATCCTTGGTTACAGTTCTTCTTTAAAGGGGAACTGAAGAGAGAGGTATATGGAGGCTGCCATGTTTATTTCCTTTTAAGCAATACCAGTTGCCTGGCAGCCCTTCTGATCCTCTGCCTCTAATACTATTAGCCATAGCCCCTGAACAAGCATGCAGCAGATCAGGTGTTTCAGACTTTAAAGTCAGATCTGACAAGACTAGCTGCATGCTTGTTTCTGGTGTTATTCAGATACTACTGCAGAGAAATAGACCAGCAGGGCTGCCAGGTAACTGGTATTGATTAAAAGGAAATAAATATGGCAGCCTCCGTATACCTCTTACTTCAGTTCCCCTTTAAGACTATGACTATGGTAAGTATTAGATTGTGAGCACCTCTGATGGACAGTAAGTGACATGACTTTCTAAAGTGCTACAAAAGAAGTCAGTGCTACAGAAATACTAAATAAATAATAGTAATAGTGTTTCTGCTGACATTTTGTTAAACGCTCCAATGAAACTGCTGACTCCCACCTGTGTAACAGTGTACAGTTAGATTTAAATGATACATTCTCCCTATCAAGTCTTTTAGCTTGTAAGAAAAGTCAAAGATATAACATATATAATAGGCCCATACAACCTCCAGAATGTTTGTTAGTGGGTTATTTTAAGGTAATATCTTTATTGTTCTTATAAATGTCCCCAAAAAAGTCATCCTCATTAGTTTAATGTACAGCTATTTGTTTTAGGATTAATTCAAGGCAATATTTAAAAACATTTGCAATTATGTCACTCCATAGAAACATCTGCAATTATGTTACTGCAAAACAGATGAGTTAATCTTTCCTTCATGTGCAATAAAATAAAGTGCATAAACAACTGGAAATATAGACAACAGGTTTTGTTTTTACTTATAGTTGCTGCGTCTTCTGTTAGCTTCTATAGAACACTGGACTGTGTTTATTAACATGGTACAATCCAATGACGCACTAGAAGAATTCATGTATGACATGTCGGACTAAAAAACAATCTCCATTCCTCTTCTAGCAACTAATTAGGCTCTCCCTTTATCTGTTATTAGCACTAGATTAGAACATATAATGGGGAGAAGCTAAAAATAGTCTACAGTCAGGCACTGCACATGTGTCCCAGAGAGGGAGCACTCCGCTTTCTGATTGATCACTATGGATGGCTAAACATCATTACTGTTCGCACCATGTAATTAAACCGGCCCAGCTGCCTTGGAGATTTTTCAACAATTGAGATTTGTTAACAATTCAGTTTATTAACAAATAACGTATTTCAGTTTTTAAACTGTCCACAGGAAACCATTGTAACCACTTCCCAACTACTGCAGTTTCTTTGTTCTCTTTCTTAATGAATCCCAGAAGTGCTTAATTAGCTTTGTTCTATCACACGTTTGTAAAATTACCCTGCAACATAACAGACTGTTTTTCTTAAACACATCTAGTTAAATGTAAATGTTATAAATACAATGATGAAAATTGTCAAGAAAGAACCAAAACGTAAGACAACTAAAAGGCTAAAAGTTTCATTTCAATTCCACATAGTCTCTGGATTAAGCACTGAGAAGTTCTATCCCGTTCCAGAACTGACATCTTGAATGAAGGTGTCTGGTGCCTGCTTTCATATGGAAACCACCACATCTATATTGAAACTTCATATTCTCGTGTCTCCTGGAAGAAAAGCACAAAAAATCCTTATCCGGATCTTTTTTTTTTTTTTTACAAAAAAAGTAAAATGCAAACATTTCAGGGATACTGTTTGCCCAGTAAATTTTGCTGATCAATAAGACAAGAGCCTGAAAGGAAAGTGTTCTTGACCAATACTTTTTGGGATCTTCTCAGTGAAAATCTACCATTAGTACATGTGTCCCCATGATCTGCCAAGGTCACTTTAATGATTTTTTTTGTTAAAACAAACAAACAAAAAACAACAGTTCTTTGTCATGCACAGAAACTATACATTTTGGCTGGATTCACACTTCTGTGGGTTTTCTGCATAGGAAAATTGAGAACCAATGTTATTCATTATCAATGGGCAAGTTCAGGGGTCCCCAACCACCGGGCCGCGACCCACTGCCGGTCCGTTGGCAGTCTCCTACCGGGCCGCGGCATGTCTGGCCTCTTGCCCCTCCCCCCGCGGCCACCGCTCCTGTTACCTTATGATCGGCGGCCGCTTCCTTCCTTATAGTTCCCCAGGCGCCGCTCTCCTCTTATCGGCAGCATCTTACAGCAGCGCGTATTGCGACTGCTGTAAGGAAGGGAAGGAAGCGCATCAGCGGCTTCCTGTAGCGGCGATATGCATCGCCGTTACCATGAGAACCGCTGACGCGCTTCCTTCCCTCCTCACAGCAGTCGCAATACGCGCTGCTGTAAGATGCTGCCGATAAGAGGAGAGCGGCGCCTGGGGGACTATAAGGAAGGAAGCGGCCGCCGCTCATAAGGTAACAGGCGCGCGGCCGTTTGGGGAGAGGGGCACTACCTACACACCCACCCATACTAGGGCGCTACACTGGGCACTCACCTAGCTATACTGGGGCGCCATACTGGGGAACTATACTAGCCATACTGGGTCGCTATACTGGGGCAAAATACTAGCTATACTGGGGCACTATACTGGCTGCACTGGGCACTATACTAGCTATACTGGGGCACTATACTGGCTGTACTGGGCACTGTACTAGCTATACTGGGGCACTATACTGGCTGTACTGGGCACTGTACTAGCTATTCTGGGGCACTATACTGGCTGTACTGAACACTATACTGGCTGTACTGGGGCACTATACTGGGCACCATACTCGCTGTACTGGGCACTATACTAGCTATACTGGGGCACTATACTGGCTGTACTGGGCACTATACTAGCTATACTGGCTGTACTGGGCACTATACTAGCTATGCTGGGGCACCATACTGGCTGTACTGGGCACTATACTAACTATACTGGGCACTATACTAACTATACTGGGCACTATACTAGCTATACTGGGGCACTATACTAGCTATACTGGGGCACTAAACTGGCTATACTGGGGCACTATACTGGCTACACGGGGCACTATACTGGCTATACTGGAGCACTATACTGGCTATACTGGGGCACTATACTAGCTATACTGGGGCACTATACTGGCTACACGGGGCACTATACTGGCTATACTGGGGCACTATACTGGCTATACTGGGGCAACTATACTAGCCATACTGGGGCAACTAAACTCCCTATCTCCCTATACTGGGGCAACAACCCCCCCCAACCCACTGCATATGACACTGTCCACTAGGTCGCGCATCGCCGAC
This sequence comes from Hyperolius riggenbachi, assembly GCF_040937935.1. Classification (NCBI taxonomy): domain Eukaryota; kingdom Metazoa; phylum Chordata; class Amphibia; order Anura; family Hyperoliidae; genus Hyperolius; species Hyperolius riggenbachi. Next base: position 457,166,801 of record NC_090646.1, read on the forward strand.
GACCTACCCCCCCCAACCCCCCCTCCCCCCCCCCCGCCCCGGTCCCCAGAGAAAAATTTGGTCAGAAAGCGGTCCCCGAGCCGGAAAAGGTTGGGGACCCCTGGGCTAGTTCACACTTGAATGCGTTTTTCACATGCAGAAAAACAACTAGTGATAGGAAGCCAAACGCTCTGAAACCCCATAAAAACCTACCCACTGGTGCAGGATCAGGTTCTTTGAACCGAATCTTTGAATCATTTTACTAGGGAAGCAGGAAGCAGGGGTGCAGCAGAGTGAGAGGTGCAGGAGAATGAGAGTGCTAATGGGGAAGGGAGAGATGCAGCAGGAAGATTGTGCTTGTGCACAGAAGCTGCAGTTTCTGTTTCTTCCAGACATCCACTGTGAACCGAATCCTTCATTGTGATGATCCGGATGATTCGACTCACAAAAAAGATCCGGATCAAAGATCCAAATTGTTCATGATCTGGACAACACTACAGTGCAGTGAATATTAATTAGCCATGTGGCTAGGAACAATAGCGACTCTCCCCTTACTGAGCATGTGCAAACAGTCTAACGCAGCTAAAACCACCTATAACGCACAACATGCTGCACTTTCTTTGAACGTCCAGCGTTACACTGTAACTCAACGTGGGCACTGTGAACAGCCCATTGATTTTTCATTACTGTGAGTTGGGCTGCGTTACAGGCTGCTCTAACGTGCGCCTGTAACCTCCCACTGTGAAAGCAGCCTAAGTAAAGATTTATGTGCACCATTCACCTCATGTATACTTTAACCACTTCGCCGCCCGGGTACAGTATATCTACGCTCCTTTGGACTTGAGTTCCCCGCCCGGAGCGTAGATATACGCACCCCCCCCCGCCGCTACTGCCCCTGCCGCCGCTGTCCGCGCTCCCTTTTGCACGTGCGCACACTCCCGTGATCGTGCACGCCGCCGCCCGCTCGCCCGGAGATCAATGAATGGGAAAATCCATTCCCGTTCGTTGATCTCTGCCCCCGCAATGATCGGCATGCTTCTATGAGAAGCAGCGCAATCATTGTGAAAAAACTCAGTTTCCCAGCCTCCCTTCCTGCAAGCGTCCTTCCGACGCTTGTAGGACGCCTGCAAAAAAATGTGGCTATCTTGTGGCCAAAAAGTAATACTACACCCAAAAACATTTTTCACATACAAATACATTATTTTCACTATTAATTTTAACTCATTAACTCCCACACTCCCCAATTGTTACCAATATTTTTTTTTTGCAATATTAAAATAAATTAAAAAAATTACAATGAAAAAAAAACTTAAATAGTTACCTTAGGGACTGAAATCTTTGAATATTTATATCAAGAGGGTATAACACTGTTACTTTATAAATTATGGGCTTGTAATTAGGGATAGACGCAAAACTTAAATGGTGTAATAACTGGGACAAATGGGCATATAAGTTACATGGATTTTAATTATAGTAGCATGCATTATTTAAAAACTATAATGGCGGAAAACTGAAAAATAATGTTTTTTTTTTCAAATGTTTTCCTATTTTCCCATTAAAACACATTTAGAATAAAATAATTCTTGGCATAGTGTCCCACCTAAAGAAAGCCTAATTGGTGGTGAAAAAAACAAGATATAGTTCATTTTATTGTGATAAGTAATGATAAAGTTATAGGCGAATGAATGTGAGGAGCGCTGAAAGGAGAAAATTGCTCGGATGCTGAAGCAACCCCTCAGTTGTGAAGTGGTTAAGATCTGCACACAGCAGACATTCAGTGATAGAGGTGAAACTTAACCCCTTCTATTTTCCCAGCACAGGGGATTTTCCCTTGAAATGGAGGGGCAGAATAGTCCCCCTCCATTCCAAGTGTCTAAGTCAGCAACAGTGGAAGGCATGGGAATTTTTATGGACATATCACCATGCCTGGTGGGGTGCCAACTCATAGGGTTGAGAGTTTATGATGCTCTCCTTTTGTCCGAAATTATTAATGATCAAATAAGCTTTCCAAGCCTTACTCTCCTGGGGCTCCGCCACACATTATTGACAAGTTACTGAACTTTAAAGAGAAACTCCAACCAAGAATTGAACTTTTTCCCAATCAGTAGCTGATACCCCATTTTACATGAGAAAGACAATGATTTTCACAAACAGACCATCAGGGGGCGCTGTGTGACTGATTTTGTGCTGAAATCCCTCCCACAAGAACCTCTGAAGACCGCGGTACTCCTGGCAAACAGCCACAATGTAACAATGTTCAGAGACAGGAAACAGCTGTTATTAGCTGTCTAACAGCCAGAGCAGCTAGAAACAGCTAAATAACCTGCCCACAGTAACAATGTCTCCATGTAATAAATGTCAGAATGTGAATCTGGGAGAGGAAAGATTTTACAATGAGCAAACACTGACTAAATCATTTATACATAATTATGGTAAAAAATGAAGCACTTTTTTTACTACATTATTTTCACTGGAGTTCCTCTTTAAGGATCAGGACATTGCCTTACGGCTGTTAAGAGGAAGGGGGAAAATAAAGCTGGGTAATACCACAATTTCTATGTATCCTCATTAGCTGTTGAAACACAGAATCAACATGCACGCTTTACCGAGGTTAAGCGCAAACTTAAGCAGCTAGATCTTCAACACGCTATGTTATTTCCAGCATGCCTGTGAGTGATCGCTGATGTAAGGCCCTTTTTAATTCCCCTGCAGATGTCTTGCCACGGATTGACACCCGAAAACTATTAGCCCGCCATCATGATGATTAGCCTTCTTTTCTGCAATTTTCTACATCTGGTTGAGTTTTGGTACATTCAGCCCATAGATGGATATACACTTGCTGGCTGGTAACTGTTTCCTATGCACTGGAACTATGGTATTTTCCTTTCAGAAACTGGTTGTACCCTTCACGCACGTTACATCTTTTCTACTTGCTACCTACTGCCATTGTCTTTAATGGAATTTCACTGGTGTGCATGGCTTACCTAACTTTCAGACTGTGTGTGCGTGTCTATGCACTATCCACTCTGCGCCTCTCACTGAGGATCTCGCTGGAGCGGGCAAGGCCTATATGACACCTATTGCTCTAGATTTCATTTCCCCAGCCAGTTGCAGTGGTTTGGTACCATATAGAATTCACACTGGATTTTATGAGAAAACAAACCATATTTATATTATATGGTATATAATATATACCATATATTTGCTCTCCAGGAGACAAACCTGGGGACATATACAGTTAACTTTTTCACCTGAGCTTTTTCCTAGGACATAATTTTTCATTTCAATTTAAAATAACTTCCCACCACTTTTCAACTAAAAAGTACCAAAAAGTAGGTGAAAAAGTAGTATCAACATTATTTTGAGTATTTTCTTGCTCTCCGGTGGGTTAAAAGGCATGTTATTGACAAGTTTAAAAATATCACCTAGGAGAAAACTCAGGAGAAAAAGTGTATTGCATATGGGCCCTGGACTCTTGAACTATGCCAACTGTGCACTGCTTGGCTTTTTCATTCCACGTATACCTCCCAGTCTAGAGGTGTCTCTCTGTTGATCTCTAGAAATATGCAGTTTCAGTTGCTTGATCAGGTTGGGGAGGGTTGATTTATATTTCTTCATTGTCTTTTCTATAATGTGCCATTATTGATTCTTGCACTTTACCTCCCTCCCAAATTTTATTTGCAGTTGTGAAATTGGGATTGGAATTTATTGCACTGCATCCGCAGGTCCATTTGTTCTGGGGGATTAAAATACCATTTTTCTACCCGTGCATAGATAGAATCCCTCAGGCAATTCCTCTTTCTAATCCCCTCTGAGCTACTTAGCTTGAGTATCTTGAGTGATGTCTCAGTATTGGATACCTGGCATGCATTTCATTTGGATGTTCCAGCGTTCTCATTCCATTCTTCCTTTCATAGGGCACACTTCTGTCTAGACTATGTCATTTTCCTCCACTCTATTGCCAATGCCATATATAACAAAACAAGCCTTTCTCCCTTCAATCCGGTCGAATCATTCTCCCCTAGTTGTTCATTTCAACTGGACATTCTCCACAAAATTGCCCCTATGGCGGCTTCACCCTTTCTGGCTCTCAATGCATAGTGAGTTGGACTCTCTAGAGAAGGCCTTTACTTGCTTCTTGGAGCAGCAGGGTGACTCTGCCCTGTTTTACCACGACTTGGTCAGTTTTTAATGATATTGTCTAGCGTTACATTGACTGTGCCATCAGGTGTATTACAGTAAGTTTTTGAGCTGTTGAGAGAGAGGCTTTGTTGGAGCTTAAACAAGCTCACTTAGCCTTCTTCCCTATTCTTGAGGTGTTTGATAATTACAAGGCCAAACTCAGGACGTATGAGCATCTTCTCTTTCCTCTTCACTAGACAGCAATGTGGTGCCTTTCTGGCTTAACTCTCTAGGGAATCTCAGGCCCCCCTAAGTTATCCTTCAAATTGAGCGTGTGGATGGCTCTTTACTCTCTCCCCCCCCCCCCTCTTGATCTTGCAATGGTTTGCATCCTATTACTTAGAATTAAACAGTAAGCACAGCACCAAATTCCTATCTGACATTATGGCTTATCTTGAAGGTATTGAATTGCCCACCCTTTCTCCTCAGCAGAATCTGACACTGGATTCCCCTCTCACTGCTGAGGAAATAGCAACAAAACTATGCTAAAACATGCCAAAATGCCGCCATATATACTCCCTTCTAACTGATGTCAAGGTTTAAGCCAAAGTTCTTACCCTTAGGTTGAATAAAGTCATTTGCTCCTCAATTCAAAATCAGAATTAGAATCATTTATTTCACCCGGACCAGTCAGGATTTAATCCTGTGTGGTCCACTTTAATAAACATCAGATGACTTTTTTAACTATGCAGACAGAACATCAGGATTGGAACAAGGGTTGTTGCCTCCCTTGATGCCGAAAAGGCATTCGATACTATCAAATGGAATTACTTGTTTGCTGTGCTCAGGAGATTAAATATTGGGGACCAGTTTATTGATTTTGTAAGGTTGTTGTACACAAACCTGGTGGCACGTATTAGACTTAAAGGATGGATCTCTGACTCCTTTTTGCTATCCCGGGCCCGAGGCAAGGGTGTCCCCTCTCCTTTTTTACCTGGCCCTTGAACCCTTTGCAAATGTGATCAACACTGACCCCTCAATAGTGGGACTTCATAAATCTCCCTGCATTGAGAAACGTAGTCTTTATGCAGATTATATGCTACTGTGCCTATCTGACCCTGGCCCCTCTCTACAGAGAGCCCTATTACTGATTGATGATTTTGGCCAATATGTTGGTCTGTGCATCAATTGGGGCAAGTCCTTCATCCTTCCCATTGATGTTTTTCCTCCCTCTTACGCCCAGGCTTCTGCCTCCTTGCAGTGGGTGTCAGAGATTACATAATTTGGTATTTGTATATCACGCTTCCACTTGACTTTCTCCTTCTTAATTGGTATTGGTCAAATTCCAGGCCTGGAATATTTTATTGATTAAGTGCAAAAATGTCTCTTATTAGAAAATATATGAGAACAAGCTCTAAAAAGAAATGTTTTAAATTTGCTGGTTTTCTTTTTAAACACGCAATTAGTTTCATGATTGTTTTAAAATTATCTAGAATGTTTGCAGCTATTTGAAGTTACAACATCTAAAGTGGAACTGTTTCTCTTTATAGCATTCGGACCTTATGTTTTTTTTTCCACTTAATTTATATATTACCATTCAGCACCTAGCAATAAATGTTCATAGTATGGTGATAAAAATAATTTCACATTTTAAATAACTGCATTGTTTTGCTTGTTGAGCACTGAAAAATTATAAAAAATAAAAGGTTTGATAATGAATGTCAAAATCTTCATGAATCAGGGCCTAAACATTTCAGCTTGGCTTTGATTCAAGATGGAAGATGATGCACATGGTGACTAACTGTTGACAGCATTGCATGATCTCACGTTGTCTTCGCCCTTCTCTGTAATTTAACAAAAGTCTGTTCTGGTGCCGCATCATTATTATGACAATACGGTAATGATTTACTGTGATTACCTTTTGACAGTGCTGACAAACAGCAGAAGGTGGACAATGTTAGCAGTACAATGTGTTTTGTGACGTTAATTTATGGTGCTGTGAGACTTGTAAATCAGTCTGCAACTCTACAACTCTGCAAGACTATTTGACAAGGAGCCATCATATTGAGATGATGTATTGTTCCTTTCTCGGACAGTGCTGACTCAACCTACATTGGCAATATCCCACGTAATAAACTCATATTTTCCTCTTTGCTTTAAATGCTTTATGTGGCTATTGCTTCTTTGACTTTCTACTCTTTGCTGGTTGAGCACAAAGCAATAAATACATTGTGTCTATTAAAGTCTGTTAGGTAGATCAAATAGGGTTTTTAGAGCAGACAAAGATTTACTTCAATGAGGTGTGGTGAGCAAATTGCTGCCGGCTCACCACTTTGCAGCTGTGCTTCACCTACCACAATATGTAAGGAATGACTATACTGCCCAGGCCCAGTCCTCTCAGCTCCACCATGTTATCCAAACATGCCCACTATGGTATCTTTTACAAAGCACATCAGGCACATACCTGAGCTGCCAACTATCCACAAAATAGCAGATAGTCTGTAAAAATTGCTTCATCATTTACCCTGTTTGTTAAAAAAAGTCTTTACATTTCCCCATTCTGGGCCTTTTTACCCGCCGAATAAGCTTGAAATGCACATAGCTACCAGTCCTCTGATCTCTCTCATTCAGTGATGCTAATTTACTGAATCCCACCATAATGGCAAAAGATTAGATAAAGGAGGCTGGTCCAAGACTAGGGAGCAGAGCACCAAAAGATAGGCATGGGACAAAGGACAAACAACTATGTATATGTATATATATCAAGTATATTCATAGCATGCTCTATCTATCTTTCGGGGTGGGCATAATAACTGTGTGCTGTGTAGTGGGGGTTACTATAATAGAGGAAACTTTAAATGTGCATACTATCATAGAAAGCACAATATTGGAAGGAACAGTAGCAGGGTGAATATAATGGACAACACTATTGTAGGGGCACTATAACTGGAGACCTTATAATATAATATAGGGCTCTAACTAAGTGCACTATTAACCGCTGTCAACACACTGCCTCTAGTTCCTTAACTTCTTGAGGACCGCAGTGTTAAACCCCCCTAAAGACCAGGCCAATTTTCTCTAAATTGGCCACTGCAGCTTTAAGGCCAAGCTGCAGGGCCGCACAACACAGCACACAAGTGATTCCCCCCCCCCCCTTTTCTCCCCACCAACAGAGATTTTTGTTGGTGGGGTCTGATTGCCCCCACATTGTTGTTTTTTTTTTTATAAATATTTATGTTAGGCTTTTTTTTAAATAAAATGCACTTTTTTTCATTCCCTGAAAACCCTCCCTCCCCCAGCCAGCCAATGACGCAATCAGCTGTCATAGGCTTCAGTCTATGAGAGACGATCGCTCTCCTATGTGCCAGGGGGACAGCTGTGTTACATGGCTGTCCCTAGTACAGCGCTGTTGCTGATCGCAGCGCTGTACTAACTGAAAAGATGGTTTCACCGTCTAACAGTCTTCCGAGTGGCGTCGTAGACTGAAGGCGGGGCAGAGCTCCGCCCCCCGAGCAGGAGATGCGGGCCCAACCTGCGCACAATCTCCTGCATTAGCTGGCCCCAGGACTTGACGCCAATTGGCATTAGGTGGTCCTGGGGCTGCTGCCGCGTCCACGTCCATTGGCCCATTTTTTTTTTTACACAAAACAAGTAGTGATCACTGTGATTGGCTCACAATGATTGTGGGGTCAGGAGCCTATGAAATTGGCTCCTGACCAAGATACAGAGCTCTGCCCACAGCGTGACATCAGAGTGAGTGGATTGCAACGTCACAGTATTGGCACGAATGATGGGAGCGGAATGTGCGTGCAAGTGAGGAAGTTGAAATCTACACCCTGGCAGGGATAAACAGGGAGTAGATTTCAACTAGCTTGGTCTGGAAAGAGTTTAAGTGTTATTATAGGGAGTACTATACTGGGAGGTACCACAATGTGAAGCAGTATAATTAGTAGCTCTATAGTAGATCTATAGCACACAAATTAATGGAATTTATCATAGACATAGCCACATGTGTCAGGAACATGTCCCTACAAAACTTCTCTACTTTCCTGATCCTCTTGGGACCCAATTTTTTTTCCCCGTAGAAATGCTGTTTTTTGAGGTTTTTTTTATTCTAATGATATTTGCCAGACTTACTTCTAGCCAATATCAAAATTATTAAAGTTTTTAATATACTTTAATGGAAACCAGAGCTGTCAATAAAAGAAGAACCGATACTTACCCACTGCTTTCTCCTGTAGCATAAACACGTGTGAGTCCCTCATGCAAGACAAATAACGTTTAAATGGCGCTTTTCTCCTTGCGGACTCAAAGTACCAGAGCTGCAGCCACTAGGACGTGCTCTATAGACAGTAGCAGTGTTAGGGAGACTCGCCTAAGGTCTCCTACTGAATAGGTGCTGGCTTACTGAACAGGCAGAGCCGAGATTTGAACCCTGGTCTCCTGTGCACACGTGTTTATTTTGCAGGGGGTAAGCAGCGGGTAAGTATCAGTTCTTCTTTTATGGACAGCTCTGGTACACTTAAGGTAAAATAAACACGTGTGTTTATTCTGCAGGAGGAAGCAGCGGGTAATTATCAGTTCTTCTTTTATCGACAGCTCTGGTACACTTAAGATATCAAATCTCAAATAAATGTAATTGGACAGAGGAGAGGAACGCACTGTGTGGTATCCTGAAATTGACACTTCAGTTGAGTATGCTGTAGAACAGTGGTCCCCAACCTTTTTTGACCCAAGGACCGCTTCAGCATCAGGCAATTTTTCCAAGGACCGGGCAGGTGCAAGCGTATGCAGTGCTGGGGGGTGGGGTGGGTGGATTGGTGTTATTGCACGGGGGCAGTGTCATTACATAAAGAAGTCCAGGCAACACCAGCCCTACCTAACCACTATCTTCATCACTCTCTGCACTTTGGAAAAGGATGTCTTTGCACTGCACTGGGGCTGCTGCATAAGCCACCAGCACAAGGTACATTTGGTGTGACAGGTGGTGTGAAGTGGGTACTGCCTGGGCTTCCTTATCTATTGACACAGTAATTTCCTCCCCTCATCTGCCTCCCCTCACTTTTACCCTTCCCTCCCACAGCCCCTTTACCCTCTGCCTTATTATGTATTATAGTCTTGCACTCCCTACTGTGTAGTCTTAACACTTCAGGGTGCTCAAACTTGAGTGTTAAGGCATCAAAGATAGTTGGCATTACCATTCTGGAAAGTAGACAATTATTGAATAACTGTTAAGGTTCCAACATTTTAAAACAAGTAGTGTTTCTTTCTCAAGGAGTATATCAATAACAGCTCCTATCCAGTATACTCACACTTTGGCGATATGCACGGATGTGGCAAGGCATAGCTACTGCTTCACCACATTCATTCATATCACTGAAGCACTAGAGCATTGGACAGGTAATCTGTTATTGATATACACCTTGAGAAAGAGACACTGGTCCTCTTGATACGTTTGAACCTTAGTAGTTATTCAAGAAATGTCTGTTTTCAAGAATGGGGTTGCCAACTATCTTTGAGGCCTACTATAAAAGAGAGTTAACTTGGCAAATAACGTAAAGATGGCTATATCTGCAATTTTAGTGTTGAGATAGTGGAGAATGCAAGGGCTCAGTATTATATCTACCTCTTCATCTAGCTAGCACAATGAGAGAGCATGCTCTTGAGACCAGTAAGGTCACATGATAATAGTAAACTGGTGTAGCTGCAATACTAAAGGTGGGAACACACATCAGATAAAAGTCTTTGGAAAATGAAAGATCACAGACCAATTTTACCCCCTTCCATGTATGAGAGCTTACCTACACAGTATATTCTATTGAGCTGAACTCCCCATCAGATAAAAATCTTTGCAGGATGCTGTACACAAAGATGCTGTACACATGCAAAAGATCAGTTCCTGCAAAAAAAATCAGTTTCTGCAAAATGCATTCATGGTCTATGATATGTGCAGATCTCATAAACACCTTGTTTAATGGACAATCATCTGCAGATCTGAAGATCCATCCTGGTGGATCTGATCTGCAGATGATTGTCCGTTAAACAAGGTGTGTATGAGATCTGCAGATATCATAGACTATGAATGCATTTTGCAGGAAGTGATTTTTTGCAGGAAGTGATCTTTTGCAGATACTGATCTTTTGCATGTGTACAGCATCTTTGTGTGCAGCATCTTGCTAAGATTTTTATCTGATGGGGAGTTCAGCTCAATAGAATAGACTGTGTAGAGTATGCTCTCATAGTACATAGAAGGGGGTAGAATTGGTCTGTGATCTTTCATTTTCCAAAGACTTTTATCTGATGTTTGTACCCACCTTAAGTCTAATAATCCCCAAACAGACTGTTGCATATTCCCAGACATCAGAATCATTTGTAAAGAAATTTGGTCATCGTTTCAATGAAATCCAGTGTTACCCAGCATTCTGGCTAGTACGTCACAGGTTAGCACACCTGGATACTATAAACGACTTAACATTGATATATAATCAACAAATGAGATGGTTTGAAATAACATACCCCAGTCTCGTAAATTGGATTGTCAAACTCTGTTTCTACTGTTATCTGGCTGTAAGGATGGGAATACATGAGGGGAAGGCGAAGGCTTGAATAGTATCTACACCTGGAAAGAGAAATAAAATATTACTACTATTGCATCTACTTTTCTGGCATATTTATATGAATATTATATATTAAAAAAAGCTTCCACATCACAAAAACACATCTGTATAAACTGACAACCAGAAAAAATGACCTGAAACATTGATGAGCTTTTTAGTACATGCGAAGTACGCTTTTTATTGTGGCTTTTGGTGTTTTAATGGATCTTGAGTGTGTTTGTGCCTTTCTCTGACTCTAATAATCTGCCTGACAAAGCATGGAAATGATCCTTTTGTAGAAAAGAACCAATATATTTTATTAAGTCTGAAATCTAAATTATGAACACTAGTAATTTATTTATCTGTGTAGTAGTACACTAAAAACACTCAAAAGACAATGATGGCCTGAGATCAGAACATAAAACATTCCTGAAAAATGAATGTGAAATTACCGGTACATTAAAATAATAATCAGATAAATAGCTACCAGTGTGCAGCAAAGTAAACTTCTATATAAAGACACAATTTATATTAAAAACATATAATATATACTAGTGACCTTAGCCCGTTTCTGTCACTGCGCATGCGAGCCCACTGCGTGCATGCGTGCGCCCGCACGCCATGCGCGCTCACACACCTGCCACTTCTGACTCCATCCTCCCCTGCAAGTCTTCAGGGACACTTGCAAATTATATATAGAGCTTAAAAAAATAGACAGCACCAAAGTATAAATTACCATTAAGTATCAATTACCCTACATTGTGATAACCCCTATTGAACTCTATCAAACATGAACATATAATTAAAACCCATAACAGGGCAGATTAGAGGCATACACAGCAATTAAAATAACCACTGCTCCATCAAGCATGCACTAATAATTGAGACCTGCAATGGAGCACAGTAGAGGCATACAGGACCACCAAAGAGGTTTATGCAAAGAAGAGAATACAGTCCATATATAAAGAGATTATTATTCTTGGCACTAGAGATTATAAGCATATATTGCTTGTAATGTGAAAGAGGGGAGTATATCAATTCAGCCACCTAACATTTCTAGCGAGCCTTGGGTGTTTTATTGGAGGTCCATTATACAGTAGTTTCCTAAAGAGGAACTTCAGCCTAAACAAACATACTGTCATTAAGTTACATTAGTTATGTTAATTAAAATAAATAGGTAATATAATCTCTTACGCACCCTGTTTTAAAAGAATACCCAAATGTTTGTGATTTTATGGGGGCAGCCATCTTTTTGGTTGAAAGGAGGTGACAGGGCACATGAGACACAGTTCCAACTGTCCTTTGTCCTGATCAACCCTCCCAGCTGCGTGCGCTACACTTCAAATCACAAATTGAAATTTAAAAAAAATGTTTTTGCGTCAAAACAGCAGAATGAGAACAACTGCATCAAAAATCCCATCATGCTTTGCACAGCATCAGGGGAAAAATGCCCGGGCAGATTTCTTTGATGGGGCGGAACTTAGCTTCTATGCAGCTAAAAATGAGGCTTGGGTAAGAAAAATAAAGTTCTGATGCTGTGAAACTGTTAAAGAAACACCAAGCCTTTTCAGTACTGCTGAGTAGATTTTTAGTCTGGAGTTTCACTTTAACCACCTGGGCATTACGGACGAGCTCAGCTTGTCCAGTAACGCCGCGGTGGATTGCTCAGGCCCTAGCGGGCCGATTTGCGTATTTTTTTAATACACGCAGTTAGCACTTTGCTAGTTGCGTGTCTTATCCGATCGCCACCGCTCGCCGCCGATCCGCCGCAAAAGAGGGCCCCCCCGCAGACCCCTTGCGCAGCCTGGCCCTTCACCACCAAGCTGCGCTATGGGGTGGATCGGGACTCCCTGTGACGTCACGACATCGATAACGTCGATGACGTCATTCCGTTTGTCGCCATGGCGACAGGGGAAGCCCTGCAGGAAATCCCATTCAGAATGGGATTTCCTGATAGGTATTCACGCCGGCGGCGATCAGAAGGGTGGGAGGGAGAGAGCAGGGAGGGGGGAATCATGTAGCTAGCGATAGGCTAACTACATGAAAAAAAAAAAAAGTAAAAAAAACCCTACCGCGGCCGTGCGCCGCACGGAATCAAAACGTCCAGGGGGTTAAGATCCAAATGTGAGGTATCCTTTGGGTGTCAAGTATCAAAAGCAGAAACTGTTTACCTAAAACTGTGTCCCACAAAATACCCTAGTATTTGCACTCTGTTGCAGGAATACACTTTCAACCAATATAACAAGCTCAATATAAAGATGTACAGATTAACACTAGCCCTTGTACTATGCAGAAGTGAATATCTAATTGGTTTTTATGGTTACTTCTCATATGAACTAAATCCATCAGGACAGGTTTCAGTCAACTTTTGGCTTAACGTTACAGAATAGATCCAACGCTACATTAATGCATAAAGTCAATTTAGCCACAGTATATAATAGATGACCTATGGGCCATTCACACTTATTTGAATTTGAGGGCGTTTTGCATTTTGGCGAATTAGTGTTTGTCACATATCTAATGTAATTCAGTGGCATCACATTTTTTTCTCTGTGTTTCTTTTATCTGCCTTATGTGTTTTTTTTTTTTTTGCATTTTTTTTGTTTGTGATGAGCCATTTGTGTTTAATACAAGTCAATATCAATGCAGAGAAATCACTGAAAAATGTAGTTTTGTGTAAAAAAATCACAGGCAATGTTTAAATTAATTAGATACATTTTCATGTAAATTAGCTTCATTGGTATGCAGAAAAAATAAAAATCTGAAAATTTGTCTATAAATGTGCATAAAAATGCACATAAAAGTTCATTTTAAAAAGTACCCAATGGCTACAAAAACCACAAACGCAGATTCTTGCATGCGAGAAATCCCCCACAGGGACATTATGGGTGGAATGTCTGGACCTTCCCCACTGGACACAAATACAAAAGAGAGTCTATCCCCTTTACATACTGTCCAGATGTAAAACATAATTTTGTGGAGTTGTGCTTTAAACGCAAACACAGCAGTCACCACAAAAATGCAGGCGAGAGGCGAGTACCCACAAGTGGTTAAATCCCACAGTCGTGTGAGATTAAATAGCCTGTGTCATTTAGCCATTTGACAAGTGAAACATTTCTTCTGGAATGTGTTCCCACATCAGTAAAATTATTGTTATCAGACACCTTGCTTCAGCTTCAGTGTGTCTCTGTGAACGTGGTCTCCTGTGCTTCTGTCAGTGTCATTGCCAGATGAAAGGATGCACTGTGTGGGAATGTTATTAAAGCCTTCAGTAAACCACAATCAGAATATCTCTACTCTGGGTGAAAAGACAAGAAGCCTTGAACATAAACAAAAAGCTTCTAACATCAGAGTACACAGCGGCCTTGAGAAAGTAGATGTTGAACAACTACCAGTAAACATAAGCGATCCTACTGACAGAACATTCTAACAGTAAGCAACATGTGGAACAGTATTTCGGTCTTCAAGAAGCGTAAACATACATTGTAATACATAAAGAGGAAAACAAACTGCTGTACGCTATTGTTCTTTGCATAACTCCAGGGCTGGCGCTTCCATAAAGGCAAAGGGGGCAATTGCTCCAGGGCCACAAACCTCTTAACTTAACTTACCTATGCTCTCCAGGATCACTGCAATGCCATGGACCCCACTGACACTAGAACCGGCTCTGCATAACTCCTCACCCAGCCAATCATTTTTAGTATATGACTGTGCTTCATGCAAAAAAGATCAAACTTTGTCAGGCCTGCTGGACATATAACCCTGGAGCCACAACCTTGTTTCCCAACCTCTTTTCCTTACATATCTTACTACATTACTAACTACAGTATATTTTCACTGTGGAAAAGAAGGCAACCCCCTGCTCCATGCTAGGTTGAGAGCTATAATTACTTTTCATGCAGGACCTAAACATTCATTGATGTTATGGCAGTGTAAGTGCTGCTATGCAGGAGCGTAACTAGAGCTTGCTGGACCCTCCAGCAAAACTGAGTCAGTCGGGCCCCCCTGCAAAAAACCCTTTACCCCCTTCCCAGGAAAAATCAACCCCTGCCCCACCCCCACCCAAGAGCGATCAGAAAATTGGTAATCAGAAATCACCATTCGGTAATTGATTTACTGCAATTCGGTAATTTTAGCTCAATCACAGAACTCAAAAGCATTGGACCAGTCAGAGAATGCAGAATTTTTCCACGAAAATCGGATTGCTGTGGTAATTATAGGCCAATCACAAGACCTATCACAGAAGGGGTGAACAGCACTCATTATTTCTAATCTAAGGCTCCATTGAGTAAGTGGAACTACAGATCACATATTTACAGTAGGTGGTGAAAGCATTGCTCACCACTGTAAATCTACAGATGGCCTCTCTGTAAAAATGGCTTCTACATGAATAGACTCCTAAAAAGGCAATTAACGATATGATTCTTTGGACGTTCGATTCTCCAATTCGATTATAATATCGCTTTGCATCAATCCATTTTTCGGATCGATTCCAATAAAGGACAACTGTAGCGAGAGGTATATGGAGACTGCCATTTTTATTTCCTTTTAAACTATACCAGTTGCCTGGCAGTCCTGCTGATCTACTCGGCTGCAGTAGGATCCGAATAACTCCAGAAACAAGCATACAGCTAATCTTGTCAGTTCTGACAATAATGTCAGAAATACCTGATCTGCTGCATGCTTGTTCATAGTCTATGACTAAAAGTATTAGAGGCAGAGGACCAGCAGGACAGCCAGGCAACTGGTATTGCTTAAAAGGAAACAAATATGGCAGTCTCCATGTACCTCTCACTTTAGTTGTTCGTTAATCTGAAGGAATTTGATAGCAGCTATCTTTACGATTGAGGGCTTGAATGATTGTTTCTGATTGACTGATCCTCCAAAGAATCGTATTGTTAGTGGCCACCTTGAAACCTTTGAAATCTTTGTGTACACAAGGGAACTGATTTATGAAGACGTTATCCAGAAAACTTGATTTGGATTCTTTTTAGAAAACTATCTCTGTCTGGCATTGGTTGGCAAAAGTTTGGAATCTTCACGTGTCAAATCACAGTGAGGATGAGTGAAACAGTGGCCGTGTAATCACGGAAGCATACACGCACCTGCCGTAAAGACTGTTTGCAAATAAAGCGATGCACATAACTAAAATTGCATGACTGCTATCACACAGACTTCACTACTCTTCAAGCTTCGTGAATCAGGGACAATGTTTCCAGGAAGGTTAGAGTGCCAGATTTTTTATAATGCGCTAAAAACAGTGTCTCACTTTCTACTAAAAACACTGCAAAATATAGTTTTGGAGACTTAAAGAGAAACTCCAACCAAGAATTGAACTTTTTCCCAATCAGTAGCTGATACCCCATTTTACATGAGAAAGACAATGATTTTCACAAACAGACCATCAGGGGGCGCTGTGTGACTGATTTTGTGCTGAAACCCCTCCCACAAGAGGCTCTGAATACCGCGGTACTGCTGGCAAACTGCCACAATGTAACAATGTTCAGAGACAGGAAATAGCTGTTATTAGCTGTCTAACAGACAGAGCAGCTAGAAACAGCTAAATAACCTGCCCACAGTAACAATGTCACCATGTAATAAATGTCAGAATGTGAATCTGGGAGAGGAAAGATTTTACAATGGGCAAACACTGACTAAATCATTTATACATAATTATGGTAAAAAATGAAGCACTTTTTTTTACTACATTATTTTCACTGGAGTTCCTCTTTAAAACTGAAATGATCCCTTTCAGGGCATTTCCAAAGAGAGAGGCGACAATGCATCCTTTCTGAATGGTTGGGTATCGCCATGGAAACTATTCCTTAACAGCTTTGTTGGCAGGTGAGGAAGGTCTGTGTTTTACTATCCACCAGTTAGGCTCTAATGTACTGTATATCTCTATTCCTGAGATCATGTCAATGTATGCTGATTTAATGGAAGCAGGCAGGAAACTGCCAGCATAGCTCCAACCGTCTTCAAGTTAGGAAATGGCTGTGTCTATATAAACAACATTAGTTAAGAATTATACTTAAAGAAAACCTGAACTGAAAATTAAAAGTCAAAATAAGCATACACAAGTCATACTTACCTCCTGTGTAGTCTACTCCTCAATCTATTTTTCCTCTCCTGCATCCTGTTTGTCCACTGTGATCAATGGATTTCTCCATCCTCCATTTGGAAAATAGCCATTACACCATAACAGCTTTCCGGTCAGCACTCAGTTAAACTGTAACATCCCCCACTTGAGCCATAGGGAAACATGGACACATCAGCTCTCCTCTCAGCTGTAACTGACAGCAACTGATATATAACTGACAGCAACTGCTATATTTCAGTTCTGACAAAATGTTGTCAGAACTGGAAGGGATCATTGTCAGAAGAAAATGGTGAGCTTCTGAGAGGAACTGATGGCAAGGTAACTATGTAATGTTCATTTGAAGTTACCTCATGTGTTTATTTTAAATTATTTTACTCAGTACAGGTTCTCTTTAAGATACTAGATGACTTGCTCATATGTGTACAGAATTCCCATATTGCTCAACATAACCCAGTAGCACTGTAAAAGTATGAAGGGCTCAATTAAACCAAAACGCAACCTTACTAAGAATTGTTTTCATTATTTTCAATTCTTGCCTCTGTAAACCCCTTTTCCTTAGGTACTCAAAGCAAAGCTCTGTGGCAGAGAGAACCAGAGCTGAATCTGGCATAAGGGATGAGTAACAAGAGTACTTTTACTTGAAATAACTGAGCTATTCTTACTTTGGAGAAGTGGAGTTAAAACATTAGGAAAACTCCCCACAAAAAAGAAAAAAAAATATATTTCCGTATTTGGTCCAATTTGGCTCTGAGTGGGGCATAGAGGTGTCCCTAAAACTAGTCAGGTGAGGCTTTGGGGAATTTCCCATGCTCCAGTATTTTTCTATATAGTATGGGTATAAAATGAGCCCTATATAACTCATTACATACTTTCTTCTTGTTTGCCATGCAACACATTTTCTATGTTTTGACCCCTTTTAATGTGATTATTTTCTTAATTTTTCATAGTTCTTATACATCTTGCCTATCAATGAAATTTATTTTTATTGTTGCTTAAAAATATGTTAAAAAAGGCTGTTTAGTCAGATGACAAAACCTTTCCACACTTTTATAAATACAATAAAAACTTTTTGGACAAAAACATTTTTGACCAATCAAAATAAAAAATGACAAATTTATAGAAACGTCATTATTTAATAAATCATCCCCATTGACTAAGTAAGTTCACATTTGATGAGTAAATTTAGCTAATACTTAAATCTGCCCACTAGATGTCAGCATTTCAACACAGGTTAAAGAACAAATCCTTGACATCTGTTTTGTAGGAAAAACAGGTAATCATAGTTTGGTTCATTCATGTATATGTGGTCATCTATATATGTAAATATTAATGGTTATTATGTAAAAAGGCAAACTACTGGCAGCAAGAGGTTTTGAAAAATGAACCTTTAGAGTTAAATAGGGACATGAAATAAGAAGTCTTGGACTGTGAAATTCTATCTGTTGGCCAAGCAGCTGTATCCATCTCTTATCTTATATACTAAAAGATAGTTGTAACACGGTGTGGATGCAGTACTGTGGACAGTGGCGCAGCAATAGTAGGGTGCAGAGGTAGCGACCGCATCGGGGTCCTTGGGCTAGAGAGGCCTTGAGGAGCCCACCCCACAAACACAGTATTAGCTCTTTATTGGTCCTGTGTTGATAATATTCATTTCTATAATTGATTTTAATAGTAGTGACAGTTTCCCACCCCCTTCTTGCACCTCTGACACTGTGGTTGTCCTTGATTGGTTTTGGTGTGTTGTATCAATTATTATCTATAGCATGCTTGGGGGGCCCCAATGCTAAACTTGCACTGGGGCCCACAGCTTCTTAGCTACGCCACTGGCTGTGGATGCAATGCTGTGCATGCATATTACAAGTGCCTACTGTGCTTGTGGCAAGGGGGAGGGGGGAGGTCTCGCTCACGCAGAGGCACGCACTGTGGATTCTTTTTTTTAATGAATTGGGGGATAACTGTTCCTTTTTAATAAAAAGCTATAGCAGGTGTTCACTGTGAATGATAAGGTATTCTCATTACTGTGTGGTCAGCAGAATTATTTGCTCATTTCTCTGCCAGCTCAGTCTGACGCTGGTTGTGAAACTGTGATGGACACTCAGGATTAAATCACACCTGAATTGAGATGGATATGGAGGCTGACATATTTATTTCATTTTAAACAATGCAAATTGCACAGCTGTCCTGCTGATGCTCGGTCTCTAAGGCTTTAATCTACAGACCCTGAACAAGCATGCAGATCAGGTGCTCTGACCCAAGTCAGTCCCGATTAGCTGCATGCTTGTTTCAGGTGCATAATTCAGACCCTACTGCAGCCAAAGAGATCAGCAGGACTGCCAGGCAGCTGGTTTTCTTTAAATGCAAATAAATATGGCAGCCACCATATTCTTCTCATTTCAGATTCCCTTTAATTCTACAAGTATAAAAATATGAGTATGCACATCCTTGGCAGAGATCATAAGGCTGACAATGGCCTCAATTCACTAAGATCATGCTGGTGATAATAAGGCAAGAGAAAACTTGCCACCACACAGTGATAGGTATTTTCAGTGTTAATTCACTAAAGAAGCTTGCCTTATAAAGGTGTAGAGATAAGTTTTCACAATGAGAATTTTATCTTATCACTTCAGTCCTTAAGTTACCTCCTCTGTAGTTATTTCCACATGCCGTTAATTAACAGACTGTCCTTAAAGAGGAGCTGTTAGGTATTGGGTCTCAGAGAAAATAAACACATATATCAGTAGCTAAAGATTGGCTGTACTTACATTACATAAGCATTTCACTGTCCACGTTTGGATTTCACAGAATTTGTATATAGTATATGCAGAGATAGATGCTCCTGACAGCTCATGGCAGGCTCCATGTTTGTGAAGCCAAATGTGTCGTCATGTCCTGCCTGCTTCTGATCACAGATAAGCTAGTTCTTGAACAACACGGTGTGCAGTGAATATTAATGAGCCATGTGGCTAGGAACAATAGCTGACTCCTGCAGTGTAGTCTGCCCAAGATTTATCAGTGTTATCACGCTGGACTGATTAGAAGCTGCTGTACCGTCTCATTAGCAGCCGAGGGGAGGGCCCCAGAATGCTTTGCAGTTTAGCTGCGGCTTGCGTCTTTATGGGTCTATAACAGACTTAAGATAAGCACACATCAAAGGTAACTGAAATGTTTATCTTCACTAATGGCTTTTGAGCTTCCTTCTAAACTGTTTAACACAGGAGAATAGAGGTTTAAATTAGCTTCTGCAGCCTGACAGTTACTCTTTAAAGAAAACCTGAACTAAAAATTAAAAGTCAAAATAAACATACACAAGTCATACTTACCTCCTGTGTATTCTACTCCTCAATCTCTTTCTCCTTTCCCGCGCCCTGTTTGTCCACTGTGATCAAGGGAATTCTCTGTCCTCCATTTTGAAAATGGCCATTACCCCATAACAGCTTTCTGGTCAGCACACTGTTAAACTGTAACAAAGCCCACTTGAGCCATAGGGAAACAAAGACATTACTTGGCACAGCAGTTGTCCTCTCAGCTATAACTGCCAGCAACTGATAAATAACTGACAGCAACTGATATATTTTAGTTCTGACAAAATGTTGTCAGAACTGGAAGGGATCATTGTCAGAAGAAAATGGTGAGCTTCTGAGAGGAACTGATGGCAAGGTAACTTTGTAATGTTCATTTGAAGTTACCTCATGTGTTTATTTTAAATAATTTTACTCAGTACAGGTTCCCTTTAACTTTGGAATTCTGTAGTTATTTTAAAGATTGAAACATTAACTTTAGAGATCTCTCATTAACTTAAGGACAGAAGAGTTAACTTTAGGTTTGTCTGAGGTAAAATGTTTCCTGAATACTACATGCCTTATTACCAAGGTGATAACTCTAGAAACAGCTCAGAAACGTTATTAAAGACAGGAGATAAGCTTAGGGAATTGAGGCCATTTATCTTTTTTGCACCTCTTATAGCCTTTAAGGAATTCAAAAATCTTTATTACAATTTATGGAAATCCTAACAAAAAACTTTTATATTTAACTTGGTATAACTTTCCTGGGAGCACTGAAAGGGTTAAGCCTCAGTGTTTACTGCACAGCTGAGGCCCTCTGATTAGCAGCTGCTAATAAGAACTACACAGAGTACAGTGCAGTGAATTTATTTTCCTTTTCATTGTCTGCTGTGCAAGAGTTTAGGTCTGCCTTAACTGTAAACTATGTCATTAGAAAATAATATAATTATGAAAGTATAAATCACAGAAAGTGTCATAGGTATTTTTATATAGATAAACAAGTCCTTTGTCCATAGCAGCCAATCAGATTTCATATAGCATTTCCCCATAATAGTCAGAAGAGTTAGGTAAGGATAGAATCCTAATTGGTTGCTTTGAGACGCAGTTCTTTCTCTTCTTGTGCTACAATTCCCATGAATCTGGCGCATTTGTTTGCCATCTGCAAGGTACATGTAAAAATGGATAGAAATGCAGATTTAAGGTAAACCAAAAGATTTATATGGTAATATGGAACTGTACATCGCACACAACATACAGTAAGTTATATGCAACAGACAAAGCAGAGGTAGATATACTTCTAAAAAAATATTACTGCACTTCCATGTTATTTTTTTATTAGAACATTGTAACTGTACATGAGAGGTGACTGAGCATGCTTTTCATATAATTTCAGAGCCGCAGTGCAATTTAGGAATGGTATGTACATATATCCTCGAGTATGAGTCTTGAAATGTACGTCTGATTCACTTCAGAAAAGTATAGGGGTTGACTTATACTCGAGTCACGGGCAACACTGAGTACATCGAGTAATGTGTGTACTAATAGTGACATTCCCATTTTCAGCAATTTACCCAGTGGTAAGTGATACATTGAGGAAAGGAAATGCCAAGAAAATACAGGTCCGAAAGTCCTGGCCACAACAATGAATGAGGAAATGGGCAGCAGGGAAAATACTGGGCTGTAGAAAGGGGAGCGAATAATGGCTGCACTTGGGTGCCTGGATGAGTTATTGGCTGCACTTAAGGGAAAGGAGGGGGTTAATGGCTGCAATACTGTATGCAGTGCAGTCATTAACCTATCCTGAGCCCCATGTTCAGCCATTAACTTTGCTGCATAGACTTATACTTGAGTCAATAAAAAATTCCAGCTTAAGGGGGTTGAATATTGAAGTTGATTTACACACAAAATTGATTTGTATTCGAGTATATACAGTATTGTTAGTTTTCAATTTCTCAGGGCCTATTTCCACTAAGTCCCAAATCTGGGTTGAATCTGCAGCATTTCCTCACATATGAGAGGGGCCGGAAACGCTGCCTATATCTTCAATGGCATGCAATCCAGATCACACTGTGGAATGCTGCACATTTTTGCAATACGCAGCTGAATCACTATAGCTGTGCGTGGCACGGCTTAGCAATTCGGTACAGTGAAAGTATAGAGTTCACCGCTGCACTGCAAACTGTAGGAGACCCTTGGTAGCCTAGTCCAATAGATGAATGCAGTAGAAAGGGAATGTCCGCAACAATGTCTCTTCAGAAATGCTCAATATTTATTTAGGACATATCCTTAAATCAGTCAAAAGTACATAGCTGACATGTTTCGGGCCAGGCTGCCCTTAATCATAGCTAAAAACGCAGCTCATTTCATCCGGTTTTATGGGTGGTGACAAGCCACGGTGGAGCATGGACCACCCCTCTGTAGGGAGGGGCCAACACACAAGTGTCAAACTCCAACCATGTGAAAGCCACCATCCTGTACAAACATGGACTCACATTTAGAACTTATACAATTAATACATAAAACCAAAATACAGAAAAAGAGAACAATGATACAAAATCGCACAATAAAAAATGCAATATCTAGGCGCTAGATACACGCTAGAGTACACAAAAAAATCCCCCCAAGATACAGAAAGGCCTCTCTTTTACGGATTATTGACAGTAGATTACCTCCTCTCCTGGGTAAAAGAAGAAGAGGTGATCTACTGTTAATAATCCGTAAAAGAGAGGCCTTATGGATTTTTCGTCTTGGAACCAGAGCCCCAAAAGGACTTAATGCAAGGTGGGATCTGGCTCTGGTGACAGGTTGATTTATAGCTAATCCTATTTCTGTATCTTGGGGGGATTTTTTTGTGTACTCTAGAGTATATCTAGCTCCTTTAGATATTGCATTTTTTATTGTGCGATTTTGTATCGTTTTTCTGTATTTTGGTTTTATGTATTAATTGTATAGGTTTTAAATGTTTGTACAGGATGGTGGCTTTCACATGGTTGGAGTTTGACACTTGTGTGTTGGCCCCTCCCTAGAGAGGGATGGTCCATGCTCCACCCATAAAACCCGGATGAGATGAGCTGTGTTTTTAGCAATTCGGGCTGTGGTTATACAGCAGAACAGGAGATGTGGCGGAAACAGCGTTGGAAATGGTTGTGGCTCGTAGTGAAGATTGGCCCTTAGTGCACCTGTGATAAAAAAGGGATAGTAATTCTCATCTTTTTGCAGCAGGGTCTTCTGTCACCTTAGGCCTACAGCTTTGGTGATGATCAAAAACAGATTCAGATCTGATCTGATACAGTCACTGGAGGTAGCATTTTGGTAGATGGATAGATGGGTTCAAATTCAGTATAAGGATGAGCGTTTTTTGTTCTACCATCTGGGCCCTCTAGTGGCTGAAAGATTATGAGTCATATTTGATCATCAAGGAATGTAACAACTGTATGTCCAAAGAAAAAGAGAACCCAGATAATTCTACTACAGGGAAGGACTTTTACTACTACTACAGGGAAGGGAACTATTACTTTATACGTGTTATTGTATGCGCATAAATCAGTTTAAAAGTTAGAAACAGGATAACATTAATACAATTTTTGTTTTTTGTACACATTTCTTATCTTATGATTAAAACATCTTTTCAGCATTACCCACTTAAGGACCACAGTGTTAAACCCCCCTAAAGACCAAGCCATTTTCACTGAATAGGCCACTGCAGCTTTAAGGCCAAGCTGCAGGGCTGCACAACACAGCACACAAGTAATTCACCCCCCTTTTCTCCCCACCAACAGAGCTTTCTGTTGGTGGGGTCTGATCGCTCCCCCAATGTTTATTTTTTCTTATAAATATTTATTTGATTATTTTATAAACAAATGTTGCTATTTATTTAACAGAAAAATTCATCCCAAATTAACTAAAGTTGGATATTGCTGTTCTTACCTGGCATTTAATATAATATAATCTTTAATCTGGCTGGGTGCTGAAAATGTATTGTGTAGGTGATATGAGAAAATATCTTCTGTGCCGAGGCTAAACAAGCTTTCATGAAAGCAACAAATAACGCGTACGTTAAAAAGGGGTGCTGGGAAAAAAGGACGCGGGGTTTTAAACGATAAACATGGATAACGTTTAAAAATATAATGTACTATATTTTGTTTAAAATTAATGTTTTATAAAGTTATAAATCATTAAATAATGTGCATGAAATCGGCAATTGTGAAAACGTTAATCTTCCGTTTAAAAAGTGAAACGTATAATAACGTTTAAAAAAAAAATTAGTAAGTAACCCTCCCTGTACCTACCCCTAACCCCTAGACCTCCTGGTGGTGCCTAAACCTAAGACCCCCCTGGTGGTGCCTAAACCTAAGACCCCCCTGTGATAAGCATTAATAACGTTTCAAAAAAATATTGTGCGGTTTTTCGTTTAAAAATAATGTAAAAAAAAAATGTTTTACTGTTTTTCGTTTAAAAGTAATGTTTAAAAAAAATATTGCAGTTTTTCGTTTAAAAATAATATGAAAAAATGTATAAATCATTAAATAATGTGTAATCCTGAGAAGCAGTTATAAAACATTAAAAGTCTCCGGGCGCCGCTTTTAAAACGTTATTTTTCACCGGCGCCCTTTTTTCCTGATGGGCGCCCATTAAACGATATTTATTATGGGAGTGAATGGCGGCGCCCGATTTGTCCACTAGCCTCCTGCGCCCTTTTTTACTGTTACCACAAATAACTGGCTCTTCTCTATACAGTGACTGCTGCCTACCTTGTGATATAAATGTAGGCTCCTCCCAGCAAGACGGAAATGATGACAACAGGGATGAATATCGCTAATGCCATGTTTCCTCCTTCTAAAGAAGTCTCTGCTGCTGCTTCTGCCACTGTAGAAAAAGATAATAAATGAATAGAGGTTAATAACATGTAAGGAAGAAAGTATTAACTGAGCTAAAAACATTACACTAAGTAACAATGGAGGAGAAGAGGTGCCCATAGGTATAATAAAACTATGTTAAAACAAATAAAATGAGCTTACCTCAATGAAAACAAATTCATGTAATACAGTAAATTAATTTCAAAATGCACTGGCAAAGTGTTTTGTGGGTCTGTGCCCACTTCCTCAGGCCAAAAGTGCCAAAGGTGTGCTATGAGCCAAATTTGGATTGGTTAGGAGATTTCCATACATTAGTGGTCACAAACAACCATTTCCAATCGTTTATACGAATAATCAATCGTAAATGATCATTCGCCAAATTGTACCATTAGTGGCCACGTTAACAAGACCAGTATCTCTGATCACATACAGGGGGCAGTATTGATTTACATGAGACCAGGTGGAAATCCAAACCTGTTATTATTAGAAATTGTTCTCAGGAGCTTGGGCAAGGAAAAAGTACTAGCTCATTCAGACCTGAACTCCTTTGGGACTATGCCACTGTAATTTTAGTATTATTTTAGGGGACCAAAATGTAGAATGTTGAATGTTTATTTATCTCTTCTTTGCTTTAAGAATGGGAAGACACAATGGGGGCCTACTGTGGACTCCATACAGTTCTTATGGCTTCCTACACAACTAGATTGATCTTCCGGGTATGATTTTTTGAGAAACAAAGGCCCATATGCAATTCACTTTTTCACCTAACTTTTCTCCTAAGTGATAATTTTACACCTTGTCGATAAAATGCCTTTGAAACCACCAGCAAGCATGAAAATGCTCACATTTTTTTGAAAGTACTTTTTCATCAACTTTTTGATACTTTTTCAATTACAAAGTGCTGAAAAGTTGTTTTAAATAGAAGATGAAAAATTATCTCCCAGGAGAAAACTCAGGAGAAAAAGTTATTTGCAAATGGCCCATATACCCTTATTCAATTGACATTTTCTCCTATGTGATAGTTTTTCATCTTCTGTTTAAAATAAGTATTCAGCACTTTGCAATTGAAAAAGTACCAAAAGTTAAGAAAAAAAGCACTATCAGAATTATTTTTGCTTAAATGCTTCTTATTGATTAGGTGTGTGTAAGGATCCGCTCAGCTGGCTGCACAGGCAGACAGCTGTTTGACCATTCCTTGTGTCTGAGGGATGCAGGTCTCTGGATAAGAGACCTGGCTTTGTCTTGCAAGTTCCAGGCCTGTTCTGCTGCTGAGGGATTTGCATACATTGGTTATGCAAATCACCTACCTGCCTCCTGTGATGACTGGCACTATAAAAAGCTATGTTTCCCAGAGTCCTTTGCTGGTCATTCCTTCTGGGTTTGTTGAAACACTCCTAGAGTGTCAGCCATGCTATTTCTTGTCGAAGTTATCGTAATTCCTGGGACTGCAGTAGGCAGCTTCCCTAGTGCAGTTAGATAGCATATCTGTTTTGTCTGTCTGTTGCGATTGTCCTGTCCCAGCGGTGGTCGACAGGAAATCGTTCTGTTTGTCTGGGTGCTAACCGTGGCAGCGGTTGCTACAGGTAGTCCCTTCTGATCTGTCTTGCTTGGATCGCACTAGTCTTGCGCTAGCGCTGTGGATCCTTCTGTTCTGTTTTCCTGGATCGCACTAGCCTCTAGCGGTAGTGCTGTGGATCCTTCTGTTCTGTTTTCCTGGATCGCACTAGCCTCTAGCGGTAGTGCTGTGGATCCTTCTGATCTGTCTTGCCTGGATCGCACTCGCTCTGACGAAAAGAGCAGTGGAGCTTTCCTCTCGTATTCCTGTTTTCCGTTTGTCTGTCTTGTCTGATACGAATGCTTGCTGTAGGCTCGGTGAGGTAACCGCTAAGCAAGCGCTCACGTTCTTTGTTTTGTGTTTGTCTGTCGGTGGTTAGTTAGGCGTGCTTGTCTCTGTTGTGCTTAACACGCGGAGACCGCGCTGTAAACACGTTCGCTGTTGCGAATGAGTGCGGTGTTCACGTTTAGTTAGCGTTTGTTATTTTCGTTGTTTTCTCATTGTTTGCTGTGCCTTTGCTCCTCTCGTGCCCTGTCCTTTTTCTGTCTGGTGTCTCTTGGCAATCGCCATTCTCTGCGATTGCGTTCTTGCTTTGGTTTCTGCCGATGCGTGTTCACCGTCGCTGGGTCGCGACTAGATTGGTGGATACACATTCATCCTATATCTGTGCTCTTTCTCTTTAAGGGCTGTTCAGCCCTGCGTGTCTTAGATCTGTACAATCCCCATCTGGCATCTGTGGCCGTGCAGCGATTGTGCTCGTCTGCACTCCACAACACCATCTGCCGGTGGGAATTGCCCTCTGCTGGTGCATAGCACCTAGCCTGGGTTCCCTTAATTATACGCTTGTGGGGGGTTTTCGTTGTGTCAGTGCGCATCTTGTGCGCTGACCACGAAAACGATTCCGCAATCGTTACAGTGTGAACATATCATTTAGGAGAAAACTTAGGAGAAAAAGTGAATACAATGAGGGCAAGAGTTTTGTAACGCCAAGTGTATTGCCACCTCAAATTGTCAAACAGACATAATTCCATTTAGAATAAAATTTACATTGCTGTTTGAATTTGGCTTGAGGGACTTCAACAGGAACTGCTTGGCATAGGAAAGACAACAGAGAATTTCAAGCCAGTAATTTCTTAATGAATTGTGCTACTAATACAAGCCAACCTGTGATGAAACGCGGAAAAGCCGCTGTCTCTCAAGGCGAGGCGGCTGTTTCCGCGTCCAGCATGGCGTCACAACGCGGAAAAAACGCTGCATGCCGCTTAGGCAGAGCGGCGGAATCCGCATCGGAGGCGGCTTCCGCACTCAGTTCACTGGATACATTGCAAGACAGTACTGGTGTGGCTGGGACTGATAGTCCACCAAGATTCAGACTTACACGCGCGCGAGCACAGAGGCAGAGTTTAAATAGCAGTTAGAAGGGTGTCGGCTGACCAGCTGGGTCAGCTGACAAATTCCACTGCTCTCATTGGACCAGCAATTAGGGAGGTCCTGGAAAGGTCCTAGAGTATATATACTGCTGGTTGTTCACTTGCTCTTTGTCTGGCGTGCGATCACATATGTGGAAGCACCCAGATCCGTAGTCAGATCCGCAAGTGTGCCGGGACCAGCTGGAGCTGTAATCCTACACTTAGCTAGATTTTGTTGATAGCTTAAAGTACTAGTTTGATTGTGATTATTTGTTATGACTTTTGCCTGCCTTGACTACCCTTCTGAACTCTGATCTTGTACCTTGATATTTCTGATACCCTGTTGCCGAACCCCGGCTCGTTTCTAGACTCCGTCTCAGCCTCCTGATTCTGTACCTCGATATTTCTGATACCCCGTTACTGAACCCTGCCTGTACTTAGACTCCGCCTTTGCCTCCTGATCTTGTACTTTATCTGTCCGTGTGTGTACGACCTGGCTTGTCCGACCTCGAGAACCGACCTTACCGTTAGAGGCGGTTCCTCGCTCTGTTAGCGACCTTTCCTCCTGAGGGTCACTTCCAGACATCCCTCCTACTGTCAGTCTGACTCCTCCCATCTTGGAGAGCTCAGGTATGCAGAAGGAATCTGTGCAGTACTCCTTGCTGCACTGAGGCCTAGTCCTCAAAGTGTTACTGTTACACCAAACACTACACTCTACTCAGGTGAACAGAGGTTAGCTAGTATATCGGATTATCGGTGAGACTGCAGATCACTTATAATCTGGTATATATCTGTATTCCCAGTGATACTGCAGATCACCGGTAATCAGATCCTCTCTGTGCTTCACCGATCGTTACAGAACGCCAGACCAAATACAAAATGGACGCAAACACTGATTGTCTGGGTGTACTTGCCACTTCGGTGGACAACATCAATCAAGTACTGGGCGCCCACATAACTCTTATTGATGCCCTATCAGGGTCTGTACAAACCCTCCAGACATCAGTGGATCATGTGCTATCCTCTCCTAGCTCTGACATACGTATGCCTGTACCTGAAAGCTTTTCCGGCCACAGATCTGACTTCCGGAATTTTAGGAGTAGAGTATTGTCCTATTTTGAGTTGAGACCCCAATCTTCGGGTACTGAGACCCAGAGGGTCACGTTTATAAAGACTTTGTTGTCTGGCGACTCCCAGTCTTGGGCATATAGCCTGCCCGCCAGGGACAAAGCTCTTACCTCTGTAGAGGAATTCTTTAAAGCTATGGCAGTAATTTACGACGATTCGGACCTTGCTTCGACTTCTGAGCGGAAGCTCAAGCTTTTGCGTCAAGGCGAAGGTCCGGTCGAAGATTACGCGGCCGAGTTTAGGAGGTGGTCAGTTACGGCCAGGTGGGACACTTATGCCCTATTAGATCGTTTCTTGTCAGGGCTGTCCGATGAGGTCTCTGATTTGATGTTAAGCCAGCCCGAGCCCAGAACAGTCGATGAGGCCATCTCAGCGGCCATCCGAATCGACCGCAGGCTGCGCTACCAAAAACAGACCAGGGGTAGTTCCCGTGTCAGAGGGGTATCTTACACTACGGTCCCAGTAACTCCACCTCCTACTATTTCACCTTCTCCCGTCTTGCCTCCATCCGAGCCGATACAGATTGCTCGGTCAAAGTTGACCCAGGTAGAGCGAAGACGGAGAATGACCGAACAGCTGTGTCTGTACTGTGCTGAAGGGGGGCATATAGTACAGAACTGCCCTAACAAGCCGGGAAGATGCTACCGTTTAGGAGTGGTAGGGGGTAGCACCCTAGGTGCCCGGCTCATACCCTTAAACGAAAAACGTTTGCTCCTTCCATGTATGATTACATGGGGGGACAAATCTGAAGCCACAGAAGCCTTTGTTGATTCTGGCTCCGCGGCTAACTTTATGAGTTCAGAGTTCGCAGAAAAGTTGGGCATTCCGCTCACCCCAGTAAAACCACCTATCCAGGTTACTGCTGTGGACGACTCCCCGCTGCAAAGGGACCGTCCGCTGTCTCAGACACCAGAGGTGGAAGTCACTATTGGGGTTCTGCATAACGAAAGTCTACGTTTCTTTGTATTACACATGACCACCTCCACAATTGTTTTAGGAATGCCCTGGCTGCAGCTCCATTCGCCACAGATTAATTGGGCTACAGGACAATTAACTAGTTGGTCAGACTTCTGTTCCCAACAGTGTCTAGGGAAGGTGACTTTAGGTCAGACCAAGTTGCATGTGGAGGGGGTTCCCGAGCAATACTCCGAGTTCTCGGATGTATTCTGTCCCAAGGCTGCTGACAAGTTACCTCCTCATCGCCCTTTCGATTGCCCCATCGATCTCCGTGCCGGTTGTATGCCCCCTAGGGGTCACCTGTATAATTTGTCTGGACCAGAGAAAATAGCGATGCAGGAGTACATTCGTGACAATTTAGCCAAAGGGTTCATTCGCCCCTCCCGGTCGCCTGCAGGGGCCGGATTCTTTTTTGTTAAGAAAAAAGACGGAGGGCTGCGACCATGCATCGACTACCGTGGCCTGAATAAAATCACGGTGAAGAATCGTTATCCGTTACCATTGATAGACGATTTATTTACGCAAGTCACCAACGCTAAGATCTTTTCAAAATTAGATCTGAGGGGTGCATACAACCTGGTCCGCATTAGAAAGGGTGATGAATGGAAGACGGCCTTCAACACTCCCGACGGGCATTACGAGTACTTAGTGATGCCCTTCGGGTTGTGCAATGCGCCAGCCGTCTTTCAAGAATTAATTAACGAGGTATTCAGGGAGGTGTTGGGTAGGTTTGTACTAGTATACCTTGACGATATACTAATCTATTCCAACAACCTCCCCGAGCACAGGGTCCACGTTAAATTCGTGTTGGACAAATTGAGGCAAAATATGCTGTATGCCAAGGTGGAGAAATGTATTTTCGAGGTGACCACTGTCACATTTTTAGGGTATGTGATCTCCACCTCAGGCCTGTCAATGGATCCTGCCAAGGTCACAGCTGTCCTGGAATGGCCACAGCCAGTGGGGTTGAAGCCCCTGCAAAGATTTTTAGGTTTTGCGAATTACTATAGGAGGTTCATAAAGGGGTACTCCACGATGATTGCCCCTCTTACCAGTCTCACAAAAAAGGGGGCAGATACCAACCACTGGTCTCCTGAGGCTGTGGCAGCTTTTTCTCACTTGAAAAAATTGTTTTGCTCTGCACCCATATTGAGACACGTAGACACCTCTTACCCATTCATTGTGGAGGTTGATGCCTCAGAAGTTGGAGTAGGGGCTGTGCTGTCTCAACGCTCTGGGCTGCAGGGAAGGTTGCACCCGTGTGCCTATTTCTCTCGGAGGTTTTCACCGGCAGAGAAAAACTACGACATAGGCAACCGGGAACTTCTGGCCATTAAATTGGCATTTGAAGAATGGCGCCACTGGTTAGAAGGGGCAGAACACACGATCACGGTGTATACTGATCACAAGAATCTGGAATACATCGAGGGGGCTAAGAGACTAAGTCCCCGACAGGCCCGTTGGTCGTTATTTTTTACGAGGTTCAGATTTATTATCACATACACTCCAGGCAGCAAAAACATCAAGGCAGATGCCCTGTCCAGATGTTTCGAATTAGAGACAGCACAGGCCCCCGCTCCTGAGTCCATCATCCCGCAGAGGCTGGTGTTAGCAGCCACAGAGACCTGGGAGGATTGGACAAAGGTTTTGGGTCCCTTTCAGCAGGATGTCCCTGAGGGAAAACCGGAGGGGGTCTTGTTTATCCCACTGTTTTTTCGTCTACAGGTCTTACAAATGTTTCATGCCCATAAGAGTGCTGGTCACCCTGGTGCTGCCAGAACGCAGGATCTGATTGCCAGGTGTGCTTGGTGGCCTTCTATGGCATCAGACTGCAAGGAATATGTCAGGGAATGTGCGGTATGTGCCAAAAGTAAACCCTCCCGGCAGGCACCTGTCGGTACCTTACAGCCTTTACCCGCCCCGAGTGAACCATGGACCCACTTGTCCATGGATTTTGTGGGTGAGCTCCCCAGGTCTGAAGGCATGTCGGTCATTTGGGTGGTAGTCGACCGCTTCAGCAAAATGGCCCATTTCGTGCCTTTGAAAGGACTCCCCTCGGCCCAAGAATTGGCTGACCTATTCATCGTCCACATTTTCCGGCTGCACGGCATTCCGGAGAACATTGTGTCCGATCGGGGAGTCCAATTTATCTCTAAATTCTGGAGGGCATTTTGCCACCAAATGGGCATGAAGCTGTCTTTCTCGTCAGGCTACCACCCACAGACGAATGGGCAGACTGAACGAATTAATCAGTCTTTAGAACAGTTTTTAAAATGTTACGTTGCAGAGGCACAGAATGACTGGGTGAAGTTTCTGGCTTTTGCAGAATTTGCGCAGAATAATTTAAAGAGTTCTTCTTCTGGTTTTTCCCCGTTCCAGATTGTGACAGGGAGGTCGCCCAAGTTCTCCCCTTTGCCAGTTGCCTCTTCTCCGTTCCCAGCACTGGAGGATTGGCAGAGGTCACTCAGGGACAATTGGGGAATTGTTAGAGATAATTTGCAGAAAGCGTTCCAAAGTCAAAAGGGTCAAGCGGACAAGAGACGTTCCATGGAATGGAAGTTTCAGCCAGGGGATTTAGTCTGGGTGTCCACACGTCACTTGACCCTGAAGCAGCCTTCTGCCAAACTGGGCCCCAGGTTTGTGGGTCCGTTTTCTGTGACCAAAAAGATCAACAACGTCACTTATACCGTTGATCTCCCCGCCAGCATGCGTGGGGTGAGATCCCTGCTCAAACCTGCAGTCCATGTGGGCCCTACTCCTCCTCCTCCTGTCCTGGTGGATAGTCATCCTGAGTTAGAAATAGAGAAAATTTTGGACTCTCGCATTGTCCAGAACTCGGTACAGTATCTGGTACACTAGAAGGGATATGGCATTGAGGAGAGACAGTGGGTACCGGGGACTCGCATGCATGCGGATGAGTTGAGGAAAGAGTTTCATGCCTTACACCCCGAGAAGCCTGGTAGGAGTTGTCCGGAGTCCACTCCTCGAGGGGGGGGTACTGTGATGAAACGTGGAAAAGCCGCTGTCTCTCAAGGCGAGGCGGCTGTTTCCGCGTCCAGCATGGCGTCACAACGCGGAAAAAACGCTGCATGCCGCTTAGGCAGAGCGGCGGAATCCGCATCGGAGGCGGCTTCCGCACTCAGTTCACTGGATACATTGCAAGACAGTACTGGTGTGGCTGGGACTGATAGTCCACCAAGATTCAGACTTACACGCGCGCGAGCACAGAGGCAGAGTTTAAATAGCAGTTAGAAGGGTGTCGGCTGACCAGCTGGGTCAGCTGACAAATTCCACTGCTCTCATTGGACCAGCAATTAGGGAGGTCCTGGAAAGGTCCTAGAGTATATATACTGCTGGTTGTTCACTTGCTCTTTGTCTGGCGTGCGATCACATATGTGGAAGCACCCAGATCCGTAGTCAGATCCGCAAGTGTGCCGGGACCAGCTGGAGCTGTAATCCTACACTTAGCTAGATTTTGTTGATAGCTTAAAGTACTAGTTTGATTGTGATTATTTGTTATGACTTTTGCCTGCCTTGACTACCCTTCTGAACTCTGATCTTGTACCTTGATATTTCTGATACCCTGTTGCCGAACCCCGGCTCGTTTCTAGACTCCGTCTCAGCCTCCTGATTCTGTACCTCGATATTTCTGATACCCCGTTACTGAACCCTGCCTGTACTTAGACTCCGCCTTTGCCTCCTGATCTTGTACTTTATCTGTCCGTGTGTGTACGACCTGGCTTGTCCGACCTCGAGAACCGACCTTACCGTTAGAGGCGGTTCCTCGCTCTGTTAGCGACCTTTCCTCCTGAGGGTCACTTCCAGACATCCCTCCTACTGTCAGTCTGACTCCTCCCATCTTGGAGAGCTCAGGTCTGCAGAAGGAATCTGTGCAGTACTCCTTGCTGCACTGAGGCCTAGTCCTCAAAGTGTTACTGTTACACCAAACACTACACTCTACTCAGGTGAACAGAGGTTAGCTAGTATATCGGATTATCGGTGAGACTGCAGATCACTTATAATCTGGTATATATCTGTATTCCCAGTGATACTGCAGATCACCGGTAATCAGATCCTCTCTGTGCTTCACCGATCGTTACACAACCTCTTTGGAACTTCTAAAATACCACAGACAGAGAGGAAGAAAACATAGTTACTTGTGTAACTATGGACTCACCTTGCAATGCATGTTCAAACCTGTCTTGTGTAGCTGTGGAAGAAGAAAATGAAAATCAGTGACTTGTAAACATTATATGACAGTCTGAACATAGCAGTACATCATATCATCATATCAGGTCAGGTGACAGATTTATTAGATAAACAACAAACCCTAGCTTAACTTGGTCCACCGGAATAACCAAGGGTTGATGTGCTGTGCACTTTAATGTCTTCATTTATGCATGTTTTAAAATATTTGAGTTGAAAGATTGCAGTAATCAATGATATCCCACCTATGCATTACCACAGGTCACTATATGCCTATTTTAATTCATTAAACTACTGAACTCACATGTGATCTGGTGAGTTATGACTGGGTAGCACACGTTGGGCCTGATTCAATTTGCATGCACATTCCCTGCTTATTGAAGCACCATGCACATTGCTGGTGGGCACAGAAGCTCTAGTAACATTCTCTGGCTCTGAGGGGTACTGGAAATGGTGAGGGTTCTATGGTTCTATCCAATCAGATAAGCATTCCTGGGCCAGCTTATGTGTACAGGGTTCTTCCTGAGGCCTCTTAAAACTTTAGATAAAGGGAAACATTTAGAGACAAAACAGGAGGATTATATTTTGTCTGTCACTTGCTAGAGGTCTTTGGGATTTTTCTCCTGGTCCTGCCCCTGAACTGCCACTTGATTGAGGTCTAGCAACTTTCAAGTTGATTGCTTTTGTCCTGATTATTGCAGCCTCTCAGCAATACAATTACACACACTCTGTTGTGTGCAATTGTAAATGCATTACACACCCTCTGTTGTGTTGATTGCAGTTTTCTACCTTGTTTGAGGAGTCTCTGTAAGGAAGACTTTCCTCTAGAGGTGTATACGCACGCACTACCAAATGCAACGGCGGGTCTGCCGGATCCTTCCGCTGGGCGGTCTTTAGCCGACAGTATGCTCAGCGGATCGTTCAGTAAACAGCCTTATCAGTCCGCCGAAAGCACGTACACACGTACACACGCGCATACTGTTGGCGAAAGACCACCCAGCGGGAGGGTCCGGCGGACCCGTCGTTGCATTTGGTAGTGCGTGTGTACGCACCTTAGGACCTCTTCTGGTAAAATGGCTTCCTATTGTAAGCCCTAACTTTTTTTTACAGGTTTGACCAGGGCTTATTTGAATTTCCCACTGAGGAAGACATGACCAGCTCATTTGGATTATCCCACTGCAAGCCCTGGTCAAGTCAATAAATATAGGTAGGGGCAACTGCAGGAAGTCAGATTAGCAGAAAGCCTCAAAAAAGACACACCTCATGATAGAGACTATTTTATCAAGATAGAAACTGCGGTCAACACAGAGAGGAGAGGAGAGTCAGACTACAATCAACGGGACAGGAACTAAACCGCAAATAATGTGAAAGGTAAAAGATTGCAACCAAACATCACATCATAATGGATGACTTGGAGAAGAACCCGGATGACTTCTAGAATGTGAAAGATAATTACTATTACTACCCACATCCATGTCTTTATTGACTATTACACATTTAGAAAACTGTCAGTAAATATTAGCTGGGTCAGTGGGAATTAATCTTAAACTGCTGCCTCTGAATACTGAACATCTCACTGGACTACAGGATGTCCAATGAACCTACTAATCATTGGTAAAATGACCAAGTAACTATCAATCAGGGGCATAACTATTGAGAAGCAGCCCCGCATCTGTAGGATGTCCCGGAGGTGTGGAGGACTAACTACGGTAATAACCTTCCCTCATTTCGATACAGGGATCAATCCTGAAAATCAGGTGGCTTTGTGGCTACACTTGTTAAGGGTGTGAAGATAATAATGGCCATACTTGTTTTATGACCCTTGGAAGATAGGCCCACAGGCCACAGGCTATGATGGTCACCAAGGGGAGGCCAGGGAGATGTGTGAACGTTTGCTGGAGGCCATGATGATTTGTAGTTACTCCACTGCAAGCAATAACTAGATTCTTTAATCCTATATGTAATACATTAGGGAAG
This sequence comes from Hyperolius riggenbachi, assembly GCF_040937935.1. Lineage (NCBI taxonomy): Eukaryota > Metazoa > Chordata > Amphibia > Anura > Hyperoliidae > Hyperolius > Hyperolius riggenbachi. The sequence continues at coordinate 457,202,967 of NC_090646.1, forward strand.
ATCAGCTACTGTATATCAGCTACTCTTGCAATTTAGTATAAAATAGCTGGATATTTATGATGATAGTAGATCACTGAAAGGAAATGTAGACTTTTGCCAGTCTTAATTCCTCCAGAATCAATACCTCAAGCAGTGCTTCAAACTGCAAATGAAAAATAAGCCTTCCATACAAAGGAGTAAATGCATGTTCCTGGCTGTTGAGTTTCAGAGATCGTATACCATTGCGGGTGTCATTTATCAACCTGCTGCTGATTAATGAGCTTGTTCTGGCTGCAGGTTTAGTCTATCTGAATGGGAGCTGCGGACAGAACAGCCACATTAAGCAATAATGGAGTTTGATGACTTGTAACTCCTCCTATTGCTCTATATAAATACTCCATAAAGAAGGCAGCTAGGTCAATTAATGTGAAACTATAAGGCTTAAAGATGTGTTTAAAATATCTCTAGCAGTCAGTTACCCTCCATTGACTACAGGACAAGCTAAGCAATATAATGAGATTCTTGGAATTTGGATTGGGTGAAAGAGGTAATATTTAAGTTGAATGAATGACATTTATACATATTTACATAGTTACATGTGGAGTTTGAGTGCCTTGCATGTACATATCTATGCATCATGTATGCAGTATCAGACATGCACACATATGTGCACAGTGAATGCATGCAAGCATACACACACACACAAACATACTCATTCATTACTCATACATGTTCAAATACATACAAATGCAAGCACACATGTGGCCTTGAACACACATACATACATACACACACACACACACACACACACACACACACACACACACACACACACACACAACACACACACACACACACACACACACAAACTCATTATTCATACATACTCAAACACATATACAAATGGAAAGGTTTTGGTGTTTCATGAAGTAGACTCACACTCCTGGAACATCTAGGTGGTAAGCAGAGAGAGGCCAGGAGCCCAATGGTGCAGTACCGTTAATTTAGGGGTATTTGTAAGTATGTATTTTGTATTTGCAAGTATGGGTTGCAGATCTCTACAACCACTGTATAGGCTTGCAGGGAATAAACCATCTCCGCTCGGCTTTCCAAGTCCTGCAGGATAATGGATGGTCACTCTCCTAGATATGGTTTTGGGTAAAACTATAACCTCCAACAGAGGTCTGACTAGAAATTTGTGGTGATGGAGGCACCCCGAGGCATGCATACTCTAATGCATGCTGTTACAAGGCACTGTGAATTCACCTGAGGAAGCGGAATAGTACCCATGAAACTCAGTGTCTATCCTGTTTTGATTAAAACATTTTTCCATTTGAACTGGTGTCACGTACACACACACACACACACACACACACACACACACACACACACACACACACACGCATGTATACATACACACACATGCCTACACACACACATGTCTACACACACACACATGCCTACACACACGTACACACATACACATGGCTATACACACACAAACACACACACACAAACACACACACGTGCATACACACACGCCTACACAAACATGCTTACACACACACACAGAGGCACGTATACACACACACACACACACACACAGAGGCATGTATACACACACACATGCCTACACACACACACACACACATGGCTATACACACACACACAAACACAGACACGTGCGTACACACACGCCTACACAAACATGCTTACACACACACACACAGAGGAACGCATACACACACACACACACACACACACACACACACACACACAGAGGCACGTATACACACACACATGCCTACACACACACGTACACACACACATGCCTACACACACACGTACACACACACATGCCTACACACACACATGTACACACACACACACACACACATGCCTACATACACACACACACACACGAACACACACACATGCGTATACACACACAAACACAGAGCCACGTACACACACACACACACACACACACACACACACACACACACACACACACACACACACACACACACACACACACACACACACACACACACACACTTTCCTTTACTGTAAAATGAGCAACAGTAACAAGTGATACTTGCTGCATAATACTGCAAGCTTTTAAAACTGTTTGACAGCTTGATATATAAAAATGACAGCTCTGGTAATATGCTTCATCACATAATAAAACCATTTCAGCTACTCTCTAGCTCATATTTCAGTTCTAAAATCACCGCCTCTTATTATGCCAGATGCTGTATACTGTTTTGCGCAAAACAGACTCTGTTGGATAACAAGCTCTTCCACACTTTTTAAGGGAAGAAGCAGATATCCTCTCACTTTTAATGTCACTGCACTGTGACATGGAATGCATCAGAGGTTGAATGGGCCATCTGTTCACAAAACCCAATCCGGTATAAAGAATAATTTGATTTTAAGGGTGTTCACTTGTAGACATATCAACCAGCCAAAGACTTTTGCTGAGAAAGAAGAGTTAACTTCTACAAGACCAGCTTGCAGATGTGACTCTAAAAATCACTTTACCTCCCAGCTCTGTGGCAGAATTTAATTCATAGGATTACTCTGGAACGGCTGCTTTTCTACGCTGAGTAAGTGTAAGCTAAACCTAATGAAACCCCTTTGATGCTAGAAGGGCAAAAAATAACACCCTCTAGCAGAAACAAATAGGTTACCCAAGTTATTGTCAATCACAACATTAACAGACACTGGCGTTTAGCTATCATATAGCTGAACACAGAATTGTCTGCAGCAGATGTATAGCTGACTTCAGTGATGGGCTACAATAGAGTGTTATCGGTTGTGGGCTTGGCAATGCAGGTTAGTGTTAGGTATAAATAGGGGGGGGGGGGGGAGTTAGTCTTAGGTGTAGGTATGGGGGAAGTTTGTGTTAGATGTAGGTGGGTGGGTTAGTGTTAGGAGTGGTATAGAGTAGGTTAGTGTTAGGCATAAGTAGGGGAGTTAGTGTGAGAAATAGGTCAAAAAAGCTGAAAGCAGAATATCAGTAACATTACATTATCGATATTCTAATTATTGACAACAGCAGGCACCCAAATTGACAGGTGCTATCATTAAATGTATGCCATTGGCAACTGACAGATTGCTGGCCACTGACATTCTTAGGCAGCACCTTCTCCCAAAAACGTATCTCATACCTCCAATGGTCATTTATCGTATCAAGTAATAATGTTATATTAGCTAAAATTTAGGTTTTTAAAATAAGTTAATAAAGATGCTTAATACCTTTACATACAGGAAGAGGCCCACTCCACTGAGATGGCTGACCCAACATGCACTTTATAGTCACTTCTCCCATTAGTTCATATCCCTCATAGCACATGAAGGTGAGTGATTCTCCTGGGAGATACAATCTCTTGTAGAGAATTTGGTAGCCATTTTCTGGTAGTCCAGGATTGTCACATGCAAGGGACTCTTCAGCTGGAAAAAAGACACAAACCAAAACTTTATATGACACATAGAAATTATGTATTAGTATCCATGAGTACATATATCATACCTATTACTTCCACACATCCTACGTTATTTCTGCTTTGTTTGGGGACACACTAGCAAACACAGTGACATTTTTCATATTTGAACTTTTAAACTTGAACCTTTTACAGTTTATTACAAATTGTACTCAATGATAAAATGCAAAAGGCCAGACTGTCTAGAATCAAAGGATTGGCACCCATGGGTGGCCTGAAGTCAATTGGCAAGCCATAAATTATCAAAGCTTATAATTATCATAGCAGAGGGCAAACATATTACACAGCACTGTAAAATATATATTTGGTGATTTTATACTGGAGAAACCTTACAAAGAGAATGGGAGAGAATGGATCTACAAAATCACCGTATAACAGGACATATAAAAGATGATTATCATTTCAGTCATTTCAGTCTTGCGCTCTTATTCAATTCACTTTTTTCCCTAGGTAATATTGTCACACCTTATTTATTAATGCATTTTAAGCCACCAGCAAGCAAGGAAATACTTCGAATAATTTTGACAATACCTTTTCACCAACTTTTTGGTAAATGTTCAAATGCACAGTGCTGAAATTTTAATCAGAAGAAGCCTTATCTCCTAGGAGAAAACTAGGGCCTTGGCCTTTTCCCCACCACTTAAAACTTTCCTCTGAGAACCTGACTGTTGGTGAATTTGAAGAGGTGAGTTTTGAAAGCCTGTTTTGATGTGTTAATTTAATTATAACAAAATTGTGCTAATTGGAAATACACTTTATCTAGAACTGGGGCCAGAGCCTGCAGTGTGAAATTTTGAACATGTAGTGAGCTATTAAATAGATCAAAGAATGTATTTTGAAGTTCACTGTGTCTATTACCAACTAGGCCAGGGGATAAGTCCGTTCAAAGCAAGTTTCTTTAACCTTGGACATGATGCAAATTCAGGGTTTCACATGAAGTTCCTCTCTATTCAGATTGGCAAACAAAGTACACAAAGAACTCTATTGAAGCATTGTATGTAGACTGACCTTTCCTTTACTGAACTGCAGAAAATAATTATTCTTACAAGTACACCCAAGTATATTTATGTACATGCATATTTCAGTAGTAAATGTTTGAAGACAGCAGTTTACCTTGGTCTACATTTTGTATGCAGATACCAGGTGGATCATAAAGAATGCTGCCCTGGTACTTTATTCAGCCTGCAACATATTCAAAAGCCTCTTAGATGCACTTGCTCGTTCTCATCAATTGATGGGTTTACTAGCTTCCAGTGTAGACAATGCTTTAGTAAATAAAGCAGTTGTTGTGCAGACCTATTAACCACTTCCAGACCGGGCTAATTGAAATCTACGCCCTGTTTGGGACCTGTTATCCATGCCAGGGCGTAGATTTCAATAACTCGCCGCATGCCCCCGCCGCTACCGCTGATTGCGTCACTCTCCTGCCACTGCATCCCTCTCACTCTGCTGTTGGTATGACCAGAGCAGGGACAAGGTCCTCCAGCACCCAAGGCTGAGACACCAAAGTGCGCCCCTCCATCCCTCCCACCCAGCCGTCACACACTGATTGCTATTAGACTAAGAGGGCCACAGGGCCCCCAACACCTTAATATCTAGTTATCTGGCTTGAAGTCACTGCTATGTATCCCCTTTTCTTATTTCTTTCTGCTTCATACACAATTAGGAATGACAGCTGAATGAATTGTGCGCCCCCTCCTACACTGCGCCCTGAGGCTGGAGCCTCTCCAGCCTATGCCTCGGCCCGGCCCTGGGTATGACAGCAGAACTCTGTGAGCCGGTCAGGAGCTTATTTCATTGACCCTGTGATCACTGTGAGCCAACATTGGTTCTTAGTGATCACAGGGTCAGGAGCAAATGAAATCGGCTCCTGACTGGCTCATGGAGCTCTGCTGTCGGTATGACAGCTTCAACGGGGGCTTCAGAGAGTGGCGCAAACAGTGAGAGAGATGGGTCCGTGCGGCGTGATGTTGGTGAGCGCCATTTTTTTACCCAGAAGTCTCTGGTCCTTAAGGGGACAGAAACTTCTAGTACTGAAGTGGTTAAAACAGAACTGAAATCCAGAAATGTGGAAGCTGCCATCTATAGTTATACCAATTGCCTTGTAGTAATGCTGATCCTTTGGTTGCAGTAGTTACAGAGCCACAGGCCTGGAACAAGCATGCAGCCAGTGGAGTCACAACATCTAATATATAATGACTTCTTCCAGTTCTTCTCTCAGTTTAGGTTTCCTTTAAACTAGTGGGAATTTCCTTTTAGTAATTAGTAAAAGTAATTAGGGCAAGATCTATAATACATGCTACCTCTCTGACGTGTAATGTTGTTCCTTAGTAAGTAGTCTGCATTTTGAAGCTTTAGGAATGGATCACATATAAGTTTGTCATTAACAATGAATGCCCATTTTCAACAGTAGATGGAGACGTTCATTCTTACTTGAATGACTGTGTTCTTAAATATATAAAATGCATAACAATCTCTCAACTTTTAAACTCCTAAATTGGACAAATTACGTAAGTCGGTAAATGACAAGGACAAAAGGAAGAGTTGCATTTGTTGACATTTTGGCAGACAGGCAGCATATAATTATGTGGGTGTTCCCTTGCATTGATTTCTTGGCTATCTCTTTCATGCAGCAAACATATTGTGACAGCCAGAATCAATGCATTCAATTGATGTACTGATATGACAGAAGCTGAATGTTGGCGAGTCACCTCCAAACTAACAGCTCACTTTCCATCTATTATTTCTGGCTCCCGGGACCACACACTTTAGCATTACACATCATAATGGACAAGACTGATAACCTGATCACAAATGTGCTAATTAGTTAACATGTAGTTTTGTGCCGTGAACAGTTATCAGCGTCCATTTTTGTTGTTGTGGTTGAAATTAATTAAAGAAACTGGGGATTTCATTTACCAATGTTTTTCTGAGCTGGGTTACTAAACGACATTTAATCAAATTTTGATGTATGTTACATTTATAAAAACTCCTTCAAAGGGGAAATTAGACTTTGCAATCCTGAATGTTTAAGAGTCTACAGAAACTATTTTCTCAATATTTTTTCCAGTCATATTGTGATTGACCGGCTGTGGACGGCATTGCAAATCATTTATAAACATAAGTGATCTAGAAAACATGGCCTGGATATATTAAAGTGTTCCTGAAGGGAAAAAAAGACCCCAAAAGGTACTTACTTTGGCCATGCTCCCGTCCATGAACAAGCGCACCCGTGCTGCACAGGCACAGGATACCTCGCACCTGACCAGACTTTTTGCCCTGAGTGGGCTCCGTGCTACTGCACAGGCGTGAGGCCTCCTGCATCTGCACAGATGGAAGCATGGTGGCCAACTTTCAGAAGGTCTCACTTCTGGATCAGAGGTTGGGAGGAGGATCCAGAGTCTTTACTCTACCAAGGTAAGTATCTAACTTTTGCCTGTTTCAAATTTACAGGTTTACTTTAAAGAGACTCTGTAACAAATGTTCTGCCTTATTTCTTCTATCCTATAAGTTCCTATACCTGTTCTAATGTGGTCTGGATTACTGCAGCCTTTTCTAGTTGCACTGTCTCTGTAATAGTCTCTGTTATATAATCTAATCTTCTTTCCTCTAACGGCTTTGTCTGGCTCAGGCACTCAGGCAGGAATGTGCTACTCTGTTTGTGATAGGATAGAAGCTATACACACTCTCTCCAGGCCCCCTGCAGGCCGTGTATGAGTCACAGACTGAGCTCCTCTCAGCCTATCACATGCCATGTCTTTTGTTTGTAAACACTGCCTAAAACTGGCAATTACAAGCTATGATTGCAGCAGGGAGTGGCAGAAACAGCACAGAGGGGCCCAGCAGAACATAATGAATAGAATGGTATGCTTTTTATTGTAAGTATTTTAGAGTACAGATTCTCTTTTAAGGGAACCTGAAGCAACAGTTATATGGAGGCTGCCACATTTGTTTCCTTTCACACAATACCAGTTGCCTGGCAGTCCTGCTTTTTGCTGCAGTAGTTTCTGAATAACACCTGAAACAAGCATGCAGCAAACCTGGTCAGATCTGACAATAATGTCAGAATCACCTGATCTGTTGCATGTTTTATCAGGGTGTATGGCTAAAAGTGTTATAGGCAGAGGATCAGCAGGGCTGCCAGACAACTTGGTATAGAACAGCAAGTGAAAATGGCAGCTTCAGGTTCCCTTTAAATTTTGTCCCGCTAGTATGCTGCAACACTTTTCTGGTTCATAATAGGCCTTAGCAGGGAATGCTAAAAACAGAGAATTAGGGTCCGTGTAACTGAAAATGCATGGATGCAGCTGCAGTAAGAACTTTGTCTTTAACATACATCTAAGGATGCATGAATTTCCTTAAAGGGGACCTAAACTGAAATGTTTCCTTTTAAACAATACCATTTGCTTGGCAAGCTGAACCACACACCTGAAACAAGCATGCAGCTAATCCAGTCTGACTTCAGTCAGAGAACCTGATCTGCATGCTTGTTGAGGGGCTGTGGCTAAAAGTATTCGAGACACAGGATAGCAGGAGAGTCAGGCAACCAGTATTATTTTAAAAGGAAAAATCCATATCCATCTCAGTTTAGGTTCCCTTTAAAGAGAATCTGTATTGTTAAAATCGCAAAAAAACAGTTTTAAAAAGTTTGTTTATAAACAAACAAAATGGCCACCAAAACAGGAAGTAGTTGATGTACAGTATGTCCACACATAGAAAATACATCCATACACAAGCAGGCTGTATACAGCCTTCCTTTTGAATCTCAAGAGATCATTTGTGTGTTTCTTTCCCCCTGTTCTCATGCACTGAAGTTTCAGGCTGCTTGTTTCTTCCTGCAAACAGCTTTGCCCTTGTCTGTAATTCTTCAGTATGTGAAAGCCCAGCCAGCTCAGAGGACGATTTATCCAGCTTGTAAAAGATAAGAGAGAAGAGAGAAGCTGCTCTAATCCTAAATAACACACAGGCAGTGTGCATACAGGGGCCTGGAAAGGGGAGTTCATAGCAGAACCACAACACTGAAGAACTTGGCAGCCTTCCAGACACAGGCCGACAAGTCTGACAGGGGAAAGATACATTGATTTATTACAGAGACAGTGATAGTATAAAGTGCTGCAGTAAGCCAGAACACATTAGAATAGCTTTTTGAACTTGCAGGATGATAAAAAACAGGAAGCAATTTTTGTTACGGAGTCTCTTTAAAGGACCACTACCGTGAAAAATGTTAAAACTTAAAATGCACATGTTTAAGAATTACATTTCTCCCAGAGTAAAATGCAAATTACTTTTCTCCTATGCGCTGTCACTTACACTATAAATCTGACAGATCTGACAGATTTTTGACTAGTCCATCTCCTAATGGGGCATCCTCAGTATGTGTATAAAAAAGCACTCCCTGGAAAGGATCTATACAAAGATGTCAGCCAGCATCCCTACTCCTGTGCACACTGTACTGGCAGTTGGACTGTGCAGCTTCCACCCTGGATGTGGTGTCAGCTGCCACCAAGTAATCTGAGAATCCCCTATGAGGCGATGTACTAGGCCAAAACCTGTCAGATCTGTCAGATTTTTACAATCCATTTTAAGTGAAAGCGACATAGGAAAAAATAAACAAATTAATTTATAGTGCATTTTGCTCTGGAAGAAATGTACATTTATACATTAAATTTTAATTTTTTTGTGATAGTGGTGCTTTAAGACAAATTCCTTCTACCTTTGCTTGTACACAACCACCAAATTACTGAAATACTAGCAACCATCACAGTGATCCAATATGACCTTGCTGAGGCTAATAAAAGTTTGCCACAAAATTGAAGACAATTATTAATCAATATCACTTATGTTCTCTAATGTTCTCTATTTTTACCTCAGGTAGGCATAATATGTAACATTCAGCATGCCACTAGACAGTTTAGTAAACAGGAATAAATTAGATTTTTATTATAAAATGCTGTAAGAATATATAGTTTTGACCAAGCCAAAGTGCCTTTGTGTTTAATTTTTCTTTCGTGCCTTTCAGGAGAACTTGGGACAAGGATTTTGACCTTCTGCTCTTCCAAATGGATGTCATTGAAAATATGGGAAATCTAATCATGGACCACAATGCAATGAACAGACATAAAAATGCCATACAGAAGGCAGAGTGGGTGAGCTAAGTACTGCTTGACTAATCCACCTTCTGTACAGCTTTTTTGCAGCCAGATTGCTGCCTTTCTGGTCTTCACATTACACAGAACATTTCAAACAAACACAGAACATTTATATTGCGCTTTTCTCCTAGCGGACTCAAAGCGCCAAAGCTGCAGCCACTAGGACACACTCTATAGGCAGTAGCAGTGTTAGGGAGACTTGCCCAAGGTCTCCTACTGAATAAGTGCTGGCTTACTGAACAGGCAGAGCCGAGATTTGACCCCAGGTCTCCTGTGCCAGAGGCAAAGCCCTTAACCATTACTCTATCCAGCCACTACTACTCTATCCAGCCACTACTACTCTATCCAGCCACTACATTATTATTACCAGTGCTTTAAAAATGATCATATGGAGCCAAACCAGATTGATGTCATTTGCACTGTTGCAGCATTAAACATTTGCAGGGAGTCAGGGACTTTATTTTCCAAGAGAACTTATACTTGTCACAGTACTATTGACTGTGGTGGAAGCGCCCAAGCTATGTGCAATATATACCCGCAATGAGTAAGAAGAGGCAATTGCTTACCTTTCCAGATGACAAGACACCGGCATATTGAAAAAAGATTTATTTCAACACAGACATGTACGACCTGTGTACCAGGGCGCCTTCACCACAGACTATAGTGTAGTAGTAGACCTCCAGAGAAGTTGCTGTAACTTTCCAGCCATAGACCAATAAAGTTTTATAGAGAGAGCGACCATCCAGCATCCAGGTTCGCCTGGACAACCGAGTGGGGACGGTTATTTCTCCCGCAAGTGCATATACAAGATAGATTTACAAGATAGATTTATTCACCAAGTACGGTGGTGCCGTACTCAGAATTGCTTGTGGTACACATGGCTTGGCAAGTACACGACAACAGTTGTACATACACACATTACATATACAGCAAAATTACACATATTGACAACATTTACAATGCATTTACATCTGCAGTTACACTTACACAGTATTAACATTACGATAACATCTGTGTAATAGTGTGTGCTAGAGGTCCAGAAGAGAGGGCGGAAGGGCAGCACCTATGGCACGCATGTTGATTACAGACTAGGAGAGAGGAGTCAGGGGTCGGTGTTGTTGAGCAGTAGAACTGCCTGGGGGAAGAAAGAGTTCCTGCGCCTGGTGGTCTTGGAACGGATAGTTCGGAAGCGCAGTCCGGATGGGAGGAGCTCAAAGAAGAGGCTGCCAGGGTGGGAGGGGTCTCTGGAGATCTTGGTTGCCCTCTTCCTCATCCTAGCAGTGTGGAGGAGATCAAGAGGTGGCAGGGGCAATCCAATGATCTTTTCTGCCTCACTGATGATTCTTTGCAGTTTGTGTCTGTCGCTGGCCGTCGCGCCAGCATACCAGACGATGACTGAGGAGCAAAGTATGGACTCCGTGGTGGCGGTGTAGAAGCTGGTCAGCAGCTCCCGGGGCATGCCGAATTTTTTAAGTTGCCGCAGGAAAAATAGCCTCTGCTGTGCCTTCTTTTGGATTTTGATGGTGTTTTGCCCCCATCTTAGGTCAGTGGATAGGGTTGTGCCAAGAATCCTGGCTGATGGTACTCTGGAGACCTCGGTCTCACCTATGTGGACTGGTGGGGGAGTGGGAGGGTTTTTCCTGAAGTCAACAATCAGCTCTACAGTCTTTGTTGCGTTAAGGACAAGGTTGTTGTTCTTGCACCAGTTGCAAATTCTCTCTATCTCACTGCGGTAGTCTTGCTCTCCATTGCTGCCAATGAGGCCGATGATGGTTGTGTCATCGGCAAACTTGATGATCTTGACGGACTCCGAAGAGGAGGTGCAGTTATTGGTGTACATGGAGAACAGAAGCGGGGACAGTACACATCCTTGAGGTGCCCCTGTATTGGTAGTTCTCTCGCTGGAGGAGCAGATACCTAGCTTGACCCGTTGTGTCCTGTCTGAGAGGAAGCTCTTAAACCCATGCGCAGAGTATGGGGTCAATACCAAGCTGCGTCAGGTTATCGACCAGGGTGTCTGGGCAGATCGTGTTGAAGGCCGAGCTGAAATCCAGGAACAGGATTCTATACGGTGGTTGCAAGGTTTGCACCCCAATCTTGGGAGTATAATACATTATACGGTACACTTATTCCCTATACCTAATGGTATTGCACCATCGGGTTCCTGGTCTCTCTCATTTTTCTAGGGGGCAAGATGCAGACACCCTAGAATATTCTGATCCTATACTTGTCTCAGGTTTCTATATAATATGGTCATAGAATTTAGATTTTCACTTTCATTTACAATTTGAGACACCTATAAGTAAATGTGTGTACTCTTAGAAAGGAGTTCCTGTTGTATTGTGATTGTTGAATGTTATGGTGATCAGTATGGAACATATCCTGACCATGGCCCTTATTCAATACCCCTTTTCCCTTTTCTCCTAGGAGAAATTTGCCATCTTCTATTGATTTTTTTTTCAACATAAGTAATTAAAAAAGTTCCGAAAAGTAGGTGAATAAGCACTGTCAACATTATTCCGTGTATTTTCTTGCTTGCTGGTGGCGTAAAAGGCATTTACTTGACAAAGTGTAAAAATATCACCTAGGAGAAAACTTAGGAGAAACATGTAATTGCTTCTTCAAATCATAATGTATATGCATATTTACCAGAAAGTGCCACATTTTCCTTGCCTGGTCATGGAAAATAATTCCAGTGTTGTGGTATATTCAGTTGGTAGTTTGCAAACTTACTAGGGGTGGGGCATTGTTTGTAATGATGGTTTTCTCAGTGGCAACTTTCAATGAACATGTAACACACACGAAACAAGTGTTAGCAGAATTAAAAGACGCTTGTAGAGTCCATGCTGTCAGCTTGTTTTCTCCTATTTGAGAATTACTGTATATAAGGTAAGGCACTTACATAATTTCTGTAATTTATAATATGTCTGAGTGTGGACTGTCCTATAAATAAAACACATTTACAACCTGCGAAATCTGCTTTTGAAGGACAACTGACCAGTGAGGGTTATGGATGTTGCCATATGTGTTTCCTTTTAAACAACGCACATTGCCTGGCTGTCTTGCTGATCCCCTGCTTCTTATACTTTTCATTATAGAGCCCAAACAAGAATGCATATCAGATGTTTGACTTCAAGAGACTCTGTAACAAAATTTTCAGCCTTATTTCTTCTATCCTATAAGTTCCTATACCTGTTCTAATGTGGTCTGGATTACTGCAGCCTTTTCTAGTTGCACTGTCTCTGTAATATATCTAACCTTCTTTTCTTTGTCAAGCTTTGTCAACCCAGGGAGGAATGGGCCACCTCTGTTGTAATGAATACAAGTTATGCACGCCCCCTGCAGGCTCTGTGTGCTTTTTTTACTCCTCACTCTCTGCTCTCAGTTTCAGATTGTCTGTGTGTGATGCAGTTTGCAAGGATGAGGGGGGGAGGGAGCTGCCTGTCACATGCTGAGAAACTGTGAGAATCCCAGACTGGAGTGCAGATAATTCACTATGTAAGAAAAAACTTGTAGTATACTGTAACATGAGAAATATATATATATACAACATATATATACATGCACACATATTAGTGTATGTGTGTGCCTAAAGCTGAATGCCTAAATCGTGGCGGGGAATGGCAGAAACGGCAAAAAAGGGATCCAGGAGATCACAGTGACTCGATTGGTATGTTTTTTACTGTACAAATCGGACAGTACAGATTCTCTTTAAGTTTGACAGCATTTGCCACATGCATGTTTCAGGTGTGTCATTCAACACTACTGATTTGTGAGAGATCAGCAGGATGCCAGGCAACTGGTATTGTTTATGAGGAAATAAATATGGCAGGCAGCCTCCATATCACTCTCCGGGAAGTCACCTGTTAAGATCTCAACATCCTAGAGGGTCCAATATTTTTTCAATCAATGGTCTAGATTGTTCAAGCCTTGTTCTTTAATAAAGATATTTCACTGTAAAATGTTGGAGTGCTGAAATAGAACTGTATGCATCCACCATCATAATTGAAGCCCAGATCAAATCAAGTTATTCATGCAGAAATCTTCAGAGGGATTTCAAACCTTTCCTCCCATCTGCATCAATTATATTATAGCATTCTGACAGGAATTCTAGTTTTTTTCTTAACCTGTGTGTCTGTCAGGTAAAATTAATATGTCTGTCAGGTAAAATATTAAAATTCCACTTGACATGATAAACAACTTTTAATCAATGTAAAGCTGCATATAGACATCAGGTGATCTAATCAATCCATTTATTGTTGTATTGGGAACATACTGTATGTCTGTACAAGGAATTTTCCAAGCTCTAGCCTCAGTTGTGAATGAAGTGATTTGCTTAGCGGTTGCCAGACCGCTGTTGTATTGCCTGAGATCTTGAACTGAAATAGTTTGCTTCTATACTTGGGCGAATCTGCATATTTGTAGCTCAGTTGAATGTAGTCACTAACTAAAAGTGGGTTTAAACCCAAAATTAAAAATTTGCTCTAAACCATTAAACAGTAAAAAAACAAAAACAAAACAAATGAACTGCTATAAGACTGGTCTTATGTAATTCATAATACAATTAATAATATTCATAATTATTCATAATACAATACATAATAAATGTTCATATTTACAACTCACTGAACCCACCTCACTGAAGCTACCTGATATCATTGTCGATTGCATGACAAATTATCAAATAGAAATGTAATTTGTGACTAAATAAAGGAGAGAAAGTTCTCTGCTTACACTTCCAATACAATCTGATAATTCTGGTTGGCAAAAGCAATCTTATCAATTAGTGATAAGATAGAGAAATAACCATTTCAGTACCTTGGAAAGCAGTAAAATGGTTTTAGCTATTAGTTTTGAGCTGTGAAATGCTTTAGAGTTTAGACCATAGTTGAAATTTGAGTTTCATCCCAATTTAACTGTGTTATGAATTGTGAGATCATGTCTGCATGTTCATAAGCCCTTGTACATCTGTGCAGTGGGTATGAACTTACCCATTGCTTTTTTTCTGCAAGGTTGGGCAGGGTGAACACAGTGTTTTCACAGTGGCAAGTGGGGGTGGTGGGTGTGTAGGGGGATTAAGCAGCTGGGTACTGGAGACACCAGACACCAGTGCCCCTTTCTGGAATAAAGCCCTGTACTCACTGCAGTGCTACATGGATCGGAGGATGTCCTGCGACATGGCCCAATGAACAAGTGTTCTCCGATCCATCTTCCTTCCCACAGGAATGCATCACGTCACACGACGGCACTTAATGGGCACAAACGAGAGTTCAAATGATTGTGGAACTTTGTGCAGAAGTCATCGGGGATCCAATCCACTGTGAGAGTTGTTATCCCCGCACATCGCAAAGTGTCGTTCCCCTAATCACGTGTACATACCCACATCATGAGATCACAGAAGCAATCGCTCGTTGCGCAGAGAAATTGTAGTTGTGGGAAAAATCATTAGAATAATCGTGATGTGGGTACATAGCTTTAGACATGCACTTTATAAAAAGTATGTAAGACAAAAAGAAAAATTTGAGAATCCCGAATAGTGTAATACTGTTGATTGGTAGTAGCAATGAATAGTAGAAATTTTACTCACAAACATGGGGTGCAGCTACAGGCAACCACTATATGTGCAGGCTAAGAAGTTGCTCTCCGTAGATAGGAAGAAAAAGGGCAGAAACACTCATCCACCAGGTGGATATTCAATGATTTGTGTATACAGAGGCACCAAAAAGTATAAAATATATTAACAACAGTTTAAAATGGAGGATACTGGTGGACTTACCTCCCCATAGATGACACAACAATAATGTATCTTTAAAACGTATTCAACATTTATTTCTTACTCCAATAACATCTGCAATGTCCGCTTCCACAGGCAAAGTACAACTAGGAGCAGCTGAATAAGTGTCAGGACCGGTATAGCGTGTCAGGACAGGTATAGCGCCTCTGTCACATTATTTTTGTGTCATCCATTTATAAAAAGTATGTCCTTTTTCTACTTTAAATAATCTCTGTCTGAAGTTTATTTTTTCCCTACACTCTTTTCGCATTAGTTCTTTTCTGATAGATCAGATGACTAAATAAAACTTACCTAAAGCATACCTAGAGTGAAAAAATAAAAATGATATACTCACCTTAGTAGTTGAAAGGCTTTGGACAGTCAAGAGGTTTTTTTCTGGATCCTCCTACAGCCTGTCATTCCAATGCAGGGTCCCTTATCAAATAGGTTTCTAGTAGCTGTGCTACTGCCATGGCCAAGCACCTCCAGACTGGGCATGTGCAAGTTAGGAAAGCGCATGCCCTGTAGAATGAAGCAATCGTGCATGAATGGCTTCATTCTACTGGGCATGCACAGACCTCACCTGCACATGCCTAGTCAGGAATGGATATGCTTGGCTTGTCCATGGTCTGGAACAAGGCCAGAAGGAGAAGAGGAACCAGGATGCCTCTGGACCATCCAGACCATCAAGAGGCTTCTAACCACATTTATTATATAGCATTATATAGCATTTATACCATTACAGGTTTTAAACTCTAACAAAGTCACAAATGATTCGTAGTTGATTGTATGTGAGTGTTGTTTTCCTTTTTGTTTTGTGTATTAGGCTTAATATATTAATATTTGATATTTGTTTAGATCTCTACCTTGATCCAACTTTGTAAATATAAGAAAGATCTAGATAAGACAGAGAACACAATAGCCTTGTTATCAATCACCAAGGTTGGGACTTTGCTCTTATAATGCAAAACTCCCTACACACGTTCAATTTCTGTCATTTTTAATAATTGCACATTGATCATTAGGGAAACAGTTCTGGGCATGAGCGCTGTACATGCATGCTGTTTGGCTATAGCCCAGTAGTGCGTATTATTCAATTGAGAGTGGAGGAGGGACAACAGGTATAGAATGAGCTAGTGAGCAGCATCCTGTGGAATGGGCACAATGGATCACAAACTTTCTCTTTGTTAATCATCATTTAATGGTGTTAAACTGAAGAGATGGATTAGTCCATAACCTGTCGGTTCTGTCAGATTTCTACTTCCTACTGTAAGTGACAGCAACATAGGAGAGAAGTAATTTATGGCTCATTTTACTCTGGAAGAAAAACACTTATTTGTATATGTTTACACACACTTTAAATTTAGCAGTTTTTTGTGATAGTGGTCCTTTAAACTGCCTTTCTTTCTGCCTTTCTCCCTCTCACCTCAGGTTTCCTTTTAACATTTGTTGTAATATTTCATAGGTTTCTGATGTATTTATTTTTTATATATTAAATTGGTCTGTGATATTCATAATAAAAGTTAACACACTCAAGGTGGCAAAAATATATTGTACAAATAAGATAAACCATTGAGTGGAATTCTTATTATACTGCATTCATTTGCTTAACAACTAGTCCAGAATGTTTTTTTTTCCCCCGCTTTTTGTTTTCTTATGAAATCTGTATGTTAAAATTGATATTGGTTTTGCTAACATTATTATCTCTTAATTAAAATAGATGTGTTCATTGTTGTTTCTAAGTGAGAAAGCCGCAGCTCCACAATATAATCTATTATACACAGAACTATAACTTTTAGTCCTAAGAGAGTTGTTTCCTGTTCTTGGAACGTGCATCAGTTGACTAAGTAAAGATTAGAAAGGCTAATTTGTGAAGTCTGAGACTAAACGGATTTTTACATAGGGAAATTAAGAATCCTGGAAGTAAAGTCATTTGTCCTAGTTGTCACTCTTAACTGTTCAATTAACTTTCTTCATTTTGCCGTAGCACATTGGGGTTTTTAGTAACACAATATACTGTTTACTCAGCACATGCTAAACTCCAACAAACCATCAGCTCTTCCTACATAATACATAGCAACTTTCTTATATTTAAAGGAAACCTGTGGTCAAAATAATACGTAGGCTGACATCTTTATCTCTTTTTAAAAATAATCGTTTCCTGTCTGTCCTACTGATCCTTTGGCTTCAGTTGTGCCTGCACAATACCTTTGGACCAGTCAGCTAGTAAATTCAGAAATGAGTTAAAACACCTGACCAGGAAAAGTGGGATTATGAAAAGGACTTTATATTCTTCTCACAGCAGTGAAAGTCCACCTTTGTTGGAAAAAACACACAAATCTATGATGGTTCTTAAAAGTACACAATTTATTTTTTGTTATTTATTAAAGTAAACCTGAAATGGCAAGAGAAAATAGTTATACATACCCAGGGCTTCCTCCAGCCCCCTCCAGTTGTATCGCTCCCTCACTGTCCTTCTGCGCCGATTGGATCCTCCGCAATTGGCACCAGAAAGTCCTCCAGACCGAGGCGTACTGCGCAGGCACAGTGTGATGGGGGGGGGGGGCTTGAGCGTTCGGACTGCGCCTGCCCCGACTGGAGGAGATACTGGAGCTAGTTGCAGACGATCCAGGCAGCGCAGAAGGACAGCAAGGGAGTGATATGGCTGGAGGAAGCCCCAAGTATGTCTAATTTTTTTCTCCCTCGCCATCTCAAGTACCCTTTATTGTTAATGTTATTCAAAAATGATCTTTCCATTTACATAGCAATTACAGTTAGCTTCCAGCTAACTAGCAATTAATCTATCCTGTCTAATTGATCATTTTGATCGATTCTTGGTCAAAATCGACCAAAAATCGATTGATTGGACATTTTGGGGAAAACGATTACCAGCAGATCGATCGAATCTCCCGTGAATCAAATGAGAAAATTGATAAGTGTATGGGCACTTTTACACTTCAGAGTAGCCATTTTCCCTGTTGTTCCAAGATGTATTTTTTTTAATTGCCAGGCAAAGTAACTGTACTCTGGCCAAGTAGGGACTGTGTAGACTAAGCAAGTAGTCATTAGTCAATGGTCAGCTGGATAATTTACTGGTTAAGGGTGTTGCCTTTAATGTACAATTTGAGCCTTTGACCAGGTTTCAAATACTGGCTCAAGTCTGAATGTACAATAGTAAAGAGTCTTTGGGCAAGGCTCCCTAATAATCCTGGTCACCCATGGAGCAGGCCCTAAGTGGCTGCAACCCTGAAGTAATTTGAGTCCCCCAAGAGAAAAACACACTATGGGCCTGATTCACAAAGCGGTGCTAACAGTTAGCACCCTGGTGAAAAGCCATTTATCACGCCTAAACTCAGTTTAGGCATGATAAGTTTAGGTGTGATAAGTTTAGGTGTGATAAGTTTAGCCATGATAAGTTTAGGTGTGATAAGTTTAGGTGTGATAAGTTTAGGCATGATAAGTTTAAGTGCCAACTGCGTTAGCACTGCAATGCACAGCTGATCAAAAGTTTTGCGCTAGCAAAGTCTGGTGCACTTTGCATAGAGTTTAATGGCGCTGCTTTGCATGCGGGACTTTGCACGCTATCTACACTTATCTAAACGTATCATGCCTAAACTTATCGCACCTAAACTTATCACGCCTAAACTGGCTTTTCACCAGCGTGGTGCAATGGTTATCACGCCTAAGGGGCTTGATTTACAAAGCGGTGCTAACCTACTTAGCACGTCTAAAGTCTTTAGACGCGCTAACCAGGGTGCTAAGTAGGTTAGCACCGGATTTCTCAATCAGATCGCGCGCTAACTGTGCGCGCGTAAAGTTTTACGCGCGCAAAGTTTTAAGCGCGCTAAGTCCCATGGGCTTTAATGGGCACTTCGCGCGGAGCGCCCTGCGCTCTGTGCAGTACGCGCGTAAAGTTTTATGCGCATAAAGTTTTGCGCGCATAAAGTTTTATGCGCGAAAAGCTTGTTTAGACGTGCTAAGGGGGTTTTCACAGGCGTGCTAACAGTTAGCACCGCTTTGTGAATCAAGCCCAAAGTCTCTAACTGGGTTAGCACCGCTTTGTGAATCGAGCCCTATAAAGTCATGTGTCTTCTAATTATACTTATGAAGAAGACAAACAAGGGAACATACCTGCTTTGCTTGGTTTAGAAAGCACAGGTTTGGCACATGTTATATATACATTGACATTCATCCAGAATCCACTAGCTTACTTCTTCGCGGTGCTCACATTGGGGTCACTGTCTACTGCTCACATGACTTGACTCAGCAGGCCTTTCAAACACCTCACCTAAACATGTGCATTTCAGAACAAAATAGCAGTGCTGGCATAAACAAGCTACACAGTCACAGACAGCTGTAGACAAGACAGGAGTTGCTTACAAACACAGTGTGGAATTTTAGATGTCCAGATTGGGGTCCCTGTTTCCCTGCTGTAGCAGGTCAGAAGAGAGCTTCCTTCAAGCACAAAGCCCGTATCACAGGTATACTGGATGGTAGTGCCCACCAGAAGGACTGCATCTGAGATGAGACGAGTGGAGTGCTCCACCTCTCCAGGATCTGTACAGTACATGACTGCAAAACAGAGACAAAGATGGCAATTACTATTCACACGTAAAACGGCATAAATAAGCTGTGAACAGACTCACACAACAATGTGCTAAGCCATGTTACATTGGTTAATGGTGAACATAAATGCTATATGGACGCGCACATAAACCCACTTTTTTGGAAATGAGAATCATTAAAATAAGCTGACGGTCATTGTTAATGAGAATGAAATCTTTCTAAATCCGTTGCCTATGAGTCACAACTGTTCAAATCATTTGTGCTGAATGACAATGTTAATGAGAATGTTGCCTCCAGGAAGAATGCTATAATGGCATTTCATTTCAACACATAAAAGAGCCATCCAGAGCGTGTAAGTGTGTGGCAACCGTAATGCACACCATCTCTTCAAGTAGATGTTAGAATAACCGGTTGTGTACATAAGGATAATAAAACGAGACATCAAGTAATACAAAGACATTGAATGCATAAATGCGGTTTATGGATTGTATGTGCCAGCGTGTAGCAAATGGTCATGCAGGTTTGACATTGATTTAATGAGGAGTAAAAATACAGCCTCTAGACTGGAAGGGCTAACTGAACAGCCATGCAGCATATGTTTAGGAAAGCATCTGTTGACCCAGCCAGCCATGTCGGTGCAACAGTTGGCGTGACATTCCTTTTTATTATATGCTTTTCTGCAGAATATGTTTATAATGAGACCTTTCAGATAAAGACACTTGAACATTCTTATAATTGTTCCACAAATACGTAAATGCATATAGTTGAAGTGGACCTGAACTCTTGCACAGGACACAAGGAAAACAGAGAGAAATCCACCATGAAAGTATTTAGAGAGTTTAGCCTGTCTAATCTTCGTCATTGTGAACAATCTGAAGTTTAATTTGATCTCTCAGGTATGTCAGCCCAGGAATCTCGGCAGCCTCGGAAGAGCAGCTTATTTGTAAACACAGGATGTTAACCCTATGTCTGCTTCCATGAAAGCAGGAAGTAGACACACTGTGGACTTATTGCAGGATTTCTATTAGCTGTAACAAGTACATGTTTTTCTTTAAAGGTTATTATGGCGTTGCTTATCTTTTAGAGCAGTGAGCAAGATCTGAGTTTAGGTCCGCTTTAAAAAAAAGCCAATTTGTTCGTAAATAGCAGCCACCCAAGCTGCAGGTCCCAGTTTAGCTGTGTGACTTCTTAGAATGAGATGTATGTAAAAACAGACTGTATCTGGCATGGAGTAAGTACATCAGGAATTATTATCAAGCTATCGTAGCCCTCTGATAGCACACACATCACAAAATTTACATCTTTAGGTATAGCTTTTGTAGATAGAAAATGCAACTAGGAACTGGGTTTGGATGATTATTTCACTCCATTAAAGTCCAGGTCCAGCCAACCATCTTAATTTCCTTTTTCACAATGAGAACAATTTGAAACTCATTTTGTGGTTTTATTGCTAACTGTGTCCTAATCTGGGAGACTTCCCCTTATTTCCTGCAAGTAAATAAATAAGTAAATCTCCCCAATAAAGACACACAGCAAAGAAAACCATTTTTGCACAATAAGGAATAGTTGGAATCTATGTAAATGCATTTATTGCTGTACCTTCTGACCTTTAGGGTTCCTGTTAAAGCTATGGTCATGGATATGTAGGAAAGTATAGTTCCAGCAATGGAAACACAGACATCGGGAACAGCCTGACAGAATGTGTACTGCTTCAAATACACCATCCAAAACTAGCAAAAATGTTAGACTTTCACTTTAGTTGATAAGCGTTTATGTGGCTCTGGAACAGTGTAAGCTTAAAAGGGGATTAAATGTCCTGGCTGTAAGAAAAGGGCAAAATATTTAACATTGAATTAAGTACTGAAGCAGGAGGTCTGGATGAAAGCAGGTGTCAGGCCCATGGTGCATTATCAAAAGAGGATTATGGGAAAATCTGCAGAAGTTCACCAGCCATTCTAGTTTATCAGGATCATACTCTTGCCGAATCATCCTGTGAGCGTACTAAAATATTCATAAAAGCTGGACATGAAACTTTTAAATACGTTTTGTGAACATTGATTGTTTTATTAACCAGGTACTGTATATGCACCAATCCACCTGACAACTCTAAGGGCCCTTTTCCACTAGCAGTCGCTAGCGTTCACGCTGAACGCTAGCGATTGCTGAATCGCAATTACCCAGCGATCCCCCAACGTTTGCGGCCGCGATTTTGCTATGCTATGCACTGCATAGCAAAATCGCGGCAAATATCGCTCCGCCGCACGTTCGCGTTCCCGTCAAAAACGAATCGCGGTAGTGGAAATGACCTACCGCGATTTCTATGTTAAAAAGCAAACCATAGCGATTGTAAAATCGCTAGCGGTTTGCATCTTTCCGATTCAGCCAGCGCAAACGCGCTGGTGGAAAAGGGCCCTTAAATAAGATTTAATAGGGGTTTATCTGCTCCATTGCCAATCATTTATTACTGAAAGGCCCTATTAATTGTAGATAAAACAGCTTTTGTGTAGTAATCCCATAGATCGCACGCCAAAGTCCAGCAGAGGTGGTGGGTGCAGAACCAAGTAGCTAAAGTCCATACAAGTATCTAAAGAAGGTCCGCAAACCACTTTAACAAGAACTTTTTATTGCTGCATCACCATATTCACACACAGTCGATCGTAAAACTGATGATCGTTTGGGGGCCACACAGGGCCCCCTTCATCAAAGCACAGTAACCGTGTGGCCCCGAAACGATTGTCGGTTTTACAATCGACTGTGTATATGGTGATAGAGCAATAAAAAGTTTCTGTTAAAGGTGTATGCAGACCTTCTTTGGATACTTGTTAAAACAGCTTTTATAACGCCTACCAGCAACACCTAAAACTGTTACAACAGTCTGATTTCTGAATATTTCACAATAATTAAATATTTTCTAAAATATACAATTGCATGGGAGTCAAGAATTACTCAGCATTGTGGTTTTGAATATTTTATTTATTTTTTTGGGTAGAGATTACATCATCACATTAAAGTATAATGACATTCTCACATACCACTGAGCAAGTACAAAGAGAAGCAAATAATAATATTAGAGAATGAAGTTCTTAGTACAGTACAATGACAAAAGGGGTCAAACAATAATCAAAAAAGGTTTTCACAAAAGTTTCAAGATTGCACAATATATGACACTCTAAAGATCAACTGGAAAAAAAAAAAACTGCAGGTCTTGGCAATCAACTTTGAGCTGAACTCCAGGTCTTCTGAAAATATTTATTGAAAAGTATACAAAACGTCATCATACAAAACGTCACTTAAAATATTCCAAGTCCAGTTTTACATCCACAACAAAGACGGTAATAAGTTATCACTTTGTAGGACCGCAGCTTGCAGAGGAAATGTGTGAGCAAAGCTATTGCACCCACAGCTGATGGAGGGATGGTGGTCCTGGTGAATTAAATCATGGGCTCAATTAGTACAATTAAGCAACTCAGATGCTGAATTTTTAACAGAATAAGTGAAATAATAGCCAGCCTCACTTCAATGACCAGATTGGGAAATCAAGATAATGACACATACAGCACTTGGTAAAACCAGGTGCAACATATATACCGTATAGATTTTTAAAAATAAATGATGAAAGTAGATGTCATAAAGGAATCTTTGTGGTTTGCTGAATGCCACTCTGGAATTTTTTAAAATGCAAGATGGGTAATATAATAGGGCATTATGTCATAAATCATAAGTCTTTCTAATAACATGAGATTGCATTAAGAAACAGTATTGGCTAATGGTATGAGCACTGTATTTGCAGGCTCCAAAAACAAAGAACAAAGAAAAAAAACTTGTCACTACTGCTAAAATGCATTACAGAAATCTTCTACTTGTATGAAAATATTGTGTTTTAAGCTTTCAAAATCTTTAATGGAAATATGCCAAATGTGCTGTACTTCTATAGCTACATAAATATCCATTAAAGCAAGACAAGGAATGTTTATGGGGAAGTGTGTATTTGTTAAAAAGGCACAATATTAAACACATTTCCTAGAGCAGGATTTGATCTGTAGTGCTTGCATATCCTATTCTTTGAGAAATATCACTTTTCTTCAAATGGTGAATTGTTTTTTCTTCCATGCTAGTGTTTCCATAAGCATAAGTGACTTTTGCCATATATGCCATATATAGTAACCAAAGGACAGCCCAGATGTGCTAAATCTTTGCCACTCTAATCCCAGATTAGATGAAATAATAAAAAATAAAATTGTAAGGTTCAAACATTGCGTTCACATACCTGAAATCTTACTGCACTCAAGACTGATCCATGGATTTAAATTGATTTTGAGGGTCGCATAGATCTACAGTGTGATTGGTCATGGTTGCAAATTTCAATAGAATTGGATGCCAGTTAGTGAAAATCATGTGATTTGTTTGATCAGCTGATAGATAGGCAAAGCTCTGATTTGCTGTGATCACATCCTGCTTTAGCACACGATCCTAACTCAGAGGCTTACATATTTATCACCTGAGTAACCTGACAAAACTTATCACATGCTCCTCCATGAGTGCTTCTAGACATGACAATCACTAATGCCAGTTGATTATTTTGCAATGCAAAGAGGAGTATGATTAGCTAATTTGAGATATCTGGATTGGATTACCATATAAATATGATTGAAATTGCACTGCTTTTTGTGGTATGATTTAACTTTCAAATGATGATTCAAAGTATATGTTCTAAATGATAGTTGAAATGAAAAGAACACTAGAGATTAAAAATGGTATAGCAATCTCAACGCTTTACTTTTTAATGGGTAGGGATAAGAATGCACTTTAAAGAGGAACTCCAGTGAAAATAATGTAATAAAAAAAGTGCTTCATTTTTACAATAATTATGTATAAAGGATTTAGTCAGTGTTTGCCCATTGTAAAATCTTTTAAATCCCTGATTTATATTCTGATATTTATCACATGGTGACATTTTTACTGTTGGCAAGTGATGTTGCTGCTGTATGCTGTTTTGGCAGTTGGAAACAGCTGTAAACAGCTATTTCCCACAATGCAACAAGGTTCACAGACAGGAAACTTCCAGAAGTACCTTGGTACTCAGAGCTTCCTGTGGGAAGGGTTTCACCACAATATCAGTCATACAGCGCCCCCTGATGGTCTGTTTGTGAAAAGGAATAGATTTCTCATGTAAAAGGGGGTATCAGCTCCTGATTGGGATTAAGTTCAATTCTTGGTCGGAGTTTCTCTTTAAGAATTTACTTAGTCCAGTAACACAAACTTGAATTTTTATCGTTAGTTATTTTTTTATTACATTTTTACAAAGATTATCAATTTTAGGGACATGCCTATTCTGTATAGCCATTTTGCATCCCTAATTATTACCCACTGAGGCAATACATCAGCTACATGGAGAGTACAGATTTATGGCTGGATTAGAGTGAATGCCTTGTGGTGATCTTTAATGCAACATACAACTGATGCGCAGCGTGGGTAAAATAATTCCCCATGTTTCCCTATGGGTCGTTTCCCTATGGGTCAGCTTACATACCTGTGTTTTAGCTGAAAGCGTTTTAACAGTGCACTGCTAGAGGCATTTGTTTGTGTGTTGCAAACCCAATACATACAAAATAAATGACAACATGGCACTTATTTATTTAACTTATTATCTTGAGTTTTCACCTAGGAGATCATTTTTCATCTTCCCTTCAAAATAACTTTTCAACACTCTGTAATTGAATAGGTACCAAAAGTAGGTGAAGAAGTACTATTAATATTATTTTGAGTATTTTCTTTCTTCCTGGTGGTTTAAATGGCATTTTATTGACAAAGTGTGAAAATATCACCAAGGACAAAACTCAGGAGAAAAAGTCAATTGCATATGGGCCCATGTGGATTAAAGAGCATACATTTTCAGTGGAAACTTAGCCTAAAGGATAGAACAATAACCATGGCGGAGGCACCCCTGATGAACAACTGCGCATACCAGAGGCAGTCAGGGGCGTAACTACAAATCATGGGGCCCCCCAGCAAAATTTTGATGGGGCCCCCTTAATGTTCACACCCTTCCCTTGCCTCCCCTTGATTACCGTCACAACATGGGGGCACATCTCACAAGGGTCATAAAACAAGTGTGGCCACCAGGATCTTCACACTCATAACTTGTGTAGCCACAAAAACACCTGATCTGGAGTATCAGAGAAAGGAAACGTTAGTGGTTGGGGCTCTCTAATCACAGAGGCTGCTCCCCCTAGTTACACCCCTGAAGGCAGTATAAATCTTTCCTCTCTTGAAGGAAGAACCAATATACACTATAGCAGCATAGAGGGTGATATAGAGGCTGGGAACGCGGAGAATCAGCAGCGTTCCCAGCCTGTTGGCGGCTGTCGCCGAACCCGGAAGTAGCCGCCGGCAGGGACAGGGCGATCGGAGCGGGGCTGCGAGGGCACCATCCAGCTTCAGGGGGCTGAGGGGTGCCCCGGGTGAGTAAATGTCATTTTTTTTTAATGACTTAAGTATACCTTTAAGGCTGCTTTTCAATCCCCGAATGCTGAAAAGTTATTTTAAAGAGCAGATGCAAAATTATCTCCTATTAGAAAACTCAGGAGAAAAGGGGAATTGCCTTGGTCTTTCTCATTTCTAGATTCTCTAAGGTTACCGCTAATCACTAAGCACATCCCCCTTAGTCTAAAGGATGGAAGGGTGAAAGCCGGAACTCAACTTTTTGTCATAACCGTTACTTTTTTTTTTTGCTTTGTGGAATTATTCATAAAATAGAGTGGTTCAAATTATGCTAACAATAATCCTTTAACAATTATTTCTGAGAGCTTTAAGTGTCGCTGAATTTACTCTCTGTGCTCTAATGTTGAGCATAACCATATTTTTGGCAGATGGTGTATGTCCATAATGGGGCATCATATACAATTGATGCACTTAAGAAATTAAACATACTGTTATTATGTTATGTATTATGCAGTAGGTGTTTACATAAGCAAGAAAATGAAATGCATTCATCAAGTTCATATGCTATAACACCATTTTAATATGCACACTGTTTCCTGAAGCACAAAGCTGCTTATAGTACTTTTAATGATAACATGAAATTAAACTAGTATTGCACTATGTTGATGGGTTAACCAATGGCTAAATCAACAACTGCTGAGCTAACATTCTAAGTTAATGTTATAGGGAAGGATTATTAACAGCGTTCATGCATATGAACATGAAAGTTAGATTGTTTGATACAGTTGTAAAATATTTATTTTATATATATATATATATATATATATATATATATATATATATATATATATATATATATATATATATATATATATACATATACAGTATATATATATTTTTAACTTCATTGTTACTTGCTATTTTCATTAAAAGAAAGGTTATATATGCAATGAACAGTGCTTGGTGTAGACTGAATTGGTTTGGTGTAATAAACATCTTTGCTTCAGGAGAGTGGGAGAGGGGGAGAGACCAAATGCTTTCAAAGTGGTATAACCATCATCTTATAATGATGGAGCTTATTCAAGCAAGGCTTTCCACGGAGTGTGTATTTTTCAGTGTGATGTTCTCATGCATAGACAAGATCATCTGATGGTTTTCACAGTCATGTGATTAAAGCTCAAAACCTCCCAAATTAAACAACCAGTAAGCTCAAATCTATTATTTTTCAGCCTGTACAATCAGTACATATTAGTGCACACTCTGATGTAGGTCGTACCTGTTAATGCTCCACACGCTCTCCTATTTCTGTGTTAGTAATTAGCAGCAAAGAGAAGGAAGCATTGCAACTCTGGAGTAATCACCTGCTGTAATCAGCAAACTAAAGGCCCATACCCACCTTACAATTTTTCTGACAATTTTCCCGATGACCAGCGATTTTTTTTGAGTGATGAGCGGTCATTTCTGCGATCTTGTGACATGAGTACAGGCGCACAATCACACGAATGTCGTTTAGCGTCGTGTGGCGATAACGACCATCATGGCGGATTGGATCTTTAATATCCCCGACGTCTCCCACCCAAAGTATGGTTTGAAGTCTCATTCGTGCTTGTCATGTGCTGTTTTGTGATGTCGCGCACACCCGCCAGCTGGAAGATGGATCGGTGAGTGCTTATTGTCAGGGAGACAATGCTAGATCCATCATCCGTCATCGCGAGGTGAGTATTCAGCTTAAAACACCCATGCGTAGATCTGAACTGAGGGAACTGCTGTTTTATTAACAAAAGTGGCATATTCCTTTAAGTCAGATGAGACCGCATGTCTGAGAGAATCAGAGTGTTTTATTAGCACGTAGAATAGATTGTGTCGTTTTCAGCTCACTGAAGAATTTGTTCAATGTAATTTCCAATAAAAAATCACTGACATGAAAAAACTTTTTCCTAACCCTCCCCTGACAAAGACAGAACACTTTGTACAGTACCACAGAAGGTAATGATGATAAATGAAGATAATAATAATAATACAGCAGATAAAAAAAAATCATTTACTGAGATATTTTCAGTTTGTTCTTGAAACATTGGCATATATTAGCCACATGTGTAAGCCAGTCAGCGACCAGCAGAATTGTTTTTTATATTTGACTTGGCTTCTGATGAATCAATGAACAAACAACAAATGAAGGCTGATGGAATATTCAGGATCTTTCCTGCCAATGATAATGTCATTTTATACTTCTTTCGCATCAACAGTCTAAATTAAAGTGGCATTATTTTTAATTTGATTCACATGTAGTAAGAACTAGTATTCTTGTTCACATGTATAATTTGGCATGTGACATGTATTACTTTATATTTGAACTTGTATTTTTAATGTCTTTTTACGTAGTACTTTGTGTTTTCATTTGTGTACTTCCTGCTTCTGCAGCTTTGGAGTACATAGGCCTTACTTTTCCGGTCATCAGGATATCAGAGTTTTAGCACACATTTAGGGTTGCCAGGTCGGCTGATGGAGAAAACCGGACAGGGGGTGGAGTTAGGGGTGGAGTTAGGGGCGGAGTCAGAAGCGCACTTTTATGTAGAGTGGGGCTAAGCAATGGGCTTTTTTTTAAAAAATTTTTATAGTATTTATATCGCACTGACATCTTCTGCAGCACATTACAGAGTACATAGCCATGTCACTAACTGTCCTCACCAGTAGTACTGGTCCAGTGCACATAAGAGACAGTTTTTCACCAGTAACTGCACATAAGAGACAGCTTTTCACCAGTAAATGCACATTATAAGAGACACCTTTTCGCCAGTAAATGCACATAATAAGAGACAGCTTTTCCCCAGTAAATGCACAAGAGACAGCTTTTCACCAGTAAATGCACATAATAAGACACAGCTTTTCACCAGTAAATGCACATAATAAGAGACAGCTTTTCACCAGTAAATGCACAAAAGAGACAGCTTTTCACCACTAAATGCACATAATGACAAACAGCCAGTGTTCCCAGTATATGTAGCCAGGGATATATGTGCCTAGTATATGTAGCCAGGGGGTATATATGTCCCAGTATATGTAGGCAGGGGTGTAAATGTCCCAGTATACGTAGGCAGGGGTATATATGTCCCAGTATATGTAGCCAGGGGGTATATGTGCCCAGAATAGGTAGCCAGGGGGTATATGTGCCCAGAATAGGTAGCCAGGAGCTATATGTGCCCAGAATAGGTAGCCAGGGGCTATATGTGCCCAGAATAGGTAGCCAGGGGCTATATGTGCCCAGAATAGGTAGCCAGGGGCTATATGTGCCCGGAATAGGTAGCCAGGGGCTATATGTGCCCGGAATAGGTAGCCAGGGGGTATATGTGCCCAGAATAGGTAGCCAGGGGCTATATGTGCCCAGAATAGGTAGCCAGGGGGTATATGTGCCCGGAATAGGTAGCCAGGGGGTATATGTGCCCAGAGGTTAGGTAGCCAGGTGCCCCCCGCCCCGCAGGAGGAGAACAGTGCAGCAGAGAGAGAGCTGGGAGCAGCGGTGGAGAAGGGGGGCAATCCCCCCCCCTTCCCTCACCTTAGGGTGCTCTCTCTCCCCCGCTGTCTCCTCCAATATGATGTGCAGGCTGGCGGGTGGCTGCGGGCGGAACTTACCTCTGTGTCGCAGGCGCCGGAAGTTCGGGTCCCGCAGCCGCTGAGATTCGACTCAAAAAAGATCCGGATCAAAGATTCGAATCATTCATGAGCCGGACAACACTATTCAGACTGATTAGTGTTGTCCGGCTCATGAATGATTCGGATCTTTGAACCGGATCTTTTTTGAGTCGAATCTCAGCGGCTGCGGGACCCGAACTTCCGGCGCTGGAGCGACACAGAGGTAAGTTCCGCCTGCAGCCATTCGCCAGCCTGCACATCATCCTGGAGGAGACAGCGGGGGAAAGAGAGCACCCTAAGGTGAGGGAAGGGGGGGAGATTGCCCCCCTTCTCCACCGCTGCTCCCAGCTCTCTCTCTGCTGCACTGTTCTCCTCCTGCGCTGCGGGGGGGGGGGGCTCTAAACCGGACAACTTAATTGTCCGGTTTAGCATGCCTTTTTGCACCGGACACAGCGCACAAAAACCGGACTGTCCGGTGTAAAACCGGACACCTGGCAACCCTACACACATTTAGCCCACAACACTAGGTTCAGGTGCCATAGATAGACAAATAATTGATGAACTCAGAACTTGTATCTTTTTGACCTGAGAATGAATCAGTGTCAGACCAGTGCTGTGAAGAGGCAGTTTTCAAACAATGGCCATATTTACTTCATCCAAATTAATCAACATCGTAATCAAGTTAGTCTTGGACCTAGCCCTGCGTGAGTCAGGCCTTCTCTTTGTACAACTTACACTGATCAATATGTACCATGAGTGTTAATTCATCAGTAGTTGTTGTTAAAAGTATATAATGTTAAATGCATCTATAATTCTTATACTTTAAACATTATACTGTTTTTTTTAGTACTTTGGAAATAGTGTTCCTGTACTAAGTACAAAACTGTATTTATTGTAGATTTCAGTTCAAGGTGGGCATTAGGCAACTTTATTTATCTGTCAGACTCTAGTGGCAATGTTTCCTCACAGCTGCTGCATTTCCCTCTAGTCTATGAACTATGCCATCAACTCATATCACGATTTTCCAATTATTTGTATATTTTGCGATATAGGAATGTGGCACCACGGTTGGTTTTAAAATGGCTTTGATGATAATTTGGGAGCTCTAGGAACTCTGATTAGGAAACTTTAGCAGCCTTGTAAGTTGTAATACCACATTTGTATCAGTGAGGTCTTTAAATGGAAATTATAGTGGCTTTTAGTCGACTTTATATATTCCATCTTGCTTACAAATTTAAAAACGAATGATTCAAGTGTATGCACTTTCTAGTAAAAATAAATGTTTAAAATGTTAGTGTACTGCATAACAAATGTCTTAAAATAGGGAAGTGGTCAAAAACACAACATACTTGTATTATTGATGTTGGATCTATTTTAAAATAAATGACAATTATTTCACATTGTCCAGTAATGTGATGTTATAGAAAGCTTTAAAGAGAACCTGTACTGAGTAAAAATATTTAAAATAAACACATGAGGTAACTTCAAATGAACATTACATAGTTACCTTGCCATCAGTTCCTTTCAGAAGCTCACCATTTTCTTCTGACAATAATCCCTTCCAGTTCTGACAATATTTTGTCAGATCTGAAATATATCAGTTGCTATCAGTAAAATATCAGTTGCTGTCAGTTATAGCTGAGAGGAAAACTGATGTACCAGGTAATGTCCATGTTTCCCTATGGCTCAAGTGGGCGATGTTACAGTTTAACTGTGTGCTGACCAGAAAGCTGTTATGGGTAATGGCCATTTTCAAAATGGAAGACGGAAAATTCCCTTGATCACAGTGAACAAACAGGACGCGGGACAGGAGAAAGACACTGAGGAGTAGACTACATGGAAGGTAAGTATGACTTGTGTATGCTTATTTTGACTTTTAATTTTCAATTCAGGTTTTCTTTAAGGCATTTATGGCATAGACTGGTTAAGGCTTCAGAGGCAGGAAATTTGGGCACCGTGATCAGCAGAAGTTTAGAAACCAACACAAGCGCCCATATAAATAGTGGCAATGGTGGGAAATCTGAGTGTCCACCAGGACCACCAGTAATGTAAATGGATACAAATTGCCTGGTATTTGTAGTTGTATTTTGCATTGTGGACAGCCCCAGCATCCAATATTTATCAGGTGCAATTTCCCATCATTGCCCCTATTTATATGGGTGCCTATGGAGGCACCTGAAAATGTGCATTTTGTTTGTCAGATTGGCGGCGGGTGGTGGTTAAGGTTAGGTGTGTGTGTGTGTGTGTGTGTGATGAAGGTTAGGCATTAGAGGATGGTTAAGGTTAGCCAGGGGGGCTGAGCAGTTAAGGTTAGGCATGGGGGCAGTTGAGGTTAGGCATTTGGGGGTGGTTAAGGTTAGGTGTGGGGGTTAAAGTTAGGTTAAATTTTATTCTCTATTACTGGTATTTGACTATCATCATTGTCATAGAATACAGTAGAATCCCTTTATAATAAACTCCAAGGGACCTGGCCAATCAGTTTGCTATATCAGCAGTTTACTACACCAAAAGTGATCATACATTGTATATTTATACAGATGCATTTGCTGGGACCTGAGGACTGAGTTTACTATATACAGGGGTTTACTATATCAGAGTTTACTATAACGAGGTTGTACTGCATCGGTAAATTTACCAATATTCTACTATTGGCTGTTTCTGGGCGCCCACAATTCCAGGCAGCTTTTTTCATGTACACTGGGGCTTCACCTAGAGGCTTTTTAAAATACATTCATAGAAATGTTCCATATTGACTTAATTTTTTTAGCTCTGAACACAGAAATAACATAAAACAGGCACAAAACATTCTGTTTAAACCTCAGCCTGTGATGTTTCAATGTTTTTACTTTATGTGTTTGATTCTCAATGTGAATGTTTCTTTACCAAGAGTTGTGGCAGCAGAGTAAATAGTTCATTCTAAGAACAGAAAACATGCAGCAATTATTCCAACAATTGGCTTTGCTTTACATTTTCTTCATACTTTAAGATAGTCTTGCCAAAGCCACAAACCACCAACTGCTCTTACTTAACCTGAACAAGCATCTTAATGTGACACGACTTGTACACACTGAATTGTAACGATGTGTTACAATATAAAATTCAGCCAAATAGAAAAAAATCAAAATGTTATAAGAGCATGTAGGTGGATGTTGGTGAGCTTGTGTACACAAAGATGAGTTCTACACAGCTGATAAAATGACTATCTACCATGAAAAAATGGTACACTTCCTTATTAGCAGTTACACTGTAAATTGTATCCTTCTACCAGCTGAATACCTGGCGTTGTCCTGGTATGTATTAGGTTGTTGTTGGCTCTGCCCACTTTTTCAAACCTTGACACACAGTCACTGTGTTATGACCCTCCCCCCCACCTTCCCTGAAGTTTTAACTTCAGTCACCAAGAGACCAACTGTGCCAAGTTTGGGGACTGTAGCTTTATGACTGTGTGAATGGCAGCCTTTTTCAATGTTCCCATTGACATGAATGGGTGAAATCTGATTGGCTGTCTGTGGTTCTGCCCAGGTGTGCAGGGAGGGGGGTGGGGGAGGGGTGAGACCCCGAGAATATACCTTTTCAGTTAGTAAGGGAACTTTATACCAAGTTTTGTTAAAATCGGTCAATGCATTTCAAGTGATGGCGGCACTTACACACATACGTCCGATTTTATATATATATAGATTCTTACATACTTTGGTAACATGTTGGCATTATGTGTTGTTTTCTAGTGTTACTGATCCGTGCTAGATATATAACAAACATGACCATTCTTGGGATAAAATGCAATCAACAGTATTGATTTTCACTGGCTGCTAAAGTTTAGGTTCTGTAGGAAGATTTCTCTCAGTTTACCCATAGCAAATTACAATCACAATTGACTGAGTGGAAATAAGCTGATCATGTCTGCCCAGTGCTACACATAGTCACTTATCACCTTATGTCTGAAGAATTCAGGGCTTATTCACAGTGGGACGTTGCAGAGCTGTGTTATAAACTCTTATAATGCAGCTTACTGTAGTGCAATGCTAATCCTATCCGACATTAGCATCACATTGTAACATTTAGCGTTATGATAACGCACTGCTGCAGTGCGTTACCTCTAAACGCACACGGTGCCGAGTACAGGAAAGCATACTTTTCATTGCCTGTATGCTTTACTGTATGCGATGGTAACACAGCGTTAATGTGCGTTACCACCTTTTTTTGCATTGCCCTGTAATGCTGCGTTGTGACTTTAACATCACATTACAACGCAACGTCCCACTGTGGATGTAGCCTCAAGATCAATCTCAGGAAGAAAAATATTTTCATTTCAGATAGTGTAAAGGAGGCTTATAGCCTCTTTTGGGTTGTACATCTCTCTACACCCTCTTTGGGAACATTACATCTTACTTCCTGTCTCTAGGATCTCCAGGAAATTGATAAAGCAATAACATTTGACAGGTATCCTACCTTCTTCTACCAACTATAAAACAGTATGTTCCATTTGTTGCTGCATCTTTTATAGTTAGAGATATTTGCCCACTTCCTGTCAACAGAAAAATATAGAAATTCTATCCCGTGGGGAAACAGATAGCAAAAAGGCTTTCTAACCACCCACTTTCCAAACCATCCAAAGCTAAAATGATTTCTATTTCTGGAGTTGGGTGTTCTGTTAACATTTGCAAAAGCAGCTTAAATGCTAGTCTTTGCTAGAACAGGATACATATACAGATGGAGGATGGTCATTTTAGACAGTCTTTGATCCATCAGCTGTCACTGCACATATGAATTGCTCATCATGCCTCTGAGCTCATCTCGCCATTACTGCAATGCAACCACCAGTGATAGAGTTGAGAATGTGTAAACCAGCCTGGAGTCCTGGTGATTGAATGAAAATATATAATGCAAATACCGGTATGTCCCGGACACATCGGGCCTGATTCAGTAACATTCTCAAAGGCTTGACAATACTGGAGAGCATAAAGGATCCTGCAAACCTTGCCTGCATTCAGTAATAATTACCTACTACTGTACTTGTGAAAGGCTTGTAGCCCACATTTACATGAGCCAATTACAAGGAATGCTGAAAGTTTAGTGGATTAGCAGAAAGGCAGCTGTAGCTGTGTTTAGGCATAAGAATTATACATATAACATTTTAATAGACAAAAAAGAGCTGCAATTTTTGCAAAACACCAATACCTATTCACAGCTCCTCATTTACTCCTCAGCAACCTCTATATGCCTGCTCAATCCTGCTCTACCCTTCTCGTCAGTCTGAAGCCAAAGCAGCATAACAGTAGGGATGCATAGTTTCTGCTGACAAATGCGTGTTCACACTATGCATGTGCGTTATGATGTAATTTATAAACGCACAGCAATGCACTGCAATCGTCCCCCAATGGGTTGAATCACATCTTTCCACTCCCTCCCGGATGAGTTGGGTTCTGTAATAATAAGCTGAGCTGTGCGCTACAGGACAACACACATGATATGCCCATGATACAAAAAAAGGGCAAC
Organism: Hyperolius riggenbachi; assembly: GCF_040937935.1. NCBI lineage: Eukaryota > Metazoa > Chordata > Amphibia > Anura > Hyperoliidae > Hyperolius > Hyperolius riggenbachi. The sequence goes on from NC_090646.1 coordinate 457,238,507, forward strand.
AAGGTACCAAGCGTTGTGAGGCATGCATTGCCAGAACATGCTATTTTTTAAATCCATTATGCATTTTTTTCTGCATAAACATTGCAACAGATTGAGCGTGAACTTACATTACTGGCAGGATGTGAGCAGGAAGCTGTAAGTGGCTGGTAGGGGTGGCCAATGGGCTGCATTTGATTGGACCATTTTTAAGCTACATGAATTTGAATCAAATTTGCATCAACTTGTACTTATTTGCCTCTCATTCACTATTCCTAATCACAGAAAATGTATAAACTGGTGCAATACAGAGTTCCCTTTTTCACTTTTAGCAAAAGCCTATTTTTTTGGGCATAGTTAACGTACATGCATACTGTATACATATTTCTGAACGAGAAATCTGTCTGCTCATTTTTGTAGGTGTCCAAATTGTAACTTTATATGATCCCTATTTTACTAGGCTCCAATATGACCTATGCACAGATGACAAACTCATGTGATCTAAGACTGTAGCAGAAGTTTTTAACATCCTGGTCAGAGTTGCAGACTTCTTCTATTATCCAGTATACTTCAGCTCTGGAGAACATTAGTGAATCAGGCCTTTTAGGAAAACATATACAACATTATAGCTCGGTTAAAGGCAAACTGGCACATTGAAAGGCAGTTATAACGTCACTCAAAATACGTTTATTTAACCCATTTATAAAGCACTAGTAAGTTTTCCACAGCACGTTGCAGAGAACATTGAATCATTCACACCACTTCCTGTCCCACAAAAGAGCTCACAATCTTAGCATCAGTCATACGCAGGATTAACTAGCTTACAAAGATAACAAAACTCTTTGATTTTGAGAGGAAATCCACACAATCACAAAACAATATGCACTTTCTATGCAGCTGATGTGCGTGTTGGTAAATGCAACCTAGTGCTGCAAAGCAGGAGGGCTGTGTTGTCACCTTGCCACCCTTATTGGTAATGTGCTGTAAAGAGCAATGGCATGGAATTACCAATAGCAAATAGTCTGGAATCAGCTGTCATTAGTCTGTGTAATCTTCCGCAAGCTAAATAGCTATATATTACAGTATAGCATCGCTCTTGGCTCTATAATCAAATAGGTGCTTTGTATGTGGGTGGAAAGTGATGTACTCCACTAGTCATACTGTCAGGAAGAGAATAAATGGCTTCCAAAACAAACCATTTGTCTGTTTGAAAACAAATGCACAAAGAACTGCATCGACATGCTTTTTCCCTCCTTTTTCATTTTATCTGCCATGGTGCATGCATATAAAGAATGGTTTCAGCCTAATCCCTTCATAAGTCACCTGAGAATAAGACTTACCGTATATACTTGAAATAATGTTGACTTCCTATCACTTAACACCCTTAAAGGGAACCTAAAGCGAGAGGTATATAGAGGCTGCCATATTCATTTACTTTTAGACAATGCATATTGCCTGGCTGTCCTGTTTATCCTCTGCCAGGTGCTCTCACTGAATTCTGACTGGATTAGCTGCATGCTTGTTTTCAGGTGTGTGATTCAGACACTACTACAGCCAAAGGCATCAGCAGGATAGCCAGTCAACTGGTATTGCTTAAAAAGAAATAAATATGGAAGCCTCACTTTAGGTTCCCTATAAGTTGGAAATTGTGAAGAATCATGTAGAGATGGAAAAAGGGTGTAGCCAATTAACCTAATAATAATGATCATAATAATAATTAGGCCTCTTTCACATGGTAGTCTGAAGGCAGTGAATTTGCCATCTATCAGCTGTACCTGTGCAGCGAAGCAAGAAAAAAGGGAGCAGGAGCCCTTTGGGGAAAAAATGGCGCTGCCATAGGCCCCTATTATAAAAGCAGAACTTTGAGTCAAGCAACAGAAATTTGGATGCACGGTGGCAGCTACTATCGAGTGCCGCAATTTACCTTCCTTGCCACAAATCACGGCTTTTATAATGGCTATGCAATGCCACAATTTGCATTTCCGTAAGCCCTTGTGCTCGTGACTCTATCGGGCGCCGAAACTTTACATTCTTGCTGCTAATCAAGTGCCTTTGGGCACCGGAATTTACCTTCTTTGCCGCATATTGCAGCTGTGCGGCGGGGGGGGGGGGGGGGTGTTTAGGTTTAGGCAGAACCAGGGGAAACTTAAGGTTAGGTACCAGCAGGAGGGTCTTAGGGTTAGGCAACACCAGGGGGGTCTTAGGGTTAGGCACCGGTGGAGGGAGGGTTCTGTGTGTGAGTAAGGCTAGGTTTAGTCATAGTAAAATATTGGTAAATATTACCAATATTTTACTATCAGAAAACAGTAGTAGAATATCGCTAATTTTAGCAATATTCTACTTGCGACAATTGCCTGCACACTTTTTTCCAGGCGTCTTTTTTTCATGCATGCCCTGTGCTGTGTGCTTGCTAGGGCTTGCCTCATGTAGTGAGTCACATCTGATTACGACGTGATGCAGTTTTTGACACGCATTTGACATGCAACCAGACATTATTCTGAGTATGTATGATAAATAACTGTTACGTCAAATCAATGTTGTTTGGTTATCAGGTAGAGGGAATGGGCAATCTGCAATTCTCTGTAATGGACTGCATATGGTGCAATATATGTATGTAGTCACAGTACATCATTTCATTTAAGCATAAATCAAACTCCTAGCATTACCGGAAAATATTCAATTTATTTTTTGACAGCAACCCAGTAGTTGGTGCTCTAGATACTGGCTATTAGATTACATGTCCCTCTTGAGTCTAAATTACTTAGGTATATCAGGTCTCGAGATCATTGGAGAGCCTAAGTGGTCCATGAAAAGTGACCAAGCTTAATTTAAAAAGAAAACCTTCTTCCTGCAGGTGTGTGCATGTGACTGCAGTTACACAACTACTAATTGACTAACAATTCTTCAGTATTTGCTAAGATCTGATATAACTCACATGAGTGAAAACCTTGCCACCTAATGCTAGACAAGTTTAACAAATCTAGGCCAGTTTTACAAAATTACTTCATGATGCTCTCTATCCCGTAGATGCCTTAGCAAGTCAGGCCTCTAGTGCTTGTATAACCATTCTCCTTAAAAGTAGCTTTCAAAAAAATCTAGAGCAATATCAGAGGATACCTACAGAGAACATCATGATAATGTTTTCTTGTTCCAGAGCCACAGTCAAAATTAGCACTTGCCAAGAATGTAAGGAGGAAGTTCTCCGGTGTTTGGAGGGAGTCTTCCCCTTTTACCTACCCATTGACTCTTTAATGTGATGATGGATAGTTTTATTATCCAATATGAAAACTCAGCTCAACTTACTCAATAGCATGAATAGCATGTGTGTCGTTTTATCTTCACCAGTCTCTGTAGGTAACTGCTGACTGTCTTGTTTTACATCATATGCTCAGACAATTTTACCCACATTTACTTCAGAGTCATTTTAAGGTTGGAATGTTAAAAAAAAAATGTATATATATATATATATTTTTTAAATAGAGGCTATTGAAGCCCTGCAGTTAGACCTCTGAGATTAGAAGTTTGTTAGTTTTGTGCCTTTTACTCTCATCAAATACAATGGAGTGAAATCAGATTTGTGAAAAAAATCTTTCATTGTTCTTTAGCTTGCCTGTAATTTTTTTTTATCATAAACTATTGCTATAGTTATAGTGCAATAGTGTTGCTCAAATAGGTCCCAGTTTTGCTTTTTGGGGGTCTGCAATAATTGGGATGATTTTAGCAGTTGTCACCACCTGGCTGGCTAGTTTAATAGCACTGATATTGCCACGTAAGCAGTTTTTGATTACATAGGGATGAATTTTCAGATATAAAGAAAGCCTCTGCTATGCAGCCTCATTGTCAGTTAAGCAGCAGCCAATCAGAATCTTTGTTTCTGTCTGTAAGGCTACCTTTCGGGTTAGTGTTATTTGGCAGTTGTATCTAATTTGGATAACTAGACTCTGGCTGACTGGCTATTGATGATTGCATCATGAAACCCTCGTTAGACTGGACTACTATGGACATCATAGACTGGATTACAGCTGGGAGCATTATCTTTTGTTATGATTTTGTGTAATGCTTTCATTAAGGACAATTCTAGGTTTTTGTTTTTTACTTTTAATCCTTTGTGAAAAGTGATTTCAAGATTCAACCAAAACGTGTCCCCATACTATTAGCTACACCTCCTCCTCTGCAGTGGTGAAGGGCCATTTGTCTTTAATGTTGGTGAAGGGTGCTTTGCAAAGGGTGGTGATTTTTAAGCACATCTCAAGGTACATCCAACGTTAAGAGCCATGTTGACTAGCATTGCTAAGGCCATCAAGCCAAAAAGCTCCATGCTAGCTGGCTCTGCCTCCCATGTAGACAGGGGCGTAGCAATAGAGGGTGCAGAGGTTGCAACCGCATCGGGGCCCTTGAGCCAGAGGGGCCCTGTAGGGCCCTCCCTCAACTACAGTATTAGCTCTCTATTAGTCCTGTGGTCATAATAATCACTTCTATAGATACTTTGAATAGTGGTAATCATTAACAAACTGTTCCCCATCCCCTTCTTCCACCTCTGACACTGTAGTTGCCATTGGCAGGTTTTGGTTTGCCGTATCAATTGTTATGTATAGAGTGCTTGGCGGGCCCCAATGTAAAACTTGCATCGGGGCCCACAGCTCCTTAGCTACGCCACTGCATGTAGATAGTAACTTTAATGGGGTATAAGAGGTTAAAATGGCTTGTTGAACATATCTTTTTTCTTAATGTGTATCTGAGGTGACATGAGACCTGATGAGATAGACAAGTGAATGTAAAGTGTCAAACATACAAATAATTAGACCGTGTTCCTTTTTATTCTGCCTGACAGAGTCAACCATCCAGATATGCAAGATACAATCTCTCCATTTGGGACCTAGTCGGACTATAGTGAAACCCTCACTGATAAGCAATTACAGCCATAAAAATATTTCCAGGCAGAGAACAACTTCTATAATAATAAAGCATAATAGTAGCCTCTTCAGTAGTTGATGTATTTTAGTTTAGAGACTCATAAAACCCCCTGTGAGCAGAAACACTAAAACATTAACTCAACGGTTTACATTTTTAAACATTAAATAAAACTGTGAGATAACTAAAAAGAGGTAATTTTTATGAGTTTATTTTCACATTGGGTTTACTTTAAGCAATCGTTTAAAGGTCACTGATGTCACCGACAGATCCCATGGAATTCTCAGATTCAGATAATGTTTCAAAAACAAAGTTACGCTACAATCAATTCCAACCAGACCTTTGTCCAAGCATGCAGTCTGAATGGCCAGGTTGCATATGCCCTTCTTTCCTGAGCTTTACCAAGCAACATGCCTTTCATCATTGCAACCTTGGTAAGGTGGTTGGAAAAGCCTTCCTATTTGTAAAATATGCTTGTTCCAAGGTGTTAGAGATAAGCGTCTCTTCACCTTTGTGTCCTCTGATGAGGAGGAAGTGTAATATCATGCTGAGACATATGCTAGAACCTAGAAGGTCTCTTTAGTAATATGCAGGTCCCAGTCCCAGATATTCGCTCTTTCCCATGGGAATGTGTATTGGGGTATATTAGTTCCCCTTACCCATAACCATTGAAAGTTCAAAGCTAAAAGGAACCCAACAACTTTGAAAATGTAACTTAATGAAAACAGTACACAAGATAGCTATAAAAGATACAATTTTAGGCCCTGGTAGTAATCCATTTTAATGAGGGTTACACAACGTTAGCTACAATGGTCTCTTTGCATAGTTCTCCTCAACACCCACACTCCTTTTTTTGTACTTAACCCATCACAAAGTTTCAGCTCTGGGACACCCAAAATTATACATGAGCAATAATGTCAATAGATCTACATGCATTTTTTTTTATTGGAGGGCTAGGGCTTGGCTTGGGAGAAATTTCAGATAAACAGATGGTCCTGGCGGTGTTTAGGGGTAAGATCCATTCATTCACATTAAAATCCTGGTTAGCTTTATTCTTTGCTGTAGCTGAAATGCCCAAATATTGCCCAAATCAAGAAAGGCCACCATAAATCCTAACCCTTGAGGTGGACAAAGCCTAAACAACTGTGACATAGTAGAGGCAACCAGAAAAGTTTTTCTCATCTGAAGGCCCATGTGTACATAATAAAAAGACTAAAAAAATTGTAGCATCAGTGCCAGTGGATATGCTGGTTTGGCAAGGAAGCCTATTATAACTGTTATAATTGCAGCAGACACCAGAATAATGCCCTGACTCAGATCACTGCTATTTGGTTCCATTGAGCCCAAACTGAATTGCTGATATTCAGGAGAAATGTTTACTTTGACCTGAACAGCAGTACATGCCCAAGTCTCAGCAGTGCCCCATTCTTTGTACATGAGGAGAGTAGCCAGACTAAGCTAAACTCTTATGCTTTATTAGTCTGAGTTCACTTCACCATGTGAGAAAAGTGACAACATTGTATATATTTACCACTGTTGAAGTGGACTGTTTGACAAGGTGTACTGAAAACATGAAGCATTCCTGTTAAATACACAGCTTCAAGCTATTGTTCTGTTGAGTTATTTTGAGTGCTCTTGGTTTGGAAACACATTATTAGAACTGCATCCATTGAAACATTTTTTTTTTTTTTACAAATGTACGTGCACGCTGAGGACACACACAACAGCAATCATGTATTCAAGGCAGTGATTCTGATAAGCAAAAGTTGGTTTCTGAAGATGAATGCTAATTGCTGAAGATTCAGGGAGGCCATGGAATGATCGAGATTGGAGTAATAAAACTCTGTGCATCTTACTTTTCTCACAAAACGGGGGTTCACTGCTCCAGGTGAGGTCCCACTGACAAGTGAGAGTTTCACTCCCCACTATATCATATCCTGGATCACACTGGTAGGTGATTTTAGCTCCTCTGATGAGATCTGTGTGGGAGGTAGTCTTCCATCCATTCTGGATTTCAGGTAAGTCTGAACACGAATCATTCCTGGACACTTCTAAAATGTAAAACATACAGAGCATTTAGAATCACTGTCTGGATAGCTTGAACTTTTCCACATTATTTGAATAGTTAAGAGTAACTTTAGCAAAAAGTAGAAGAAAATAAGTCAATATGTTGCAATAGAGATCAAGAAATTATTGATATTCGCCATGTACTTTGTTTATATTGTCTGATCCACAATCACCCTGCATGTAATCATATTTACTACTGGAAGACATGAAAAAAAACAACAGACAGCACCGATTACCATTATCTGTAACCCTCCCCCCCCCCCCCAAACAATGAAATAGGCTAAAAGGTTTTTCTGTTTTGTGTTTTTTTATAGATATACTTATGCACAGAAGGAGATACTGGTTGCTTGGCAGTCGGAAACAGCAGATATCTCCCACAATGCAACAAGGCTCACGGACAGGAAACTATTTGGACCTAGGTTCTGACATCACACTGTGGGAGGGGTTTCACTATAATATTAGCCATACGGACCCCCACTGATGATCTATTTGATAAAAGATAAAGATTTCTCATGGGAAAGGGGGTATCAGCTACAGATTGGGATAAAGTTCAAACCTTGATTACAGTTCCTCTTTAAACATTAATTTTAATGAACAAGAAATAGATTTATTTTGCAAGCTGATTATAAATGTTTTCATCAATGCTCATGATTTTGGTGACCTTTTACTGTTGCGTATCATGAGGCGCTTTTGCGTTGTATATCTGATCACTTTTATGAAACAGTAGGAGTAAACGTTTTGATTTTTCTTTTCTTTTTTTTTCTTTTCCTTCTTACACCACAGTTTTGTTGCTCAGCAGGTGCTGAATTGGACCAATCTATACAAATAATGGGGCTGTCTTGACAAACAGTGGTATCCTATCTCACAGAGCAACAAGAAATGATAGCTATGAGACTGGCTGCAGGAGAGCTGGGCTGAGATGAGCTGAAATAACATTTCTTAACCTCTTCAGTCTCATACAATGCAGAGAACAGCTTTCATAGTAAACAAGTGTAGAAATGTAAAGAGAGGTGGCTATTTCCGGTAGATATCCCTATAACTAAACAAACCTGCATCGTGTCTGTGTTATATTTTTGAGTATAAAGGTACCTACAGAAATGTGTTTGCAATGATTTAAACCACTATTCCTGTTGAATCAGGCAAATATCCCATTCTTTATGCTTTTGCATTATATATATATATATATATATATATATATATATATATATATATATATATATATATCGTACTGTAAAAGCTAGGGATAATGTAATCACGTTGGGTGCATGTAATGAAACATAAGCCTGTGTCGTATACATCTGCTTAGCTCATCGCAGAGACAGATTCTCAAAAGTCCTTCCTGCCAATCCCTTCTGGATCCTGTAATCTCAGAAAATAGATACAGGCATGTCCACTGAGCACATCAGCCTCTGCAACAGTACAGAGGAAGGAAAATAGTGCGACACACAAGCAAGAATCCATCTGCACTGCATTAGACAGTTTTCTTGTGCCAGGGCTCAAGGTTAGGTTTATACTATTTCCACCCTGAGGCCAAAATACTTTTGTTTCCCCTTCCAAGTGCAGAAGTCTCTCTCCTGTTCCATATGCAGCCCCTATTCCATTTATAACATCCATGTACAGCTGCCCCTCAGCTCTGTTGGAAGCAGCTCCCCTCTTCCATGCTTTGCCCCACATCCCCCATTTTCAGCCTCACTTTTTCATCTTCAGCCTCCTGTTCTATATGCAGCAGTCTTTCGTCCATGGGCAGCAGCACCCTAGGCCTGGGCCTGTGTAGCCTTTCCAGAAATGCAGGGATCAGCAGAAAGAGATTTCAAGAACCACGTGCTGCAGGAGGTAAGTAATATTATGCACAATGCAGTCTTATTTCCAGTCCCAGTCTTAATGGCTTCAGGTTTCCTTTAACATTTTTGGGCTATTATAAAACTGTTTAATCTCTAATAAACAGGTTCCAAGGAGACTCGCCTGAGACTTCTCTCTTTCATCTTCACACAAGCAGGTACGCTTATGGTCAGAACTGTGCATCCCTATTTGCACAACTGCCAATAGGCTGTCTGGTGATGCATGAGCATCCAGAATCTCCTAGATGATTGTAGGAAACTTCAAAATGGTCACAGATATCAAGGAAACATGAGATGTCCCGGCACCATTTGAATTTTGGTGGATGTCTGTTGCTCCAGAATAATGCATAAAAATACATGCTATTTTAGATTTGGTTCAGTAATGCTCCAAAATTAAAAATGAATAGTGCTATTCAAAAAGAATATCTGTAAATATACTGTATGTATTTGTGCTGCTTACTGGCGCCTAACTGGGTCTTTACACTGCATATTTGAATTTGGTATCATTCAGTAAGAAAGAGAAAGGAAGAGAGAGAAAGAAATCTTAAAGTGAACCTCCAGACTATAAATCTACTCAACAGCACTTAAAAGGCTTGGTGTTTCTTTAACAGTTTCACAGCATCAGAACTTTGTTTTTCTTATCTAAGCCTTATTTTTAGCTTCACAGAAGCTAAACTCCACTCCATCAAACAAAACTGCCTGGGCATTTTTCCCCTGATGTTGTGCAAAGCATGATGGGATTTCCTATGTTGTTATTCACGTTGCCTAGCAACTGGGGGGGGGGGGGATCAGCACAAAGGACAGTTGAAACTGTGTCTCATGCTCCCTGTCACCTCCTTTCAACCAAAAAGATGTCTGCCCTCATGAAATCAAACATCTGTTCTTTTAAAGCAGGGTGGGTATGAGATTATATTACCTATCTATTTTAATTAACATAACTAATGCAACTTAATGACAGTATGTTTGTTCAAGCTGAAGTTCCTCTTTAAAGCTCTTGGTCTTATTTTAAGGTTTTAATTCCAATCAATGCACAGATCAGACATAACTGTGCATGCGCAAATGATGGGGATCCTCATAATCAACACAGGTACAGCATTCTTTAACGGCTAAAACAAGAAGCATTTGGGATGGGGACTTTACAAAATATTCTATTGCACTGGATTCAACTGCAAGTAAGAAGTGGTTATTTGCAGTGTTTGGTCATAGGCTGTGAACAAATATTTGGGATTCCAAGATACCATTACACAAAATGACTACATATTCATGGAACTGAGACATTCACTGCAGAAATCCTATAAGGCTAGGATCACAGTGGGAGTTGCATTGCGTTCTCTGTAAATTTCCATGTATGACTTATAATTTCTTTCTTTAAATAAAAGTGGAGTTACATTTTAAAGAGAACCTACCACAAAAAGCCATTCATAACCTGAATTCCCACTGTGAAACTGCTGTAATAGTAAAGCGTTACACAGATGTTTTGACTGACGTTTAATCTACTGAGGTTAATTTACTAATCCAAAGGATTATAATTTGCAGTTCTCTAGTTTAGCACAGTACTGCGGCAGAGGCACTTATCTTTTTTTAAATCCTCTATCTCATTTTTTTCCGAACTCAGGACACTGCAACCTACCGTGACATTAGGAGATTTGAGTTTTCTGTGAGGATAGGAAAATGTCACAAAGGTTGTCTGCCTGACATCAGTTTCCTTGATTCTGTTTTGTGTCAGAAACTGTTATATAATAAAACCTTTAAGTTTTATGCCATGTCTCAAGAAAGAAAGAAATGGTAATGAGCAGTCTAAAAAGCTTTGATGGAGTAACCTTCACTGAGGGACTTTTAAGATCGAGGTCAGGAGTCTTCTTTGTAATTGGGGGGTGAGGGGAGAGGAGGATGTGAGGATCTGCTGCCCGGCTTCCTGGTTGTGACACGTTTCCGTTTCCGCCCTCCGCGTATCGCTCTATCGCTCTAGCGTTGCTGGCGTCTCTGAAGGGATGGGCGCTGTCTGATGTGTCTGTCTGATGCCCGCCTGATGCGTGTTATGCGCATGTTATGCCGCCCACTGGCGCCCGATGCCTGCCGGCTGATGTCTGCCTGATGCCCGCCTGCTGAGCCTGCTCACGGAGTGGATGTACAATTGGGAGTAAAATTCACTTGGTGTCGCTGGTCTCTGCTTGCTTGTCTCCCGCTTGTCTCCCACTTATCTCCTGCCTGTCTCCGCCAGCCCGTCGCGCTGCTGTTTTCGCCTGTCTCTGCCTGTCTCAAACCTGTCTTAAACCTGATCCTCTATGTCGCTGTGTCACTGTATCCCTGCTGTGTCTCCATTCCCGGCCTTTGGCCTCGCCCTCATTGCCGCTTGCCGCTTTTACCTATAGTGCCTCCAGTGTCCTCGTTTCTGCCACCTGCCATCGTCTCTGCCGGCTGTCTGGCGGTTGTCATCGGCTGTGGGTCTCCGGCGCCTGGTCTCCCGATCTCTGGCTAGCAACTATCAGCTATCAACCATATTAGCCACATTACATCACATCACATCTTACCCACTATTTTTTTTTTTTTTTTGCTCCTGGACGGAACTTCCTCTGCTCCTTCTGCTTGGCAGTGGGTCTTTTAACGTCACCTGCACGTCCCAGAGGCTACTGGACTGGTATCGTATTGAGGGGGGTTAAGAGGGTGAAGACGTGATGTTACATTACATTGCTACATTGCTATATTGATGCTACATGCTACATGATATATACCGATGTCTATACCGATACCGATGCTGCTATACAATGATGTACAGTGCTATACAATGCTATACAACGTTGATGCTATCCAGTTGATCTAATTGATTGCTGCTGTGTAATCGAGATTTAAATTGAGGTAGCCGCTGTACCTTGCTGCTGTCTTGCTACTGGTTGGGGTGTCCTGGTAGTTGAAGATCTAACAAAGAGCTAATCAAGGGAGCTAGGTATAATCCTCTCGTTGGAACTGTCTGCGGGCTGTCTAGTGGTTGGGTAGGACTGTAAGATCAGACTGTAAGATTAAATTCCAGTTATGGCTACAGGTACAAGGAAAAATAAGGGAAGCCAACCCGAAAAGGGCTTACACAATTTTGGCTTTGGCGCAGGGGGAATGGGTAATGGGGAAGACCCCCCAAATAAACCAGAAACCCCGAATAGGAAAACTGAAGGCATGTTCTCACCCCAAGGGTCAGTAACACCACAAGATATTAATAAACATATCAAAAAAATTTCAGAATTTTGCGAGGTGGTTCAAAAATCAGTTAAAGAAAATCAAGGGCGAGGAGAAAAAAACACTAAGGAAATCCAACAAGTGAGCTCAAAAGAAGTACAACATATAACACCACAACCAACCGAAAACGGTGCTAGCCAGATAGCAGGTGAAAATAGCTGTCAAAAAGGCCATATGCCGGATATAAATATAAGGGAGCTAATGGAAGAATTTTCAACAAAGATAAAGGTGACTATGGTTGAGACAGTGCAATCCACAATTAAAGAAGCCGTGAGTAGTGAATTTAAAATCATTAAGGAGGAGCTACATCAGCTCATGGATAGAATGGATAGGCTGGAGAGAAACCTGGAGGACATGGTTAAAACCTCGAGCAAACAATCGAATGAATTAGTAACACAAAAAAAAATTCTAAAAGAAATTACGTTAAAAATAGATGATCTTGAAAACCGGAGCCGTAGAAATAATGTTAAAATTAGAGGCTTTCCTTCAAATATACCGGCTAAGGAACTACCCTCACTAGCACAAGAACTTTTCAGAGATCTCTTGAATAAAGATGTCGAAAATAAAATCGTGATTGACAGGATTCACAGGATCGGCAGAGAAAGAGCACAAAAAAAGGGGAAAAGTACAGATATCCTATGTAGGATTCATTTCTTCCATGAAAAGGAAGAAATACTAAATAAGGCCCGCTCATTGAGCAACTTGGATTTCAAGGGATGGAAAATCGAGCTTTTCCCTGACCTTTCAAAACGAACTATCGATCGTAGAAGACAATTGAAACCGTTACTGGAGGCAATTAAAAAAAAAGGAGGGGCAATATAGTTGGGGATACCCCTTCTCTCTGAGAGCAACAGTAGATGGGAATACATATAATTTGACAGATGGAGAACCTCTAATAAATATCCAAAAGGCATTAAAGCTACCCACAATACACATCCCGGGTTGGGAAGACACCTAGGCATAATACATATCTTGGGGATAGGGAAAGGACTAATGGGGGGGTGGTAGGAGTAAGTGTCACACTAGGTAGCAGGGGCTCTATTCCTGTTACCACTCTTTTGTTTGACAGGTTTAGAAAAGTCCGAAACAAGAAATCAACAGGGTTGATTGAGAGGACTAGATCAAAAAAATGATTGTTGGTCGACTGTGCAAGATGTATGTTTTAAGGATGACTGGAGCATGTATGTGGCAGGATGGTTGTACATTTTATGCCCCGGAGCCCCTCCCCCAGCCTGCATCTCTTCTTACTCACCTTTTTGCATTTCCCTCCTCTAGCCGAGGTTTATTGCTTTTAAAAATAAATAAAGATGTGTGAATTAAAGATTCTTTCTATGAATGTAAGAGGAGCCAATTCAGGCTGCAAAAGAGGAAGGATTATTGATGTATTGTTAAAGAATAAAATTGATATTGCATTTATACAGGAGACGCATTTTCAGTTAGGGAAGGCCCCAATAATCTTTGATAAAAGATATAAGGAGTGGATTAATAATCCTAACCACCTCAAAAAAACCTGTGGTGTAGCAATTATTATAAAAACAGGTCTTGATTTCTCTGTTGATAAAATATATAAGGACAATGATGCCAGGGAACTTATTGTATTGGGGAAGGTAAAGGGGAAACCTGTAACACTGGCTAATATATATGCACCAAATAGAGGCCAAGCGGCTGCTGTAATTAATTTTATTAATAAAGTAAAAAATAAAGCAAAAGAGACTATAATTTTGGGGGGTGATTTTAATTTACCGTTAAACCCTGAACAAGATACTTCAAAGGGTAGATCATATTTGTCCAAAAATGAAATAGATGAAGTTCAAAAAACTATTAATGATAATAATATGGTTGACATTTGGAGGATTAAAAACCTTAACGAAAGAGATTACACTTATTTTTCGCATGTTCATCAAAACTATTCAAGAATTGATTATTTTCTAGTCCAGCAGGATACTATATTATCAGTGACAGACATAAAAATAGGACAAATTACGTTTTCGGACCACGCACCGATGATAGTAACTATACTAGTAGGAAAAAGACCTATTGTAAGTAAACAATGGAGATTAGACGTCTCCCTGATAGACAGCACAGATCATATGCAACAGGTTGTGAACGCTATTAAAGACTTTATAGAGTTGAATGAAAAATCTGTCTCCTCGTATGGTATCCTGTGGGACACTCTAAAATGCGTTATTAGAGGAACCTTGATTAGTATTAAAAGTAAAATGAACAAAGAAAAAAATAACAAGATTAATAATCTATTAACATTGCTTCAACAAGCAGAATGTGAACATAAAAAATGTGCAACTATTAAAACTTTATCAATAGTGACTGAACTTAGAACAGAACTTAATGGCCTTTTGGATAGTAAATGTTCACTAGAACACAAAAAACTAAAGAAGCAATATATGTTGGGGAAAAATAAATCGGGGAAAGTCCTGGCAGACCTCCTGAAAGATAAAGGGAAATCTAGTTTTATTCATCACGTAATTGATAAAAAAGGCACAATAATACATGACACTAAACAGATTTCAAGAGAATTTTCTAAGTTCTATAACGAACTATATAATATGGATGAATCAAAATTGTTAAACCCCAAAGATTTTCTGGACAAAATAAAACTCCCAAAGATAAGCTTGAAAGAGAAAATAGAACTGGAATCCCCGATCTCCCTGGCCGAATTCTGCAGGACTGTAAGGAAACTGCCCAAAAAAAAATGTCCGGGCCCTGACGGATTTAATGCCGAGTTTTATCAATCATTTACGGACATTTTAGCACCACTTTTTTGTAAACTTGTGAATAATAACGAAAACTGTACAGTTTTTTCCAATGAATCAAACCGAGCAACTATTACGCTGATTCCGAAAGGGGATAAACAGAACCCAAGCTGTGCGCAATTTAGGCCAATTTCTCTCATAAATTGCGATGTAAAAATCTACGCTAAAATATTATCAAATAGACTAAATAAAATAATTGGTAATCTCCTGGGGAATCAACAATCAGGTTTTATTAAAAACAAACAAACCAAGGACAATATATATACCGCAATTAATTTGATCCAAAAATGTAGAGTAAGAGGGGAAGGGGCAGTGGTGATCGCAGTTGATGCCGAAAAGGCATTCGATCGCATCTCAAGAGGTTTTGTCTTTGCAGTCCTGGAGGAATTCGGACTGGGACCAATATTTATTGGGAACATAAGGAAGCTGTATAGTAACCAAAGTGCAGGTGTTAAGGTAAATAATCAGATCAGTGACATATTTTCTATCTCCAATGGGGTTAGACAGGGATGTCCCCTGTCCCCCACACTATTTAATCTTGGCATTGAAACAATTATCCAAACCATTCAACAAGATAATGAAATTAGAGGCATAAAAACGAAACAAGGCGAAATGAAGATACTGGCTTATGCCGATGATCTACTTTTGACCTTGACGGATCCACTCAGCTCGACTATAAAATGTCGAGATAAGTTTAATCTTTTTGCAAAATACTCAAACTTTAAATTGAATAAAGAGAAAACTGAAATATTAAATATAGGTTGCTCTAGGAAACTCATAGTAGAGATAAAACAAACTAGTGAATTTAGATGTAATAACTGCTCGATTAAATATTTAGGCATTAATCTTACCAGTAACCCGGATTTACTTTTTAAGAGTAATTTTTCAAAAATAATGGACGAAAGTAAAAAAAAATTGAGATCCTGGGACCGCCCATGTTTCAATGTAATTGGTAGGATCGGCATCATTAAAATGCTGATCCTTCCCAAACTTATTTTTTTGTTGCAGAGTTTACCGATAGCCATCCCTACTGCATGGTTCCAGAACTGGCACAAGATATTCCAGAATTTTATTTGGAGCAATACTAAGCGTAGAATAAACTACAAATTGACCATGAAAAGAAAAGATCAGGGCGGACTGGCTGCCCCAAATCTATATAATTACTATAAAAGCGTACACCTGACAAGAATCCTAGAATGGAAGATAGAGATTACCTCCGATACAAATAATAGGATTTGGCCACGGCTGGAGGAGGAGGAATCTGACTTGGATCTAGTATTTACCTGGATTCCTAAAAACATTAATAAGGTATATAACTTATCGTCCCATCCACTGATTAAACCAACTCTAAAGTCATTACTCTGGATAATTAAAAAATGGCAGGAGAATACGGGGTTATCTCCCCTGACAGCCTTGCGAGATAATCCAGACTTTCCCCCAGGTCTTGACCCAGCCTGGTTCGGCAAACATAATATAAGTCGGGAAACACGCTTTATTGATATTAGGGGTAGCCGTGTTCTGGGAATTAAATCAATTTTTGAAGATAATAATGAGGCTAGTTTATGGGGCTCTGCTCAAATTCACAGTTTTACTCGAAAATGGATTTCACTGTATGCCCAAAGGGTGGAACTTAATAATTTTGAAAAACATCTCTATCTGGGGAAAAAAATGAATAAATCAATCTCTAGTCTATATTAAGATATCTGTGCTGCGGATTATGGCCAGGATCTCCCGGCGTATTGTAAGAAATGGGAAAGAGAGCTGGGGTTTAGTCTGGAAGGGTCTTGGCCACAAATATGGGCAAATAATTTTAAAATTCAAGATCCAAGGCTACAATTGATACAATTTAAAACAATTGGTAGATGGTATATCACACCATTCCGTATTAGTAAATTTGCAAGACGCAGGGTGATGTGCTGGAGATGTGGACAGGGGGACGGAGATACCCTACACATGTGGTGGGGGTGCCCGATAGTCAAAAAATTCTGGGATGATATTTGCCTTCTGGCTGAGAGATTATTAAAAGAAAAATTTGAGCTTACATTAGAAGAAGCAATTTTTAGTTACATAGACACAAAAAAAAAAGAAAAAAAGAAAGTCCCGGATGCTTATTGATCAAAGAATATGGCACAATAGTGGCCAAAAGCATTATTGCTAATAATTGGAAAAATTCGACCATTTTGGATATAAGGGAATGGTTTGCTGGGATGGATGAATTGTGTAAGAATGTGGGGCTGGGACATGCAGGCAATCTTGAAGAAGTGTGGAGAAGCCTCACAATTAACCTTAGTTAGATTACCTGGAGGAGAGTGACTGGGGAGAGGAGAGGGGCATGTGTAAGAGGGTGTGGTTGTATGTGTGTAGGATGTGTCTTTGAGAAGGATAGTTAAAATATCAGGCTCAGCAGCAGTCGTTTATTGGTGAGGTAGGGTATGAAAAGAAAGACCTATGAGGCTTGTATATAGCTACTACCAAACTATGATGATCACACAATTCAGTTTAGGGGCATGGCAGGAAAGGAATGTTGCCAATGCCACATATAACTGATTACTCAAGAATTTGGGTCTGTGTGCTGATTTTGAAGAAAAAAAAAAAAAAAAAAAAAAAAAAAAAAAGGAGTCTTCTTTGTAGTGACATCATGTATCATCATAATGGTACTTAGGACATGGGTTTTACACATTATTCTATCTGCCTAGCCAGATGATGGTTACTTATACACTGTAAGTTTATTCACCATATTAACAAAACATTATAAAAAACAATCAAGAAAAAAAATAGAACAAACCAAAAAAAGCTTACCTATGTAATTTAGAATAAATCCTTGACCTTTGCCAAAGATCATACCAGCTGGATCGGAGTGAAACTGAATTGAGAGGTCCGGTGATGATGAATAGAGTTTCTGAGGGCCGCTGCTTCCAAAAAATTGCCCCAAAATCTTGGAGGTAATTTCATCTCCATCATAGATGGTCAGTATATCATTGTTGCTTAGATTCAATCTGCAATTGCAATGAAATTCAAATAAACTTATTCAGGTTTTATGCTTATGGTAGTATAAGTTACAATCAAGTCTTGCATAAACAATGTCAGTAAGATCACTTCCTTAAATATATTCTGAATCCAGGAAAAATGTATTAAAAGAGGCATGGTTACCGTGCAAGTACTAACAAGTTTAGTTTGAGCTATCATCACCCTTTGTTTGTTTGGGTTTCCTCTGGACACTCTGGTTTCCTCCCACACCCCAAACACATAGTTCTCACCCAAGATTGACTATGGTAGGAATTATGGTAGATGGTGATCCTGAGGGACAGTTAGAGACAAAAATGTATACTCTTTAAAACACAGAAACTCCAGCACTCCAGGGGCACTGGGATGCTCGGAGGAATCCAGGAATGTTTCAGAAAATCCTTTATTTCCACTTTGGCTTCAATTCATAAAGACTCAGTGTTTGATGGATTGTTGCAGTGCATGGAAAATGGAATGCAGATATAGATAGCGTTTTATTTTCTTATGCAGTAGAGTCCCGGTTATATGGAACTCAACTAACCAGCAGTCTCAACCAACCAGCACAAATCGCTGGCAGTACTCACAGTGCTGACTGCCAACTTCTTGTTGTAGGCTGTTTTGGGGTTCTGCTGTGCTTAAAGAGGGATTTAACTCTGACATAACATTCAGTAAAAACATATTTCCTACTTTTTATTACCCATACAGTTATCATGTTTGCCTTTGTTCACAAGTATTATTGTCTGTTTACAAATTAAAAGTTCCAAAAAGTACAGTTTATCTGCACTGAAACCTGCCATTGAAATTTACTGCATAGCTGCTGTATTTATATATTAAAATGTATCCAGTGAGAATGTGTCATCTCCTGTTTAAACTTTTGGCTTGTATTCAGCTGAGACACTGCAGCTACTTATCAGCTACTTTTGTAATCACTTCCTCAAGTTCGGAAATGGCACAGAGTTTCCGACTGAAGGAGAAGTGCTGTGTTTAACTGTCTGAATGCTATTCTGCTGCCAGTGTTTTTTCTGGTAGTACCTTCTTTGCTGTAAAGAATATTTTAGAGCAAAGAAGAAATGCTGAGTTTCATACCACTTTAATTACTGGGATCCACAGCTCCCCCAAAATGAATACACTTTCAATTACTGTATTTTAACATTTATTACAGAGTTCATGGTATGTATATAGGGTGTGGTATAGTGCTGTGTTACCTAGGTCTATTTTTAACATATAGGACCATATCCTATTCAAGGTGATAAGTAGCTTGCAGATGCGAGCTACTTATCACCTTGCCATCGTGCGAGGATTACTGGCAAATCCTATTGCCCATATCCTTCGCGCGATGGCCGACCGTTAAGGAGCATTAGTCAGGCGAAAGCCTGAGCGATGCTCCCTATTACTGGGCGATGGGGAGTGAGGTTTACGCTGTGGTGCTGTCCATCAGCACCACGGCCTCACTCCCCACACATGCGCAACTGCCCGCCGAACATCGCCGCCATCTTCTGCTGCTGCATCTGGGGGTCTCCTTTAATAAGGAGACCCCAGAGCTCCCCGTCTGGTCGCCGCACAGTTTGGAAGCCCCCACGCAGCTCTGCAAAGGCTCCCCTGTCATTATACATACGCCGCCGATCACCCGACGTCTCTCGCCGCAAAATCCGTCACGTAATTACAGTGTATCTAACACTGTAATTACTGTCCGCATAGGAGCCCGGGCAAAGCATCTTTGAATCTGCAGCCGGGCTCCCCATTGGTCCGCTGTCTGAGCCAATAAAATGGCTCAGACAGCGGACCAATGGGGAGCCCGGCTGCAGATTCAAAGATGCTTTGCCTGGGCTCCTATGCGGACAGTAATTACAGTGTCAGATACACTGTAATTACGTGACGGATTTTGTGGCGAGAGGCATCGGGTGATCGTCGGCGTATGTATAATGACAGGGGAGCCTTTGCAGAGCTGCGTAGCTTCTAAACTGTGCGGCGACCCGACGGGGAGCTCTGGGGGTCTCCTTATTAAAGGAGACCCCCAGATGCAGCGGCGACAACGTGCGTTAGCTAGTTTAGACCTGCTTTTTGCAGGTCTAAGCTAACGCTCATGTCTGCCGAGAAGCATCGCTTCCCGGAGGCATGAACAGGGTAATTGGATACCGTGTTAAGAACTCGCTGGGCGATTATATCGCCCAAGCGAGTTCTTTTCCGCCTGGGGGGGTCTAAAGTTTAATTAGATTAGGCGATGCCCCCATCGCCTAAGTTAAGAACTCGCCAGTGCTTAGCGCTGGCGAGTTCAGCAATAGAATATGGCCCATAGGCTCATATGCAATTAACTCTTCCTCCTTAGTTTTCTCCTAGGTGACATTTTCAAAATTGTCAATAAAATGCCCTTTAACCTTTTCACCTCCCCCAGCACGAGTATCTACGTCCCTGTATTTACACAAATATAAACAAATACAAACACTTGGTTCTGTTTCTATTTTTAGAACACACTAACTCTGTATCTCCATCTTGTGGCCAAAAAGTAAAACCACATCCAAATACCCTATTATACACCTTCTCATAGAAAAATGAAATACATTTTCATTATTTTTAAAAACCCTTCGAGGTGAAATGGTTAAACCAGCAGGAAGCAAGCAAATACTCAAAATAATTTTGCTAGTACTTTTTTCACCTACTTTTTGATACTTTTTTAATTGCAGAGTGCTGAAAAGTTATTTTAAATAGAAGTTGAAAAAATATCTCCTGGGAGAAAACTCAGGAGAAAAGGTTAATTGCATATGGGCCCTAGTCTCAAGCAACCAGAAAGCACACTTATCCAGCCGGCATCAGCCGATCCCCATTGGTGCCGATAACCAAGACTCTACTGTACTGACAACTAAAGTCCAAGCTGATTTAAATAAACATAACATTTGTATCAGCTTGATTTAAAAATAAACATAACACTTGTATGAAATCATAATGTGGATTTAGGTTATAGAATGCACATGCAATTTGGAAAACATGAAAGAGGAGAATAAATAGAATAAACAGCATCAGCTGGAATCATTCGAACCTCTTCGTCAAAGCAATCGCACAATGTGATCAGACATTTAATCTGGTCACCTCCCGTAACATCAGAAGCACACACAGAACATCACTGGCACTGCATGCAATATTCCATTTTGCCAACTGAGGATGTGGATTCATACAAATCATATAGGGGCACGGCAGTGGACAGAAGAGCAATATGACAGAAACTAAGGGTGGTAACTAGAAACCATTGTCTGTCTCATATAATATCAGCCCTGCTTGGAAAATCATCTCAGTGTATTAAAGATTTGATAGCTTGGAAATTACAACCATTTTCCTACTGTTCTCTGCTCAGTGAGCCATACTGATTGAAGGGAAAACCATGAATAGGAATTTTAGCTGAAGATGGTTTGTCCTGAGGGTGTAGATGGCATGGCTTGGAATACGCCGCCAGGAGATTTGGGCACAGGGTAAAGCCAATAAACGGCTAACCCTGCTCCTGGTGGAGTTAATTACTATTCCCCCTCCAGGAAAGATGTAATAGAGCTTCCAGCTATGGCTGGTGGTTGAATTAAAGTGTTTTTGTAGTAATTTGTGCTGTGTCTTTTGACGGCGCCCAAATTACTCACTGAGCACTGCTATTGCCATAATTCCTTTTACGGCCTATGGTGGCGCTGGCTGCGCCCAAATCTCCTGTGCTGTTTTTACAGCGCTTGTGTAGATGTTCATGTGCTCTCATGTACAGAAATCCATGGGTTACAAAACTGATATCCAACCCCCACTGCACAGTCCATGTACTGTATATGTGTACCTACGCTATGTGAGTTTAGGGATGCTCATTCAGATTTTTTTGGAAATGAAATTTCCGCATTTCTGATTGGAACTCTTGGAAGATGGAAATCAGAATTCCGCGGAAATCCGATTTACTGCAACTCTGTAATTTTAGTCCAATCACAGAACTCAGAAGCACTGGACCAATCAGAGAATGCAGAATTTTTCCACAAAAATTAGATTACCGTGGTCATTTTAGACCAATCACAAGATTCCATTTTTCCGATTTCCGATTTTCTGATTCTTTTTTTTTGTCATTTTTGCATCCTCTGAGGCAAAACAGAAAGTCGGAAATTGGCA
Organism: Hyperolius riggenbachi; assembly: GCF_040937935.1. Lineage (NCBI taxonomy): Eukaryota > Metazoa > Chordata > Amphibia > Anura > Hyperoliidae > Hyperolius > Hyperolius riggenbachi. The sequence continues at coordinate 457,260,423 of NC_090646.1, forward strand.
TTGGCGGAACTCGGAATTACCATACATTTTATTTTAAAACTATAATGGCTAAAAACATAATGTTTTTTTTCAATTTTTTCTTATTATTCCTATTAAAATGCACTTATTTTTTTTTGAATAAAATAATACTTAGCATAATGTACCATCCAAAGAAAGCCTTATTGGTGGTAAAAAAAACAAGGTAGAGATCATTTTGTTGTGATAAATAGTGATAAAGTTATTGGGGAATGAATGGGAGAAGAGCAGAAATATGAAAATTCCTCTTGTCCATAAGGCGAAAACAACCTGCGGGCTGAAGTGGTTAACATTAACAAGTGTTTTTTTCAGGTTGCATAACACACTATAGGTCCACTTTAAGTAGTCATAGAAACAGGGTAATTTGTAAATGCCTTTAATATACATGCACTTTATAATTATATGTATTGTTTTATAAAGTGCCAACATATTCCACACCACTGGACATTTACTTTGTAGGCACAAACATATTTCCCAGCTCAGCTATCCGCTAGTACAGTACTGAACTGCGCAAGTGAGGCTGCACAAGGAACTTCATTAGATTCAATAAAGAACATTCATATGCCTGCAAGATATTTACTCTGATCTTCTCCAGTAAATCCTGTGAATATCTGCCTTACTTTGGTGTTCTTGTTTGGTAAGAAGTCAATCTAATACAGGGATAAGAGGATTTTTTTGTTTATAAGTCCAGCTTTACAGTCTGCTGTCAGTGGCTGTGACAAAAAATGCTGCCCTAACAAACAATACAGATCTTAGAATTGTTATATAACAAGATGCCTCAGCTGCTGCCCAGGTGTTATGCTTGAGGTTCCTCCGTGACAGTCTCATAAAATATTCAGACTGTGTTTCCTAATTTGGACACACCAAACGCATTTTTCACGGATTTTTGTTTGTCATGCTGTTTAATCCAATGTCAATATCTAAAGACACAAAAGGCAAACAATAAGGATGAGTTCTGCAATGAGGCTGGCAATGCCCACTAGAATGATGCCAATAAGTCATGTGGAGTTCTTTAAATGCATTGCTAAGATCCCATTGTTCCACCACCTGGGATATTAGCAACCTAGTAGAGAAGTCATGTAATTCCTTAGTATTGCTGGCTGAATATGGATTTATCGTATGTCATTTTTAGGTCACGGAGGGGGAAAAGAAGATGGAAACCCCACTCCCAATCTCCTGTCCCCTGCCAGTCTTTGAATACAGGATCTATTGATATCTTCTTTCCAGGGCTGTTGCTGGGTACAGGCAACAAAGGCACCTGCCTTAGGCTTAAAGTATACCTTAGCACTGGATAAAAATTAAAAATGGGGGAGCAGGCATGTGTACCGCACTGTCCTTATACCCACTGCTCCCCCATTCTCCTCCATCCCCCTTTGTTAAGTTTTAATAGCCCCCAAAGCGCATACAAGAGAAATCACCGCTGGGAGACTTTGCCACAGGATACAGGGGATTAATTACTATACAGCGTTAATTAATATTGCCCCTCCTGGTCCAAATGGAATGGATGGTGGGGAATGATGTAATCCGGCTTCCAGCTATTGCTGGCAGCTGAATGACAGTGTTTTAAAAGTAACTGCAGCTCTGTCTTCTGATGGCGCAAAAGTTACTCACTGTGCACCGCTATAGCCGTAATTCCTATTACGGTCTACGGTGGTGCCGGCTGCACCCAAATCTCCTGCGCTCTAATGGATGTGCTCACCTAAAGCTACTTCCGAGTCTCGAGGGTTGATAATAAGTGCGGAGGTGCTGCCCAGCGACGCATGCCTGCGGCTGGGAGCGCTCCGCACATGCGCACTCCAAAGTTGTGATGTTGTGTGCATGAACAGTGCACTCACAGCTGCAGGCACACGATTAAGGACACGCGTAGCTGGGCAACACCTGCGCACTGATCACCGACCCTCCCTACCTGGAAATAGCTCAGTGTGTGTGTGTGTGTGTGTGTGTGTGTGTGTGGGGGGGGGGGGGGGGGGGGGCTGTGGTATGGCTATTAAAACTTAATGGAGTGGGATGGAGGAGAACAGGGGGAGCAGTAGGCATGAGGACAGCACAGTACTCCTGCTCGTCCCATTTTTAATTTTTATTCAGTACTAAGGTATCCTTTAACCCAGCTCTGAAGGTGTGCGTTGCAGCAGCAGCCCCACAGAGGACAGAACTCAGAAAGCCTGTCTCCAGCCTCACTGCTGTTAGTGAGACTTTTGGCAGCTGTGAAAATGGGAGGAGGCTGGAAGTTTGTGTAGTGTAGCAGTATGTGAGTGAGGAGACATGTATTTATTGTTTTTATTAATATTTAGTATTATACTGCCGTCATCTTCCGCAACACTGTACCGATTATATTGTCTTGTCACTTAACTGTCCCTCAGAGGGGCTCACAATCTAATCCCTACCATAGTCGTATGTTTATGTATGAATCATATAGAGTATGTTTCATAGTCTAGGGCCAATTTAGGGGGAAGCCAATTAACTTATCTGTTTGTTTTTGGGATGTGGTAGAAAACTGGAGTGCCCGGAGGAAACCCACACAGACACGGGGAGATCATACAAAATCTGTGCAGACGGTGCCAGGCTAGGATCTGAACCAGGGACCAAGCACTGCAAGGCGAGAGTGCTAGCCACAAGCTGTGTGTGTGTGTGTGTGTGTGTGCCTTGAGGGTGCTCTTGTGTCAGTGCTACGTTTTGAGTATTAACTGAGACTTGGAAGGCCTGTTTATTCAAAAAGAAAATGAACCATAGCAAGTGTAAGATTACATTTTTAACACAAAAAAAAATGCTGCAGTGCAATTTATGAAGATGTGATGAGAGCATTGCTGGTGTTGCTTTGACCTTATGACTCTAAATCAAAATATATTTATGTGGGACCATTATTCCAAAAATATGGCATGAGATTAGGTAAAGTTTCTATAAAAAAAAAGGCTTTTCAATGACACTAAGGTACAATCGGTTTGCTGATGGACCTGCAATGACACTTGGGCACTTTCTGTTAGCTGGGTATGCTGCATTTGAATCTGGGAGCATTCTATTGGCTGGAGGATGCAACAATAGCATCTGGAGTGTAATGTATGTCAATTAATGCTTATTTTACTTGATAATTACCTCACAAGGGTGATAGCGTGTTGGCCTGCCTAGGGCACCAAAATGGTTACATATGGCCTTGCCTCTTATCCACCCTATCAGAAGTCCTTTTACCACTCCACTATCATTTTTTTCCCTCCTGTTGGGCCAATCAGATATGAAATGAACTACTTAGCACTGCTTTGCTTAGATTGGATTCATCACTTGCAATGTCAAATTTGCCTATGGCCACCTTAACAAACACATTTATCTATATCCAAAAATATGAAATGTGACTTTATTGGCTTACTTTGACTATATTTACGCCATCACACCCAATGTCTATGCTTGCCGCATATTACACAAGAGTGATCTGGAGCCCTGTCATCAGCATAGTGAAGTTTTCCATCAGGGGTTTCTATTGGTCCTTTCACATGGCTCGGTGTGGTTAATTTGAATTTCCCACTGCAACTTATTTGAATTTTTGCAAAATGAGGTAACAACGCTAAATAGTAATGCAGTAATTATTAGAATTTTTCACTGATGAAGACCAATAGGAAGCCCTGGTGGAAAATGCAAATATGCCAGTAATGAGGTTTCTGGATCAGACTTATGTTAGGATGCAGTGATTACAAATTGAATGCCACTGGAAAATTAAAAGAAGGATAAAAGAAGAATAAGACAGAAAATTGACAAAAGAATAAAAGAATACACAAACAAAGGGAAAACAATAAAAAAAAATACAGAAAGAGCAAGAAGCATACAGATCAGATTGCCGAAGTATACACATGTAAAAGTATACAGAACAATAGAGATAAGTACAGAGTAAAAACGAAAACATATTTTGAAATAGATTTTATTAAAGCATTTAGAAAACGTTGAGCAATTATTATAAAGAAAATCTTTTTTTTCCTGTCATTAAAATGTCGATTTAATGATTTATTGTTGCTGCTCCATGGTAAAGTCTTTCAAGTGTCCCAAAGATAAAATATGTGAATTTATTAACCTTTTTTTTTTAACCGGTTCAGCACCGCAGTCCGAAAATCTCATGCATCCGAGCAACGTTCACCTCCCATTCATTCGCCTATAACTTTATTGCTACTTATCACAATGAATTGATCTAGATCTTGTTTTTTCCGCCACTAATTAGGCTTTCTTTGGGTGCTACATTTTGCTAAGAATTATTTTTTTCTAAATCCATTTTAACAGGAAGATTAAGAAAGAAATGAAAAAAATTCATTATTTCTCAGTTTTAGGCCATTATAGTTTGAAATTAATATACGCTACCGTAATTAAAACTCATGTATTTTATATGCCAATCTGTCCCGGTTATTACACCATTTAAACGATGTCCCTATCACAATTTATGGTGCCGATATTTCATTTAGAAATAAAGGTGCATTTTTTCAATTTGCGTCCATCACTATTTATAAGCTTATAATTTTAAATAATATAATAACATACTCTCTTGACGTGCATATTTAAAAAGTTCAGACCCTTTGGTAACTATTTATGTTGTTTTTGTTTTTTTTTATTGTATATTTTTTTATTTTTTTTTTAATAAAAAATGTATGTGGGTAATTTTTGGTGTGGGAGGGAAACTGTTTGTTTTACATGTAAAATAATAGTTTTCTTTAATTAAAAATGTATGTGGGTGCAGTTTACTATTTGGCCACAAGATGGCCACAGTGAAAAAATTCCTAGATGCGAACGATTTCGCATCCAGGAACTAAAGATCAGAGGAGTTGTTTCCTTGGGCCAGAAATACCGCGCTCTCTGGAGAGAAAGCGTCGATATTTCTGCGGGGAGGTTAGATCGGTGAATGGGAATTATATTCCCATTCACTGATCGGGGGGCTAGCGGGGGGCGGCGGGTACGCGTGCGGGCGTGCGCCCGATTGCGCGCACCTTGCAGGGGAAGATGCAGTGCCTATCTGGACGAGAAAGCTCGTCCAGATAGGCCGAACTGGTTAAATCTATCCCCTGCACTTAGAGGCTGTTCTCTGCCAAGAAATAGTTTAATGGCTGTAATTCCTTATCAGTGAGGATTACGCTATTGTCCGACTGGGTCCCAACTGGAGTGACACTGTCACATACTTAAAAGTTAACACTTCCAGGCAGAAAAAGAAAAATAGGAACACAGCCTAGTTATGAATATGCTTGGCACTGTACATACAACTTGAAAAAATCAATTAACCCTTCGCACACTCACATGCAAATGTTCAAACAAATGCATTCACAGATTTACTCATCCAGGCACAACTGTTATCCCTACAGCTAAATTAAAAGCCAGGGTTTTAGTTCACAGAAGAATGCATTCTTATGCTTAGTCACCTATACTGCGTAGAAGTACCCAGGTAAACATAGGTGTCCTAACTCTGGCCCTGTAACATGCATAGTGCAGACATGCAAACACATTCATTGCATCAAACCTATCAATGGATTAGGAGCACACATCCTAACTTCCTCTCCTGGGAAAGACAGTGCATCTTACCAATCGCACAAGGGAGCTAATGTTATGTGTCCATGTGCACCATGCGCATACACCAGCATAAGCTGTCTGCATGCTGACAAACATACAGGGGAAGGGGGGAGTGCACCAAATTGGATGCTAGCCACAGGGGTCAATGATAAGAATAAACATACATATATCCAGGCACATCGCCTCTAGTTAGGACATTAAATAAATTATTAGGGAAAGGGAGGTGCTGAAGGGGGTGTGGCTAGAAACAGCAAAAATCAATTAACCCTTCGAACACTCACATGCAAATGTTCAAACAAATGCATTCACAGATTTACTCATCCAGGCACAACTGTTATCCCTACAGCTAAATTAAAAGCCAGGGTTAATTGATTTTTGCTGTTTCTAGCCACACCCCCTTCAGCACCTCCCTTTCCCTAATAATTTATTTAATGTCCTAACTAGAAGCGATGTGCCTGGATATATGTATGTACATACAACTTGGGTACACTTTAAAGGGAAGGTTCAGGGAGGGGATTAAAAAAATAAAAATAAATTTCCACTTACCTGGGGCTTCCTCCAGCCCGTGGCAGGCAGGAGGTGCCCTCGCCGCCGCTCCGCAGGCTCCCGGTGGTCTCCGGTGCCCGACCCGACCTGGCCAGGCCGGCTGCCAGGTCGGGCTCTTCTGCGCTCCATTTCCTGGGACTTCTACGTCCCACACCGGCGCGCTGACGTCATCGGACGTCCGCCGGGCTGTACTGCGCATGCGCAGAACTACTGCGCATGCGCAGTACAGCCCGGCGGACGTCAGATGATGTCAGCGCGCCAGCGTGGGATGCAGAAGTCCCAGAAAATGGAGCGCAGAAGAGCCCGACCTGGCAGCCGGCCTGGCCAGGTCGGGTCGGGCACCGGAGACCACCGGGAGCCTGCGGAGCGGCGGCGAGGGCACCTCCTGCCTGCCACGGGCTGGAGGAAGCCCCAGGTAAGTGGAAATTTATTTTTATTTTTTTAATCCCCTCCCTGAACCTTCCCTTTAAATCAGTTTAACTATAACACTGAAAATGGGTGTATTGAAGATTGGGGGTGCTGTTCAGAGAACTTTGCAATAAATGCAGACAACTGAAGCTCATATTATTTTCGGTTTTGCTTACTCTTTAAATGTCAATCAAACAAAATCTGTAGCTTATTGCATGCTTATCATACATAGCAGTGTAATGTTATAATCTGTAATTATTACATCATGCACCTAATGGTATCAGCACAAGGCAAAAACATATGCTTTGTCTTACAGCATGACCTCTAGCTTTATCTGTCTTCTATTTTATTAAGCTTAAAAGGGACAATAAAACTTGGCAGTATATGTTATATTTCGCTCCATCACCTTCAATAGCCTTGGCAGTTCATGTCATACATTAGAATAGATCATATTCTGTCAGGGACCTTTTGCATATGAAAGAATTAAACCCTGATTACTCGAATAATAAAATAAGGTTCCAAGACTTTGAAGCTCTGATCCGTATTGCAGCCCATTCTTTGGCTCCACAACCTCCATGGGAAGCTGGGGAAATAGCATTTTAATCATCCTATCTCCCACTCTTAATGCCAAAAAGATAAATAATAACCACATGAATCCATTGAGTAACCGCATTTGGTTATTTATGTGCTCGTCTGTTTATTTTGCTTTTTGCACAGTTCCGTAATTGTTAATTATTCAGTTATAATTCAGCTAGAGATTTATTTTCTCATTTCTGAAATTCTGGGACAGGAATAAAAATAAAAGTATAATTTAATATGCGGAATGATAAATATTGCCAGTGCTGAATAAATGCATGACTCTAGCTTGGTCTAGAGAATGATAATGAGCTTTTATTATACAATTTACCTTACCCTTTGAACAGTTGTAATAGAAATGTGTGCTGCATCATCAGTATTGGATGTGTTCAAATTAGAGTGAAACTATGACAGATAACAAAACATGACAGACCTAATTTACAGAATGCTGCACTGTTGTGTGCAAAAACCCAGAGCAGTAAGTCTAAAGCTGCTTTCAACACTTAACCACTTCACTACACAGGCTATTTTACCCTTTACTTTCACCTTTTAGCACTCCTCCCATGCATTAGGCCATAGCATTATCACTGCTTACCACACTTAAATGATCTATATCTTTTCACCACAAATTAAGCTTTTTTTTGAGCAATACATGATTTCAGTAATTACTTTATTTTGTATGTATTTTATAGGAAATAACAAGGAAAAAATACACTATTTCTCCAATTCTATCCCCCATAGTTTTAAGTGAAGGTGATACCACATGCCTTGAGAAAGGGGGACTGTGTGAGGCCCCCGAAACAATTATCGGATACTGTGTGGAAATGGTTGCACAATAAAAGTGCAAAGCATTTAAGGAAACACTGGTGTGCTGGTAACTTGTGTTGACTGTTGTAATTATTGTGACTTTGCCATAAGTCACTTCACCAAGCACTCAGACTTTTTTAAGGTGTGCCTGCTACATTGGATATACAGTTTTAAGTGAAACAATGCCACTATAGATAAAACCCACACATTTTTGGTAATTGGACTAAAAGGAGGTTTGGTAATGTGATTATAAGGAGGTTTGATAATGGGAAGTTGAGGCAACTTGGTAATTGCAGGATTTGGAAACTTAGTAATGGGAGGATGAGGAGGCTTGGTAATTGGACGATGAGGCGGCTTGGTAATGAAAGGATGAGGAGGCTTGATAATTGGATTACGAGAAGGTTTGGTAATGGGATTATAAAGAGGTTTAATAATGGGATTATATGGAGGTTTGGTAATGGAAGGTTTAGAAGGCTTGGCAATGGGAGGATTAGGAGGCTTGGTAATGGGAGGATGATAAAGTTTGGCAATGGAAGGATTGCTTTTTTAAAGAGAGTCTGAAGCGAGAATAAATCTCGCTTCAGACCTCATAAATAGCAGGGGCACGTGTGCCCCTGCTAAAACGCCGCTATAGCGCGGCTTAACGGGGGTCCCTTCCCCCCCAAATCCCCCTCGATACACCCGGGGAGCGCTTCCTGGTTGGGGCAGGGCTAACCGCCGCAGCCCTGCCCCACGCGCGTCTGTCAGCGCGTATCTCCGCCTCTCCCCCGCCCCTCTCAGTCTTCCTTCACTGAGAGGGGCGGGGGAGAGGCGGCGATGCGCCGCTGACAGACGCGACTGGAGGCAGGGCTGCAGCCGTTAGCCCTGCCTCCAGGAAGGGAAATTCTGCGACCTTTCTACGACACACTTTTGCGGGGGGTGGGTTGGGGGTGAAGGGACCCCTGTTTAGCCGCGGGATAGCGGCGTTTTAGCAGGGGCACATGTGCCCCTGCTATTTATGAGCTCTGAAGCGAGATTTATTCTCGCTTCAGAGTCTCTTTAAGGTGGTTTAGGAAGCGCGGTGATGAGACTATGAGGAGGCTTGGTAATGAAAGGATGAGGACTTATGGTAATCAGAGGGTGAGAAGGCTTGGTAATGATGAGAAGATAAGAAGTTCTGGCAACAGAAGAATGAGAAGGCATGATAATGGGACAATGAGGAGTATTGACAATGGAAGGATTAGGAGGCTCAGTAATAGGAGTTATTTGTGTATGTGTCCCAGCCAGTGACAAATAAATACAATTATTAATATTACTATTATTATTTTAATCCAGCAACATCGTAGGCACATATAACTATAACAAACATAGGAGGAAAAATTGACCCTTTCCAAGAGATTGCAATCCAAGCGGTGAAAGAATATAGGATACAGTAAGTAACGGGAATTGAAGAGGGTGCAGGTGAAAAGAACGTACCTAGTCAATAATTAAAGGCTTTGTTAGAGAGGAAGATGGGTTTGTGATTTTCAAGTGGTGGATCTGAAAGCTTTAAAGGTGACAAGTCTAATAGGATAAGGAAGGTCTAGGGAAGTCTAGTGCATGGAAAGAGGTAATAACTAAGATGTTGCAGGTCATTAGAGGAGCAGAAAATGATGATTTGAGCCTATTTTTCTGTGGAGTCAGAAAATTGGTAGGACAAGAGCTGTGAAGTGGTTTAAAAGCAAATTGAAATTGATGCTAAGGGGAATTGGAAGCCAGTGAAGAGATATGCCGAGAGGCACAGGAGATGAGTAGTCAGAGTCTAGCTGCAAAATTTGTGATGAATTTTAGAAGCAAGAGACTAGTTAGTGGAACACCAGATAAGAGTGTACTGCGGAAACCAAGGTGAGAAACTATAAGGCTGTTTTCTGGTCTCTCGAGATAGGAAGAGGCAGATTTAATATATAATATTGGTGCATATTCTGGTTGTAGATTGTGAAGAAAATGACTAAGTCAAAGGTTACACAAATATTCTAACTTCAAATGCGTAAATGTCCCTGGATGCAGTCATCAAACATTATTATTTTTATTTACTTACTCTATAATAGTGTATTTAAAATGTCATCTATAGATTTGTAAATTCTCCGTAGTGGTCAGACACTACAGTTAGGAGCCTTGAACAAAATAAGCCATTCAGACAGTGTATTGGTTTCAATCAGTTAAAGGCATACATAGAAAGAAAGTATATTACAATTACTTTACTGCATTACTAAGCAGAACATTATACAGAATACAAAAAGAACTACTGTATTTCAAATAGCTTCGTATTCATAAAACCTTCCTTCACAGCCACTTCACAAATTGCAACTTTAATTGTATCTCTATTCCCTGGCTCAGTATTACAATATTTGTCTTCATAAAATTGGAAGTACTGGCAGATTATGAGTTTCTCATGTCCAAAAAGCAAAATTAAGATAAATCACCTGAGGATAGTGGGCAAGGCCATAAAAACCACTGGTTTGTTTACCTTGTACACATATATACACACAAATTATATCCAAATTGCTCCTGGTCAATACTGTGAATGTAATGCTTTACTGATATTGTACTCATGGAGAGAAGGGAGATCCCCTCAGATACCTAATCTTTACAAACATTGTCCCCAACAGCAGCTTGTATATTTTGGACACTATACACCAGCTCTAATATCCACTTACATGTGGTAAACTGGACTTCTGTCCTCTACTTCAGAAGCAAAGATTCTGCCCTCCAAAGGTAGAAGACAGATGAGCTTATAGCAGAAGCCATGGTGTAGAGGTAATGCACCTACCTTTACAATCCTTTCCTGTTTGTAGCCAGGTAGAAGAAGAGGCTTTCACAGAAATATCATGAATAGCAAAGAGCTCATCTAGTCTTAAAAAAGTGTCAATTAGGGCATGAAGCCATGACTTTGCTCTTCCTTATACACCAATGTTCGTAAGACTTTCTGACCCCTATGCATTTCACTTTTTCTCCTGAGTTATCTCCTAGGAGATCATTTTCAGCTTCTCTTTAAAATAACTTTTCAACATTTTATAATTAAAAAAGTACCCAAAAGTTGATGAAAAGGTCATATTAAAATTATTTTGAGTATTTTCTTGCTTGCTGCTTGTTTAAAAGGCATTTTATAACAAGGCATGAAAATATCCCCTAGGAGAAAACTCAGGAGAAAAAGTGAATTGCATATGGGCCACTGTATGAATGAAATGGTCGAGTTTGGAAGTGTTACTGTCACATGACATGGGATGGAAGCCGCATAGTGATTGGCTGGCACAGCACTTGCTGAAGGGGAGTGAAAAGGACCTGTATTGCCACCGGGAGCAGGTAAAATATAACAACGCTGTTTCTCTGCATACTCATGGGACTTGCCCCCCTTCCACCATGATGGAGGTTGGGGAAGGGGGTAACCGACAGATTTCTACAGGGGAGGGGTGCTGCTAGCCTGCTACCGTGTTTCCCCGAAAATAAGACAGTGTCTTATATTAACCACTTCACCACTGAGGGGTTTTACCCCCTGAGCACCAGAGCAATTTTCACCTTTCAGCGCTCCTTCCATTCATTCGTCTATAACTTTATTATTACTTATCACAATGAAATGAACTATATTTTTTTTTTCCGCCACCAATTAGGCTTTCTTTAGGTGGGACATTATGCCAAAAATTATTTTATTCTAAATGTGTTTTAATGGAAAAATAGGAAAAATGTGGGAAAAAATTAATTATTTTTCAGTTTTCGGCCATTATAGTTTTTAAATAATGCATGCTACTGTAATTAAAACCCATGAAATTTATTTGCCCTTTTGTCCCGGTTATAAAACCATTTAAATTATGTCCCTATCACAATGTTTGGCGCCAATATTTTATTTGGAAATAAAGGTGCATTTTTTTTCAGTTTTGCGTCCATCCCTAATTACAAGCCCATAGTTTATAAAGTAACAGTGTTGTACCCTCCTGACATAAATATTTAAAAAGTTCAGTCCCTAAGGTAACTATTTATGTATTTTTTTAATTGAAATTTTTTTAATTTTTTTTTCATTACAAAAAAAAAAAAAAAATAGGGAGTGTGGGAGGTTTTGAGTTAATTTTTTGTGTATAACTTATTCATTTGTGTTTGAAAATTTTTTAGGGTGTAGTTTTACTATTTGGCCACAAGATGGCAACAGTAACTTTTTGTCTAATGCGACCTCCAAGCGTCCTTCCGGACGCTCGGAGGAAGTATAAGGAGGCTGGACACGTGAGTTTTTTTTCACATTGATCGCGCTGCCCATAGGAGAGCAGCGGATCATTGTGTGGCTTAGATCAACGAACGGGAATGGATTTTCCCATTCATTGATCTCCGGGCGAGCGGGTGGCGGCGTGTTTACTAGCGGCGGGCGGCGTGTTTACGAGCTGGAGCGCGGGCAGCGGCGGGAGTGCGCAAAGTACGGATTTCTCCGTCCCTGGGGGTTAAAGGATGGAAAAAGGGACGGAGAAATTCGTATGGGCGGGGGTAGAGTGGTTAATTTTTGCTCCAAAAAATGTGCTAGGGCTTTTTTTCAGGGGATGTCTTATTTTGGGAGAAACACACTAAGGAAGAACACATGGCTATTGGGAAAACTTAAACAGCAGTATTGGTGCACAATATGTGAGTTTTATACAACATCTGAATCTCACTTCACATTTGCTGATAAAAGACAAATGATAGAGTACAATGGCAAAGTCACTGTACTGTTTGCTGAGGTTCAGAATTCTACTCCCAGACTCACACTCTAATCTAACTCAGATCTATAGTAAGGAGAGGACAGACACATGCTTGAGATTCCTGCCACTGCTGTATTGTCTGAGGCACACGCTGAGCAGAAGAGAGAGAGAGAGGACAGCTAGCATATGCAGCTAAAGAAAGAGTCACATCTTTCTCCATACTAACACTGCTGAGCCTATGGTAGCAAAGTGGTGTTGGCAGAAGCTCTCTCTCCATACAGTTTCCTTCTTCCTTCCACACAGCAGCTCTTTCTCACACCCTCCCACCATCCCTGAGCAAATAAAAGAGATGACAGTAGCCAGCACATCTCGCTCACCAGGGGGGCTTGCAGAGGGGAGGGGAGAGAGTGACAGCAACACTGGTGGATGGGAAGGGACAGAGACAGCCCAGGCTGACATTGTCCATCCACACACTGCTTTCCTGGCTGCCTCTTCCTATTGCACAGCTGTGTCCCCTCCTCTCTGCCACTAGGGTTTATTTTCAGGGTAGGACTTACATTTCCAGCCTGTTTGAAATCTGAGCTAGGTTTTACTTTCGGGGGAGGTTTTACTTTCAGGGAAACACGGTATATAGTTATACCCTGGTACAGACTGATCTTTCTAAGAATATTGCAGTCTACCAAAATGGGAGTTTGTATTTCAGGAGTGGGCTAGGTTCTTAACCAGGTGATTTTAAAGAGGAGCTGTTCGGTATAAGGTCTCAGAGAAAAAAAACACATATATCACTAGCTAAATATTGGCTGTACTTACATTACATATGCATTTCACTGTCCACGTTTGGATTTCACCGAATTTTTATATACTATTTGCAGAGATTGATGCTCCTGATAGTTCATGGCAGGTTCCATCTTTGACTGCCTTGTCTGAAGCCAATTGTGATGTAATATCCTCCCTTACCCTGCTTCCTGATTGATGATTCTTTAGCCCTCCCAAGTCCCAGCCCTCAGACACTCCCACCAGTCTCTGGTCTAACGGGGCATATACAGAGTGAGAGGTGCAGGAGAATGAGGGCACATTGAGGGTACTAATGGGGAAGGGAGAGATGCAGCAGGAAGATTGTGCTTGTGCACAGAAGCTGCAGTTCCTGTTTCTTCCAGACATCCACTGTGAACCGAATCTTGGATGATGCGACTCACAAAAAAGATCCGGATCAAAGATCCGCATTGTTCATGATCTGGACAACACTACAGTGCAGTGAATATTAATTAGCCATGTGGCTAGGAACAATAGCGGATTCGTGCAGTATACTCTAATGCAACATGTGCACTGTGAACAGCACATTGATTTTTCAGTGCTGTGAGTTGGGCTGCGTTACAGGCTGCTGTAACGTGAGCCTGTAATGTCCCACTGTGAAAGCAGCCTTAAGCTGGCCACTAACGGTCCAATTTCTAGCGAAAAATCGTTTGAGCGATCAGAAATTCTGATCGGATTGGTTGTAAATAATCTCCATTGGTGGACACAATCGATTATGAACGAGTGAAAAAAATGTCGGCCGAATGAATTTTCGTCGAACGAAAATTTGGATTTTCTTGGTGGTCGTGATAGATAGGAAGCAATGATTGGTTAGTTGATGGTGTAGTGAACGATTTTTCGTCCGATCAGAATTTCTGATCGCTCTAAAGGTGGCCACTAATGGTCCAATTTCTAGCAAAAAATTGTTCGAGCGATCAGAAATTCTGATCGGAAGTGAAATATTGCAATACATCGTTCACTACACCATCAACGAACCAATCTTTGCTTCCTATCTATCACAATCAACAGGAAAATCCAAATTTTGGTTCGACGAAAATTCATTCGGACGACATTTTTTTCACTCGTTCATAATCTATTGTGTCCACCAATGGAGATTATTTACAACCAATCCGATCAGAATTTCTGATCGCTCTAACGATTTTTCACTAGAAATTGGACCGTTAGTGGCCACCTTAACGATTTTTCGCTAGAAATTGGACCGTTAGTGGCCAGCTTTAGGGCGGGATAGGGAAATGAAGGGGAGGACCAAGGAGTGCAGTGGAGAGAAAAAAAACCCTCCCAGCATGCTCTGCACCTTCTGTTTTGCGGCCTGCGGCTTCCTTAGCAGCCTGGGGATAAAGAGGATTGCTATTCAGCCAACAAAAAAGCAAGATATCTTTTTAACTTCAGTATTGCCTTGTTGACTTCCTTCCAAACTGTTTAACACAGGAGAATAGAGATTTAAATTAGCTTTTTTTTGCCTATCAGTTACTCTTTAAAGGGATTTTAACATCAGTCAATTAAGAAGTTTGTATACAAATAAAGACATTTCCTGCCATTGAGCATCTGCACAGGTGAAGGAAAACATTGTGTCTTTACCTTGGTTTTAAATGTTAAGGTTTCTTTGTATATAAGTACTACTACAAGTACAGCTTTCACTTGTACTAAAAACAGAATTGTTACCTGGTACAACATTAATACATTCATTTCAGACAACAGTTTTTATAGTGATCTTCACACTAATCAGTGAGTAGTACACTCATAGAACTGGAGGCTGGTAGTTGTCTTCATCGGACATATGCTTGTGTCTATTGCAAATACTCTTTAGACTATTTTTTGTTAGGAGGGACCCAACTTCCATAATCTAAGACTGTGGTTGCGATGTGATTCACAGATAATTTATTACTGCACATGTTAAACAAGCAGCTCCTCTCATTTCCATGCTGTCATAAGCCGAAGGCATTCTGTCAAGCCTCTGCTCGTAAATGAAATTATAAAATAATTATTGTGGGGACTTATGGGGTTTTGGGGCATGGATGTCTGCACTGTAGGAAGAGATGAGGAAATCTCATTAATTTCTACTGCGCTAACAGGGAACTGATATGCATTACCAATGCCTGCAGCGGGTAACCTTTCAAATAAAGTGACCAGCCAACCTGTGCCAGTGGAAATGTATCCAGCACAGAGGCTGGTGTTAGCGCTGTATCCAGCAATACTCACAGCTGTATGTCAAGGAATATTCTGCGATCATCCCCCACATGGATTCTCCATATACAGTCTTCTCCTTCTGTGTATAGATCAGGCCAGTTTGGTGACAGAATTACCCCCGCTGGGGTAGAGAGCTCCCCACCACACATTGCTAGAAGAACATAGGAGAAATGTATCTGATTCACAATTATGTAAACAAAACTGAAATGCAAACGTTAAAATACTGCAGCAATATGGATTTATTTAAAATGTACTTTTCATGTTTTCCTTACTTTAAAAGGAGTACTGTAACACCCCAAAAAAGAGAGTTTAACTTACCTGGGGCTTCTACCGACCCTCCGCCCATGCCGGGACAAAACCATCCTATGCCCGTGCCAGGACAAAACGATCCTCCGGTGCCCCGACGCAGCTCACTTTAATTTAATGTCATGAGCCCTGGCCGTGCGTCCTTGCTCCCATTGACGTCGCTGGGAGAACAATTACAATTTTTCGTTACAATACTCCTTTAAGGACAACTGAAGTGAAAAGAATATGAAGGCTGCCATATTTTCTTTTAAAGGATACCTGTTTCCTAACAGCCCTGTTGATTTCTTTGGCTGCACTAGTGTATGGATCACATCAGAAACAAGCATGCAGCTAATCTTGTCAGATCTGACAATGTCAGAAACACCTGATCTGCTTGTTCAGGGTCTATGAAGTCTAAAAGTATTAACCTCCTTTCCTTATCACAAGTCAGGCTTAGGGTGGAAAAAACAAGCCAGGAGCAGCGACCCCGAATGTGACTCATGGTAGCTGCCGGCAGGACTGTGCAGAGCACAGCAGGCGTTTTCACTTACCTCCCAGGGGATCCAGATGCTGGCAGTCATTCTCCTTCCTGTTTTCTGAGTCTCTGCATCCCTCGGGTGTGATCAACGTTTGTTGTCATGATGACAGACAGCGATCACACTACAGGGTTAAAGAACCACCGAGAGGATGGAAGGAGAACTGCAGTGCTGGATCCCAGGGAGGTAAGTGCTGAAGCTGCTGCAGATCTCTCTGCGGTGTGATTTTTTTTTTACAGGCTTCAGGGTCTAAAAGCCTGCAAAAAATTGCTCCACTTTAAGACCCTAAAATCTGGAAAGAATCAGACCGCCAGGGGGGTTAAATGCAGAGGATCAGCAGGATAGCCAGGCAACTGCAACTGGTATTACTACTGGTATACTATTATAAAAATCAAATAAAAATGGCAGCCTCCATATCCCTCTCGCTTCAGTTGTCCTTTAGAGGGACCCTGAGCAGACGTCGTGGGCATGCATATAAGCATACCCACGGCTATTTGGTAAAGCGGAGACACTCACTGGCCCCTTATGTAAGCGCTCCTCCTCCCAGGCTGGCCGCTATAAATTACATTGTAAGCAGTGACTCTGACATAAAGTCGCGCTGTGACCTGGAATAGAAAGCCTGCGGGTCCTCTCTGTGCATGCGCTGGCTTCCTTGCTATTAACCACTCCCCCAGCCGTGCTTCCTATTGTGGTTCACACGTGAAGGGGAGGAAGAAGCCAGGAAGCCTGCGCATGCGCAGAGAGGACTTGCAGGCTTTGTATTCCAGTTCACAACATGACTTTATGTCAGAGTCACGGTTTACAATATCATTTATAGTGGCCAGCCCAGGAGCAGGAGCGCTTACATAAGGGGCTGGTGAGTGTCTTTTCTTTACCAAATATCGGTGGCTATACTTATATGCAAATGCAGTGTCTTCTCATATGCATACCCACGGTGTCTGCTCTGTGTCCCTTTAACCTCTTGCCGACCGCGTCACGCCGATGGGCGTGGCCGCGGCGGCAGCCCCAGGACTGCCTAACGCCGACTGGCATAAAGTCCTGGGGCAGCAGTTTGCAGGAGATTGCGCACAGGCTGTGCGCGCATCTCCTGCTTGGTGGGCGGAGCTGAGCTCCGCCTTCAGCCGTTTGAGCGGCCGTTCTATCTCAATTCATGGAGGGTGTCTCTGTGATCAGCCTTAGCTCGCAGGCTAAATGTAAACACGCGGGGAAGAAATCCTTGGTGTTTACATCATTCGACGCTTATGGCGCAGCAGCGCCGTAAAGGAGATTGGCGATTACCGGCCTCTGATTGGCCGGGGATCACCGGCATCTGATAGGCTGAAGCCTATCAGAGGCGGTACAGGACGGATCGCCGTACTGTGCCGCCCACAGTGAGGAGGGGAGGGAGGGAAGGAGAGGGAAGGCAGAATAGCGCTGAGGAGGGGGGCTTTGAGGAGCCTCCCCCCCCGCAAAACACAAAAAAGGGGAGAAGTCTGATCGCCCTGCAGAAAACACGATCTGTGCTGTGGGCTGAAGAGCCCACCCAGCACAGCGCAAGGAAAAATCCCCTGGTCCTTATGTAGTTAATGAGGGAAGATGATAGCTGCCTTACCTCTGCAGAGAGGTTCTGTGTCATTCCAGTATGGATCCTTCATATTGATACACTCTATGATCGATGGTCCTTGCTCCAGAGAGTGTCCGGGGTCACAGGTGAACTCCACCACCGCCCCCATGCTATAAGTTGGATCAGTTGTTGTAAAGTTGCCGTTCTGGATGTAGGGTTCATAGCAGTGTCCTCGCTCAAAAGCTGAAAAAGAAATAACATTAACAGTCACAAAAATGCCAAACCACATAAGTTCAAAACTATTGAGAGCCTGCTGTGTAGAGTGTACTACTGGAATATGGTTGAAACAGCTTTCTGATCACATGTATAAAGTATAGGTAAGGGACTGTTTTTGCAGGAGTACTTGATGGTTTCTTTTTTTAATGTTTCACAGCTAATGTGCATTAAAAGTACACTTCTCCACTAAGTCACATCTCATGCAGTGCTACAAATTACTATGTACTACAAGTTTCTATATAGTTTTTAGACTGACATGTGACCAGCACCATATTTCAGATCGCTAAGGTATTCATTCTATCGCTGAATAATAACTAAGGGAAGACCTCGCCTCTCTTTTCCCAGGACATGGTTTTTCTTTTTAGAAAAATCAGGGTGATGAGATAATTAGTACTGTGAAATGAGTTATGATGAAAAGAATGTATTCCTAGTGCACATTTTTAGGTAGGTCCATTAATGTTTGTGTTCCCAGTGAAGGTGATGTGCATAGATCTGATTGTGACCATATCATATAGAAAAGAGAGAACAGAAAATGTCTGGCACTGTAGCTTTAATGCGTGACAGCAGGTGTACAAAAATATTGCATACAACGCATACAAGCCTTCTCGTGCACGAGAAGCCTCCGAAGAAGCAAGGCTTACCCCATTGCGAAACGGCTGTAAGGCCGTGCACCCACTGGCGCCCACAGTTGCCTCCCCACCTTCAGCAAGAGCACGATAAGTACCATCACTTCCACGGACATTGTCCTTGTATGCGTTGTATGCAATATTTTTGTACACCTGCTGTCACGCATTAAAGCTACAGTGCCAGACATTTTCTGTTCTCTCTTTTCTATATGATATGGTCACAATGTTTGAAGTCCTTTTGTCGTGAGCACGTAGCTTCTGCTGAAGTTTGCTACACTGCCTTTCAGCGAGATTTTTCCATCTGCAATTCACACTGAGTGCCTACCTACCCTCTCCATAGTCTGCCTATAGATCTGATTGTGATGGGAAAAATAATCAAACTAGAGAAGTGCACCTATAAAATACAGCTTCGCCATATGCAAAGCAGAGTGGAGCTGATATATCAGGACTGGTCGAAAGAAAATGACAGCAAAAGAGAAACAGCTGTTTAAGGGGTGGTTCACATGGGCAACTGCTGGCGGCTGGCTGTGCACAGCCTTTACTGCTGGGATCCCATAAGGGCGTTTAACCCGAAACAGCATCTGTCATTGCTGCCTGAATATATGCAATAAAAGAGCTTAAGGACTATACCCGAGTGGTGCCGACCCATTTGACTGTTTTGATTGGCATGTCCCTCGAACACAGGGGCAGGGGTCGAGGCACACCAACTGAATCCTATTGTGGTGCTCCTTTGCACTGCTTTGTTTAACTGCTGGGATCCACTGTGTTCAGCATTCATTTCAATGCATTTACCATCAATTGCCGATGGTCATGCCTCAGTCGATTAAGTTTTCTAGGGACCCCTCGGGGCTCAAAACGCCATGCTACGTTGAAACGTCAGGAATTGATGTCATATACGCTTTTTGACTCAGTAGCAGAAAAGCGTTTAGTGTTGGCTCAATAAGTCGCCAGCAGCTTGCCGTGTGAACCAGCCCTAAAGTTATTAATCAGATTTATTTCTTTAAACATTATAACCAAGTGCTTAAGGCAACTGCTTCAAATTTGCTTCAGCTGACATTTCCACTGTATTCATAAATAAAACTCAGTAAGTCATGATTCTGTTATTTCAATGTCTTGGTCATTATAATTTGTTCTACTCTACATTAACCCTGGAAGTGCTGGAAAGACTCACAGAGGTCTTTGTGAAAAGAAGAACTCCAAGGGCTCGATTCACAAAACGGTGCTAACCCAGTTAGAGACTTTAGGCATGATAACCATTGCACCACGCTGGTGAAAAGCCAGTTTAGGTGTGATAAGTTTAGGTGTGATAAGTTTAGGTGTGATAAGTTTAGGCATGCTAAGTTTAGATAAGTGTAGATAGCATGCAAAGTCCCGCACGCATAGCAGCGCCATTAAACTCTATGCGAAGTGCACCAGACTTTGCTAGCGCAAAACTTTTGATCAGCTGTGCACTGCGGTGCTAACGCAGTTGGTGCTTAAACTTATCATGCCTAAACTTATCACACCTAAACTTATCATGCCTAAACTTATCACACCTAAACTTATCACACCTAAACTTATCATGCCTAAAGTGAGTTTAGGTGTGATAAAGGGCTTTTCACCACGGTGCTAACTGTTAGCACCGTTTTGTGAATCAGGCCCCAAGAATTTATTTAAAAATAAACCATTTAATCGATTTATAAATTCTATAAAGTATGATTTATGTCACTTTTAAATATGGTTAGTATAAGTCTCGGAATCTGTCTGCACCTGCTTCCCATAATTCCCTGCACCAACAGAGGAAGTGTGTGTGCTTGTGCGTGTGTGTGTGTGTGTGCGTGTCTGTGTGCTGTTAAAGAGAAACTAACATAACTAAAGTCAAAATAACATAATGAATAAAATAGCTGAATTTTTTTACAGTATTCATTTATAAATTATTTATTTTTAGTTAGTGCTTGGCCATTGTAAAATCTTTCCTCTCCCTGATTTACTTTCTGAAATGTATCACAGTCGGCAACATCTTTAGTACTGGCAGGTGATCTCTGTGGAATGTTCTTTACTGAGAGTTCTAAAGCCGGTAGAAAAGTTCTCTGGTTTCCCCAACTGCCCGTGGGGTCGGGGGATATCACATAATAAACAGCCTAGAATAAGCCTCACTGGGAGGGTGAGGCTACATACTAGTATACAGCAATATATAGCTATAAGAAGTGTTTCTAATGCTGAAACCAGGATATTTATTGTAAAAGTGAGTAACTGAATAATTTACTGCATTCTACTATATGTTGTTATGGTTCCTCTTTAAAGAGGAACTCCAGTGAAAATAATGTAATAAAAAAAGTGCTTCATTTTTACAATAATTATGTATAAATGATTTAGTCAGTGTTTGCCCATTGTAAAATATTTTAAATCCCTAATTCATATTCTGCCATTTATCATATAGTGACATTTTTACTGTTGGCAGGTGATGTAGCTGCTGCTTGCTGTTTTGGCAGTTGGAAACAACTGTAAACAGCTATTTCCCACAATATAACAAGGTTCACAGACAGGAAACTGCCAAGAGTACGTACTCAGAATTTCTTTGTGGGAGGGGTTTCACCACAATATCAGTCATACAGCGCCCCCTGGTGGTCTGTTTGTGAAAAGAAATAGATTTCTCATGTAAAAGGGGGTATCAGCTACTGATTGGGATAAAGTTCAATTCTTGGTCGGAGTTTCTCTTGAAGTATCTGCTGCACTGTCTATTGTCTGTCACTCTAGCAGTGTGAGGAAGGAATGATGCTTCTCCATTTGTCACTCTTCAGCATTGCTGAATCGGCATGTTTGTAGTATGTCCTCTCAATTTGTGGCTCAGCTGCAGAAAAAAATAATAGAAATGCATATAGAGGTGATGCAGGCTGTGCTCTGTGGCCGGGGCATCAGAATCAGAATCAATGAGGCTGGTTGGAGAGAAGTAAAATCTTTTGTCAGACAAGACATTTTACACATGGTATATTTCAACAGTGTTTTTACTGTTTTACATGAGTTCGGGGTTTATGCAGTGAATAATCTGCCAAGCCTTGTAGTTAAACAACCAGTCTTTATCTATCTTTTCTGGTTTAAATGTCTAATGCAGCATGAAACAAAGAGAGGTAGAAAGAGAGGGAAACTTATTTACAGAGAAGCAGGAAAGAGAGAGAGAGAGAGAGAGAGAGAGAGAGGAGAGAGATGGAGCAAGGGGGGGAGGGGGGGGGAGGCGAGGGGTCAGGAGAAATGGAGCAGGGGGGGTGAGGCGAGGGGGGGGGGGGAGAGATGGAGTGAGGGGAGAGGGAAGAGAGAGAGAGATGGAGCAAAGGGGTGTGAGAGTGATGGAGCGAGGGAGTGGGAGAGAGAGAGATGGGGCAAGGGGGAGAGAGATAAGAGAGAGAGAAGACAGAGAGAGCGAGAGGAGAGAAAGAGAAAGAGACAGAGAGAACAAGGATGAGATATATGCTTTGCACAGAACCTGTGTATTTGAATAGCTGGACAGTGTAATGGTTAGGAGTTTTCCTCTGACACTGGAGACCTGGGTTCGAATCTTGGCTCTGCCTGTTCAGTAAGCCAGCACCTATTCAGTAGGAGACCTTATGCAAGTCTCCCTAACACTGCTACTGCCTATAGAGTGCGTCCTAGTGGCTGCAGCTCTGGTGCTTTGAGTCCGCCAGGAGAAAAGCACAATATAAGTGTTTGTCTTTTGAATGTCTCTTTCTTCAGAGTCTTTCTTGTTTTGTCATAACAGTTGCACTACACAGTAGACACTAATCATGAGCTCTGCTAAAATATCTATTTCCACTGATTTGAAATTGAGTAAATCAAATCCATTAGCTGTTTTCCAATTGGTTGTTACCTAGCTAATTAGCCAGAGGCTTAAATTGGCTGAATTTAATCCTCCCCTTGAGTCACTGAAAATGCGTCTGTTAGGAGATTTTTTCGCTTATTGCTATTAAACATTCTAGTTATTCTAGTTTAATGACTGAGACCGTCTTCTGCAGTGGCAGAGGATTGCAAAGAGAATTCGGGCCTGGTGCTCTTCCAAACATTATCATAAGAAAATCATCTTCTTACGATGTCCTTCAACTGGTAAAAACTGCTCAACTTGCTCTCCACATTTCTCAGCAAGAGATCCTTAATCTCTTTTTAAGAAGGTCCGAGTTCAGGAAATCTATCCTTATCAGTAAAAGCTGAGAGTAACGAGGGTGTTCATTAGAGGTTTTTTTCTACATCTGATATCAGCAGGAGTTTGTACAAATGCCTGCATACAGGAGAAGGCATGCCGCCACTTATTAATTCTGTACCCAAGATCTAGCTAGTATCTGCGTGTGTTAACATTCCTACTCTTTTTCATTAGGGTGTAATGGGATGCTCGGCACAGAGCCCTGTTGTGTACCAAGAAATATTAAAGTATTATGAGTAATGCATTACATCATCTCAGTTCACAAAAATAATAATTACAAGCCATGAATTTGAGCAGTGTAATTATTCTGCATTCACTGTGTGTGTTTGTAGTTCCTTGGTGATGTAGTTCTGCTTTTATAGTGCCTCTTATTTCACCAGTATGTCTTTTTTCTTCAAGAAAATGAGAAAAGAAGTACTAGTAGTTTATTTTTTGTTTTATGTTTATTTTTTGTTTTATCTAAAGTTAAGTTAAAAATATTTTTGAATTTAGCTTAAGTTCAAGAATAAATTGGTATGACTGTGCTGTAAATATGTACAAATGCG